>NC_067153.1:36039880-36639880 GCF_903995435.1 Acomys russatus
CCATTCTGCCCTCACCAAAGACATATCTATGTGTGTATTATAAAGTTTTTATAACAAATAACTAGAAATCAGATGTAAAACTAAGAAATACAGCTGCACCCAAATGAATTTGAGAAATCCATATTCCAGTGACAGATTTAAGACAGGAGAGAACAATGATTAGGGAGCCATCTTCTGCTTTAGGAGAGCAATAACTAGGACACTAAAACTGGGCGCAGAAGATACTTTATAGACTATTGCTTCTGCAAGAATAATCAAACATGTATGTATATCTGCTTCCTAAAACACATCTCCAGGAGCCACTTGGAAGATAAATATCAGAATAAAGGCAACCCGTATGATCTCACGAAAACATAAAAAGAAAAAAGCATGTAAAAGAAATACTCCAGCAAAAGACGCAGTTCAGCCCTGAAGACCTCAAGGTATTTTCATTAGGATATATATCAGAATAATCTTTATCATTTCTTATGTCATCATGCAACAGATAAACAGAAGCTGGATGTGGGAATCAAGCAGAGTTCTTTGTACAGTGAATTTGGCAAAAGAAGTTGAGTGTGGAATTACAAAGGATGCTGAGATGCATGTCAAGAAGACAAGTTATTATTTTCTTTTTTAAAACATCTTTTTATTATTTAATTAATTTATTCAGATTACAACTCAATTGTTATCTCATCTCTTATATCCTCCCGCTCCTCCATCCCTCCTGCTCTCACCCTATTGCCCCGCCCTAGGTCTAAATGAATTTGAACTATTTAACAATGTAAACACTGCTTTGATGACTTAGAAAGCCAAACTTCAGAACAAGTAGAATTCACAGAGTTCATGAACAGATATGGTCTTACTGGTAATATCCTATACTGTTATATATTCATATTTTTGTCTCAACTCTTAGTTTTTGAGAATACATTTCTATGACTGAGTGAAATATTTAACTGAAATGCTACTCCCTGGAGCACACATTTTCACCAAAGTCATTTTCTTGAATGTTCTCAAACCTGCATTAGTCCTTTAGCACAACTTACCATCAGTAGCTTCAAACTGTAACCCATTTACTTATTTCAGTCCAGGGTGATCAGCTATTTATCAATATTATGTTGAATAAATGTATTACTATGCATGCATTCACACACGTATAAAGAATGAACAATAAAGCACAGAAATATAACAAATATCACTGTCTTATCTTAGGTTGAAAGAAGCTACACCCTAAGATAGCTAAAACTAACAAAATTCAATAAAGAAAATATTATATAACTATTAAATATCAAACAGGTGGCAAAAGTTCAGGGCATTCTATCTATTAGTAGATGTAGGTAGTATTTTAGCATCAACAATGCTTTCTGTTTATTGAATTTGGACCTTGAGCTTGTTTGGTGGTTCTAGCAGGGGAGTGCAGCTACTGATATACCCTTGAATGAAGACTTGTCTTCCTACTTCAGGAAAGGTCCTCCTCTTTGACCAAGTATGCAGCTTCGGAAGGGACACACATGCAGCAGTAAGGGAGTAAAGGCACACCAGCCTTGCCTGCCAGATGAGCTGAAACAACCCTAGTGATCAATGTTATGACAGATGTCTCAGCCAGCCAGAATGTTGTCACATCCTGAATTTGGTGTTGATGTATTGAAGTAAAAAGTT
Organism: Acomys russatus; assembly: GCF_903995435.1. Classification (NCBI taxonomy): domain Eukaryota; kingdom Metazoa; phylum Chordata; class Mammalia; order Rodentia; family Muridae; genus Acomys; species Acomys russatus. Next base: position 36,041,516 of record NC_067153.1, read on the forward strand.
TTTGCAAAATATAATTTAAGTTCCTCATATATGCTGCTTTTAGGTGAGCATATTATTTTCAATACAAACTGAACATGACATATTAAATTTAATTCTTCCTTCTCCATAGATAGTTCCTTAAAATTCCTTGAAAGCTACGATACCAGTCCTGAAGTCTGTTATATCCTACCAGAGCTTCTATTTTTAGTCTATTATAAAGATGTAAAGGAACTTTATATCTACACTGGTTTTCTGGGATTACTTCCAGGAAGACAGATGCGTGTGAACAGTGAAATAGCCTATGTCCCATTCCAAGCATGGGTAGTGGTTTACAAAGGCTTCACCACTGAAGACTCCCAACAGCTAGTTAGTCTACTACTTCCTATACCCTGTAAGACATCCTAAGGACCACATGTGACAGATCATTGTTCTTAGATTTTTTTTTATTCCAGAAAATATTTGGACATTGAGTCATATCTTATCTGTCACTATGGTAGAATATCTGAGATAATCAAAGTATCGGAAAGATGTTCTATCCCCATGGATTCAGAGGTTTCATTCCATGGTCACCTGGCCCATTAATTTGGGATTAGGGCAGGCAGCACATCATGGAATGAAGTACATTGTGGACCTGAGCTGTTCTTCTCATGGCAACCAGGTACAAGAGTCCTAATATTTTCTGTAAGAGCATACCTCAAGTGCCATAACTTGCTTTAACTATGTTGCTGTATGACAGGGCCAATTCTTCAATCATTAATGCATAGTGATATATGCAGTGTAAGGGTAACATACGAAGGTCCATTATTTTAGAGGTTTGGTCCCAAGTGTTTGAGTAGCATATCACAGTCATTACAAAGGCAAAATAATGTGGCAGCAAAGAGCTGTGCATTGCATGACCTGCCAGAAAGCAGAAGAAGGAAGATGCAGACATTCTGCTGGATTCCTCTTTTCTTTCCTTGGGACATCTTCCAATGTAATGGTGTTGAGCATTTTCAATGAAGGACTCACCCTCTCAGTGCTCTTGTAGAAATGGTCGTGATTGAAGGTTATACTACAAATTTCCAAGATAGCTCTTAATAATCAAATAGGGAAAAATGCAATCTTAACAATCTTTAACATTCGGACACATGCCTGCCTATCTGCTTTATAAACGTTGATGACAGGCAATTAAAAACAATATTAAATCAATGCAGGGACGTTAAACACTTTTGTACGTTATGTATTAGTGTCACAAATCTCAGGGAGGAATATTTATATCATTTTAGAATTCAGAGTAATGAGAAAGAAGTGACATCAGCCAGAGGAGTAGTCAACTGATAAAAATGTACTTAATTCTCCACCATGTTGCTGTCTGTATTAGCCAACTTTGAATCACCATGTCAAAACACTGAAAAAAATTACCTCTATGGTATGATAGAATTGTTTGAATTCATGGCTTCAAATGTTTTAGATTATATTTAATTGATAGATTTTTTTCTTTAGCTTGTGATAAAGCACATAATCCATATTGAAAGTGCAGTGTGGATAAAAGCTGAACATATACAGGGGCTAGTAGCAGAAGTTTTGCATGTTAGGTAAATATGGTTTTGTTTTGATCCCAAGTGTGGGTTGTGAAACTACCTCATGAGAGGACACATGATGTTTGTCAGCTAGAAACAGATTCCTGAGTGGGTGTATGATCTTTGTCAGCTGGGCACTGCCTCCTGTGGTGGCGTGGTTTTTTTTAGGAGCTGGAAACCATCATCTTGTAGCCTATGAGAGGGTATTAAAAAAAGACAAAAGACAGGAAAAGATCACATTGCATCACCTGGCTTCACATTGCTTCGCTTCGAGATGCTCCTAGAGAGAATTGCTCTGGAGAACACTTCAAAGAAGCTGCTGGTCCCAGATGTTGTTCCTACTGCCGCTGATTCCTGCTGCCGTGTTTGCTGCTGTTTGCTGGATTTGCTGTAATCCTGAGCATGAAGAGTGGAATTGCCCCTAGGGAACTGAGTCCACAAAGGTCTACATCCCTTGTCCATACTAACCTTTCTCTCCTAACTAGGGTCAGTGGGTTGGAAGGGAGGTAGAGGCGGAATCCCAAATAGAGTAGGTTTAAAAAAATCAAAGCCTCCATGGGACAAGAAACAAAGAGAAGAAGAAACACAATTCAATTTCAGTGTCCCAATTCATAGGAACACAGTCAATAACTTAACTTTGGTCTTACTTACTGCTCTATAATAAGACAGCATATAAAAGAAAATATTTTTTTTGGGATTATGCAGGCAGATTCAAAGTATTAGGCCATGATCATTACGGCACAGAGCATGGTGCAGATCAATGGACATGCGTGGCCATCGAACAGTAGCTGATAGCATATGCAGTGATCAGTAGGCAGGAGGGAGATAGAGCCCTTGATATTGGGCATGGAGTTGGCTTTGAAACCACAAAGCTTATGATTTTAGTGATATACCTCCTGCAATAAGGTCACACCTCCCACAACATGGCCATTGCTCCTAGTCCTTCACAAAAAGTTCTACAAACTGGGGACCAAGCATTCAATCATGAGCTTTGCTTTGCTTCGTGGCACATTTCCATCCACTGAGACCCACCATCTAATGGTTCCAGCATTTCCCAGAGATGCCAGAAATGGGCAAATAAGACTCTAGCAAATAGGTCTTTGGGGACATTTAATATCAAAATGATAATAGAATACAGCAAGTAATGGTGTTGTTTCTAGGTGTTAAGAAAACTCTCAATTCAGGTAAGTAAGTACATGTATTAAAATTTAAAACAAAAATTAAATCATTTTTTCTGTATGTCTATCTTTTTGTGCCTTCTAAAGAAATGCTAAAATGTATATGTGCCTCCAATTTATTCAGGGACAATAACTGCTATTATGAAAGACCTCTTCCCAATTGGTCCTAGGAACAACATTGCTACTTTTGAGCAAACTCAGAGAGAAAACAGGAGAGTTCTTGGAGAGAGTACAGTACAGTTTGGTGCTGTTCAGTTTAGTTGAGTGCAGTTGAATTCCTGGAGTTCATAGGCAGTTTTTCCAAGAAGAGCAATTCAGTGAGAAGTTAAGAGTAGCCAGTTTGAATAAGTCAGCTTGGAGAGGAGGTACAAGCTGGAACAACTGAGTTGAACCACCCAACCAGTGTTCACAAAGAACTAGTAAGGATGAATATATTCAGAAGTAAGGCTCGGATGCTGAAGACATTCTAGTACTAGGTTATCGGACAGAGTCTAGAAGATAAAGCCTTCAAGGTCTAGGCTTGAAGATGATTAGATTATATGGAGGCTAGTATCATCCAGGCCTAAGCCCTCTGATAGATACACATAAATGCCCTGGGCTCATCCCATGCCATGTATTTGTAAAGCTTGGGTACAGCTCTTATCTCATCCCCTTATCTGAGGAAATAAAAATAACATTTCCAAGAAGCTATGAAACTCTGGAAGGAAAAATCAATAGATAGGATGAATGGTAAAAATGTACACCCATAATAATTACTGAAACTTATGCAATATATCAAAATTTATAGTGTTAAATAAATGACTCCTTAATCATATCCTAAACTAAATACATTTCTTCCTACATTGAAATGAATGGATTCATTTCTAAGATAACACAAATAATTAATTATTACCATGGTGTTACCTAACTAATAATAATTTAAGGTATAAAAATAAATATGCTGAAAATAGACTCAAAAGTTACTTTTGAAATCCAGGAAAGTTTGCAAGTGATCAAAGATGCCACTTATCTTTACACCTTGCCAATGAATGGACTTAATTTCACTTGTGAGAATGAGTAGCTACAATATAAGGAAGTGCGCTGTATCATTTGGCTTCTCCGTGTTATTCTTTATGTTACTTTTACCAATAAGGGGTAAAACATTTTATAATCTTTTCACTTCTGGATGGGGAGACCTGGTTGGCACTCAGAGGAAGGACAGCAGGTTACCAAGAAGAGACTTGATACCCTATGAGCATATACAGGGGGAGGAAATCCCCCTCAGTCACAGTCATAGGGGAGAGGAGTAAGGGGAAAATGGGAGGGAGGGAAGAATGGGAGAATACAAGGGATGAGATAACCATTGAGATGTAACAAGAATAAATTAATAAAAGAAATACAAAAAATAAAAAATAAATTTTAATCTTGAAACCGTTTATGGCCGATGGCAGAGTATGAACCCCTGTATTATACACCATATTTACATCAGCGAATAATGGCGAATACAAAGTGCAACCCAACGGCAGGCATGCAGCAGATATCCCAGAATGAAATCAGAAGGCAGCGCCCTTCTTAGTGTGCATTAGAGGGCACACATACTGCAATGTCGCAAAAGTTAAAAGCGTTGACAGTAAAAGAACCAGGTTCAGAAAATTGCTATCTGGCTTATATCTTGACTAGAATCACTATATGAAGTAGGTGCTGCTTTCAGAAAAAAATAAATAAGAGCTGTAGATGGAATCTTTTAGTCTGTATGGAAACATTGCCTGCCAGGAAAAAAAAAAAAAAACTAATGGCTTAATAGCTGAGGCAGAAAATAGGAGGTGAGAGAGTTCCTTCAGAGAGAGAAGAACTCTGGGATAGAGTGAGAGGTGGGAAGATTTGCTCGTGGTCTCTGAAGAAGATTGGGCATATGAAAATGAAGAGGGGCAACAAGCCTTGTGGCACTCATAGTATAAAATAAAAAGGTTATTGAAGTTAAAAGTTAGTTAGGGAATGGGCCAAATCTTATAGTCTAGGCATTTCTTTAAAAATAATAAAGTCATAGGGTTGTTATTTCAGGAACTTGGGCATGGGAGTAAAACACTCCTGGATACAAATAATAATTTAATTTTAAGAGTGTATAGGTGTTTTACTTTTGTGCATGTTTGTGTACCATGTGCATGTCTGGTGTCCATGAATGTATTAACAGGGCATCAGCTCCACTAGAGTCGCGAAGGTTGTAAACAGTTATGTGGATAGTGGTGATTGAAACTTGGCCCTGTTGAAGAGTAGCCAATGATGTTAATTTCTGGTCCATCTTCCTACACACAATAATAATATGTTAAAAATTAAGCATCTTATTATTAGATACTTCATTATTGTAATTCTTATTTTAATATATTTTATTAATTTATTCATATTACATCTCAGTTGTTGCCCCCTTCCTTGTATCCTCCCATTCCTCCCTCCCTCCCATTTACCCCTTACTCCCCTCCCCTATGACTGTGACTGAGGGGAATTTCTTCCTCCTGTATATGCTCATAGGGTATCAAGTCAGTTTTAATGTTGAAATAAGCTGAATATTTTCTTAGCAAATCAAAATTTCATGTATATAATTAAGTGGTACAGAAATATTAAATTAGTTCTATAATTTGCATTTCATTTTCATATATTTCTAAATAAATTTGATATAACAATTATACTTTAACCCACAGGTATGCTTTCTATAGATATATGAATTTTATATATTAAAAGTGCTATTTCTCTGTGAATTCCAATATTGTTCTAATTTTATGCTATGTAAGTTTCAATGTAATTAAAAATATCTTATTAAACTCATAAAATGTGTGTGCTATGCTTTTCACACATTGTTTTATAAAATTACTTTTAACAAAATTCAAAATTACGATAAACACTCTCATTCAAGATCCCAGATAATCCTATTCTTAAAATTGTGGACCAATTTTAAAAGCCATTATACCATTACCTATAAATCAATGTCTTAATTCATTAAATTACTTTTTACAGGTCATTGATTTTTATTGCACAATAATATAGGAGTGGGTAGTCTTTTGATCATTTGTTATTAAAGTCACAGTTTGAGATGTTTCAAGTGATTAAGAAAAATCAAGTACATTGTAGGAGCCACATTAAAATCACCCCAGTGTTCTTTCCATCATTTCTGTAAAATCAGAGCATCATTCACACAATTAAAGAGGGAAAAAAGACACCAAATACCTATATTCTAAACAAGAACTCTTTACCTTCATTTGTAGTGATTAATTGAGAAAATCACAAAATTGTCTTTAGCTGTACATAAGTGAAAAATTTAGAAACTGCTCAGGTTATATGGAGGAAAAGTAACATATTCAATGTCCTCAGATCATTCATTCATAGTGTACCTTTCCTACTGCTGGAATGAATACATCAGTTACTTTTAGCTACATAACAAATAAGATTAATTTGTATTGGGTTAAAGCAGCTACTGTCCAGAATCCCATAGCTGGAGTGGAAACAGTTGAATGCATCCACGATCTCACCTTACTCATCTGTGTACATTCAGCCTTGTTGTCACTTGGTGCTATTCAGATGTGCTTGTTAAATATGGTGCAGTCCATCTGCAACTTTGAAGGAAGAGACAAGAGCCAAGACCATTTGATGTTCTGGCTCAGCACATGTATGTGTGTGTGTGTGTGTGTGTGTGTGTGTGTGTACATATACATATTTATATCTATCTATCTATCTATATAGAAATATAAAATCTTCTATGTTGCCTCATAATAAAGGCAACTCAAAGTAAAATTCCAATATAAAAAGTTGAAGAGATCAATGCTACCTCTTTATATAAGGATGAAATTTTTCCTTTACCTTGTTCATGGCTATAAGAGTACTGGAAAACAGTAGCTGTTTCGGTTGCAGCCTACCACATGCTTGTGCAATGATTTCTTCATGAGGTTACCTGAATTGCTTAATGAAAAATCACTGCTATCTTTGCATTTTTACCAGCGATTTAAATTACTTCATCCATTTATTTCTCTGTGTATATTTCTCTGTCTCTCTCTCTCTCTCTCTCTCTCTCTCTCTCTCTCTCTCTCTCTCTCTCTCTCTCTCTCTCTCATGTGTGTGTGTGTGTGTAGGTATATAGGTAAGTAGAAAGGCAATGAAAATTCAAAAATCATCCTTTAGGAAAATATAGCCAGTTAAGAACTTATCTTGCATGGGTATTTTAGTGAACCAATTGCATCATAGAGAGCCTTCTGGTGAATTATAGGCCACTCTGACTAAGATTTGCAGGTCAGCTAAGCTGAGCCTCAGTGGGAACAGAAATAGCTCTGAGATTTTCTGTGAGCTCATCCTAGTCCCTTGTGTGTGTCCCACAAAGACTCACATGCTCTGGGTGTCATGTTATTCCCTAATTCTGATGAGGTAAGAGACCTTCTGCCCACATCTCCTGAGACTATGATTGCAATCTATAAATACATTCAACTCTCTCTTGCAACTGGCTTCTGAGGAACAGAATATAAGGAAGCATGCATGGCAGTCCTCCAGTCCCTTTGGTTTCAGTATTATGTTCTTTGTTGCCTGGGATAAACAGTGCAGTGCTTGTTTCCTCTGGTTTTTCTGGTTATGTGAGCAATGAACTGTCTGTATCAAAAAGTGCCTTGTTGCGTTTCCTTGGCTGAATTTGGCAGACCTTGGCTTTGGCCTTGTTTGTCTCTGTGTGCTTGACAGGGATATATTTAGAATCATAGTTATAGCCTTCCTCATTTTGGCTTTTCTTCTTTTCCAATCCCCAAATCTGTAAACTACGGGTAGTATTTTTTTTTCTTCTTCTTAACATTTGATAGTATACTATATTGAGCTTCTCTGAAGATAATTAGCCTAGATTCAAGATCCCTGCGTTGTGGCAGAAATGGATTATACTAGTGCTGTCTAAAACCATATCAACAGCACTACTTTAAATTAAACCTCAGAAGGATTCTTCTTCAGTAGCTAAGAATCAAAGTCATCAGAAATATAAATCTAAACTGTTTCCTTCTTATTTATTGTATAATCTGTGTATACTTTCTAGTAGATAAGAGAGCTATAATTTTTTCTGAGTCAAGGGAAGACTATCTAGAAGGTAAATATGGTGAACAACAGCAAGAACAATTTATGTGTCGTAGTCTTTTTGTATATTTGGACCAGGCTGGTCAGAACTCTAAGACTTCCTAAGGCCTTGATATAACTCATTTCCACTCTTCACTATAAACTGAGTCTCTATTGGGTAGATAGTGATAAACAGACTTAACTTCTTTTCCAAGAATTTTGAGGCAGTATGTTACATGCAAGAGTGATTCAGTTTCCCCAGGAAATGCAGTTAGCTTTGTGCATCCCCAGTAAACTTGCTAAATAATTCTTAGTGGCACCACTATTGAACAGAATACAAATCAAAGACAGGCACATACCCTAAATGACTCTTCATGGCTTTAGAAGAACATCTATCAGGTAGAAAAATGTAGCCCATGATTTAGAGGGTTTTTTTTTTTGTATTTAATACATGTATAATTTTTCAAAATTTCATAGCATAGTAATGTGTTCTGAATGAAGTTACAACGTACCAACAAGAAAGCTAGTTTTGTTGAACATTTTTCAGTTGTTCTTAACATTGATTTGTAAAAAAATTAACTTTTCATTGTAACTAAACCCTCCAAATTTGTGATAAAACATTAGTAGTGATTTTAATTAACATAGGAACTGAACATAGGTCAAGGGAGATTGTTCAGTTAGAAAGAAAACACAGGGGCCCGAGTTGAATTCTCAGAACTCTGGTGAACAAAAAGGAGGGTCTGACAGCACATGCCATTGTAATCCCGAAGCCAGGGAGGTGGGTAAAGGAGAATTCCTGGAGATCTCTAGCCAGCCACGTTTGCCTACTTGGAAATTACCAAATAATGAAATATAGGTGGTTTGGGTGTGAAGGATGACAATTATGACAATTATGACAATTATGAGGTTGGCCTCTGTCTTCCTCATCCACTTTCACCCATTGCACTCTGGTGTGGGCCTTCACACACATACATGAGAACAACTGACACTATATTATTCCTTCCCCATCCCTCCTACAATTTTAAAGAAAAGAATATGTGTTCCTACTAAGAATTTAAATATCAAGGGTATTCTGCACTTTAATATTTAATAAACAATGGCTAGGTGTCACTACATTTTCATATTTAGATGACAATTCTGGATAAGATTAGCCACAGTCAGCAGCAGAGCGCAATTAAGTACTTGTAGATACAGATTGTGTTCATGTCTGTCAGTTGTTTTTTTTTTTTTTTTTTTTTTTTTCCCCTTCCAGAGGAACTAGCAATTTTGACAGGTATCAATTACAGCAATGATACACTTTTTAAACTGCAGAAATAATTCATATTTATCTTTAAACTTAAGCGTGCTTGTGTTGCAGGACGGCACTAACATTTTCACCCAGGAAAATGACTCTGAAAAGAGAAATGAGATCACTTTTCTTTAAGCTCATCATCAAATTCGATTGAGTGAATGAAATTCTACATGCATGAAGACATTTGTAAAGGACAACAAACAATATCCCCAGGGAAGACTGCATGTCTTTCACTGTCAGCATTCTTCAGTTACCTGTAGGGTTTTGTTTGTGTGTGTGTGTGTGTGTGTGTGTGTGTGTGTGTGTGTGTGTGTGTGTGTGTGTATTATTGAGACCTCCGGGACTTTTTCTAATATATATTAACATTTCTATTGATTTCATCCTTGTTCAGCTTATATTTCGGCAGTCACGTGGGTGAGATTTTGTGGCTGGAGTTTCTGAGATTACCAGGAGACACACTGTTAAGGCAAAACCCGTGTCATCTGGCTCTCACTACCTTCTCTTCTGCAGCCACTTTATAGTCTCAAAACATGAAATACACTATAAAAAAAGATTTAGTTATTACATATGAGGCATCTGAGAACTTCTAAAACCAGTTCAGACAGTCCATAGCTTTTATTACTTTCCTTTATTTCTCTCTGTATATCTATGTTTGTGTGTGCTGAGGGGGTTGATGCGCCATAGTGATGTGTAGCAGTCAAAGGACAAGTGGTGAAAGCAGTTTCTCTCCTTCACCCATGTAGGTTGCAGAGATTGAGATATCAGGTTTTCAGGCATAGTAGCAAGCTCCTCACATCTCGTAGGTGGCTTTTAATCATAAAATAATAAGTATAAGTGCTTCTAAAAATTAGAAATATTCTTTTGTAATTTGCATATTTTACTTTATTTAAGAATATTATTCTTTAGTCTATTGTACTTTCTGCTATAGACTGTCATTGCAGTCCAGAAATTTGAAGGACTTCAAACTCCTCATTGCCAATGAGTTATTTTAAGGCCAAGTATAAGAATTTACAGTTCATATACTTTTTATAATGCACGTTAACCTTATACTTCCCTCACTGAAAGTACTTTGCAAAAATATAAAATGTAAGGTGTTATGTCACTTCCTTTTCTCCTTTTTTATGCACAAGTGGTTATTACAATACTGTCATTTTATAGTGCAAATTTTATGTTTATAACTAAATGGACTTTATTTCTTATGGTGGTTTGAATGTAAAATGTCAGATGTATCCTTGTGTGTTTAAATAATAAGTCCTTAGCTCTTGGTGATGTCATGGTAGGTTGTGAGTCCTTTGGAGCATAAGATTTACAAGTGGGACACTACGGGAAGGTGTTGGACGTTTTACCTAAGCATTGTTTCACTGTCAAGATTTCTGTTCCATGCTATGATATGAAGAGTCCCAGCACAATTCCAACGTGTGAACTCTCTAATATACTATACCCTTTCAAACTGTGAAAAACAACAACAACAAATCACTGCTCTTTTCAGTAGTTCTGTTGGAGGCTTTGTGTCATAGATGAGAAAGATATATAATGTCTTCCTATTGTTAAGCTATAGGTATCCTATGTGATTATTATATTCATTATAAGCTTGCCAAATGAACATAAAGAAACATTATTTAAAACTCTATAATAATAGAAAAATGTGCTAAAGCATCTAGATTGAGGATGCCTTTTGTAATACATTTTAAAATATTATATCAAGTGCTCTTAGAATAAGAGATTTAAAATGACTTCAGATCTTATCTTAAAAACAAAAGGAATGTCTTTGTGACTAAGTACAGAACTGTTGATATTTCTCTGGGTCCACAAAAAAGAAGTGGTGTTGAATGGGAAAAAGCAGTTTATTTTACTCAGAAACATAATCCTGAGCATTGTATGATGGTCATTCATATGGATATCAACCATGAGTTCAAGATTATGGTTCTTCTAGAACTTGAAAATTACACCAAATAAAACTGATATTATTAGTTTCTGATTAACTTTCTGTGGTACGAAGCACTATGCATTATACTGTGATTTTTCAAAAATTGTATTTAATGAATGAAGAATTACAGAATCTGGATAAGGTGATCTCATGTTGGTCTTGAACATGTAAACATACCAGCTGAGAGTTCGTGTGTGGAATAGACCTATTATGCTCAGCAATTACTGTTTTCCTGTATATGTCCACTACCCTGGATCTTACACTCATTTTGCTTCTTCTTCTTCAATATTCCTTGAGTTTTGGGGTGAGGGTAGGTGATATAGGTGCCACATTTAAAGCTGGATTTCCATAGTCCTTTATTCTTTGCATGCTGATTGGCTGTGGGTCTCTATATTAATCACACCCTACTTTAAAAAGAAGCTTCTCTAATGAGGGTTGAAATACGTTCTAATCTATGGTGAAGAAATTTTGTGGGCAATTTATTTGTATGACCATTTAGGAGAATATTAGGGTTAGTTTCTCCTCTAGCTAATAATCTCAAAATCCATGCAATATCAGATCAGCCAAAATTCCAGTAGGGCAGAAGACAGAACTCTTGAAGACTCTACCTCCAGCTGAGGAAATATTAATGACTTACATCTATTGGTGGCAAGAGATCCCGGTTTTATACAGAATGTGTTCTAGGAGAGGTCACACATGATCTTGCACAAATGGCTGCATAGGCAGCATGATGTGGGCTTGCGAGATTAAGAACATGAAGCCGGCAGAGAAAAAGGACAGGGCATGAAGAAAAATTAAAGGATAGAGATTGAAAAGTGAATTTGTTTAAAATACATATGGATGTGCAAAATGCCCTAATAATAATAATAATAATAATAATAATAATAATAATAATAATAATAATAGTAATAATAATAACAACAACAACAATAATAACAACAACAACAACAATAATAACAACAATAATAATAATAAACAACTCAGAAAACAAGGTGCCAGTGAAAAGACATAAACTGTGCAAATATACTGACTTAGTTTTGCTCCATTAATGAGTTCCCAGTCAAGCTATCTCTCAGCACGATTCTAACAAGGCCTTGAATTTGGTTTGATTTCTTACCAACTGTCTTGGTTAGCTTTAGTGGCCAACTAGATACAGCCTAGAATTATCTGAGCAGTGAGTTTTAGCTGAGGAATGTTCAGGATTGGGATGGCCTTAGGGCCTGTTTCTGAAGAGCTCTCTTAGTTGTTGATGTAGGAGGGAGGCCCTTCCCAGGGTGCTGCAGTTTTCTGAGTAAAGAGCCCTGGGTTTTTATGAGAACCCTAGCAAGCAGCCTTCCCACTGGGGTTCTGCTTCAAATTGCTCTTTATGTTCTTGCTCCAACTTCCAGGACTATGATCTTGAAGTCTAAGCTAATAAGTCTTTTCTCTATTAGTTGCATTTGGTCAAGATATTTGTCACAGCAACAGAAATAGGTTACAAAACCTAAGAAGTGCTACTGAAAATCCAAGTCAGAAGACTGGTGACAGCTATAGCGTGTTTTAAATTACATTTAAAATAGGCCTTTTAACATCAACCATAATACAAGATTAATCACAAAACATATCCATATAAAGAGAAATATTGTGTAATAATGATAGATAACAAACAGAATATTTTATTTGACAGGTACTTTATCATTTAAATGGTATATTAAAACAACTAATTTGAATTCTGACTCTAGGGAACAGTTACTACAAAGTATCTCTTGTTTATAGAAAAATATAGCATAACATGGTGAAGTGAAACATAAAAGGTGACATAGTTCACTACACAGCCACAATTTTCTTCTAGAAATTCTGATTAAAATAATCACGTTACTATATAAAAATGAGAAGAATAAGAATAGCTGATTAGAAAAATTTTTTTTGCACAAAAAAGAAATATATGACAATATAAAAAGCAAAATATGAAGATGTTTATTATAGAGTAATTCAAGCACACCACTGATAGTTATAATCACCAATTTAAGGTACATTTGTTTGTAGTGCACCAAGCAGCACAAAGAGTGAATCAGAGTACTTACCAGGAAGAAGAAGAAGAAGAAGAAGAAGAAGAAGAAGAAGAAGAAGAAGAAGAAGAAGAAGAAGAAGAAGAGGAGGAGGAGGAGGAGGAGGAGGAGGGAGGAGGAGGAGGAGGAGGAGGAAGAGGAGGAGGAGGAGGAGGAAGAGGAGGAGGAGGAGGAAGAGGAGGAAGAGGAGGAGGAAGAGGAGGAGGAGGATGACAAGGAGGACGAAGAGGATGAGGAGAAGGTGTAGGAGAAGAAGGGGGAGGAGGAGGGGGAGGAGGGGAGGGGCAGGAGAAGAAGGAGGAAAACCCAACTCATTTAGAAGCCAGAGGCATCCCAGAAATCAATGCCCTATATGATAAGAAAATGTAGCTGCATTGCACACTCATAACTTAATTTCACCACTCAATAACTTAAGGTATTGGTAGTAAAAGAATATTACCAAAATATCTATGAAAATAGAACTTACATAATTAAAGATAAAGATAGTTGTTTCTAATTACTACACATAGTTAATATATTCTTTTTTCTGTTTATAGGGATAGACAACATCATGATTTATTGCACTATACGCTGAAATAGGATAAACATGGAAACTGTTTCCCTAGTTTATCTTCTTCTATATCATATATATATATATATATATATATATATATATATATATAATTTTATATATTTAGAGTAAATTTAGAAAATTCAGATTAGAAAAACACATATATGTAATTACATATAATAAATATTTCATATATATATCATAACTCTTCTATTCATTCTTTGGTTGGTATGACAAGAAACACTCCTCACTGTATTGAGAATTCTCTGTTTTGCTCTATACCCCATTTTTAGTTAGATCATTTGGCTTGGTGGTATTTAATTTCTTGATTTATATTCAGTATTAGCCCTTTTTTTTGAGATGTAGGGCTGGTGAAGATCTTTTCTCAATCTGTAGGCTGTATTCTGTTTTGTTAGCAGTATCTTTTGTCTTAGAGAAGATTTTCAGTTTCATGTGGTCTCATTTATTAGTTGTTAATCTTAGAGCCTGAGCTGTTGGTGTTCTGTTCAGGAAGTTGTCTCCTCTTTCAATGAGGTCAAGGTTGATACCCACTTTTTCTCCTATTGGATTTATTGTTTCTGATTTTATCTTGATGTCTTTTATCTACTTGGACTTGAGTGTTGTACAGGGGGATAAATGTGGATCTATTTGCATTTTTCTACACATAGATATCCAGTTAAACCAGTACCATTTGTTGAAGATGTTATCTTTTTTCTATTGTATGGTTTTGACTTCCTTATCAAAAATCTAATGCCAATCGGTGTGTGAGTTTATTTCTGGGTCTTTTATTTGAATTCATTGATGAACAGTCTGTTTTATACAGCAGTAACATGCAATTTTTATTACTAATGCTCTGTAGAGCAGCTTGCAGTCAGGGATCTGCAGCTGGGCTCTAGCACGTCAGGAGGTGGAGGAGGGTTCTTATTTGTTGTTCGCTGATGGTTGAAGGTCTCTGAGATTGCAGGTGGAGATGCAGCTGGGAAATGGAGCATGCCCAGGAAGTGGAGCGGGGAGCAACCTGTGGGGATGGGGTGGGGATAGCCTAGGGCAAACCTGCCTCTCCTGGCATACTCTGCTGTTCTCTGAAGGCTGCTGGACTCCAGGACTGCAGGTGGAGATGGGGCCTTGGTAATGGGGTGTACCCAAGAAATGGAGTGTGGAGCTCAGAGGGCTTGGGTAGACTGTGCCTCTGCAACTGGTCTCTAGAAGGCCAACAGTTGGAAGAGGGTCCTCACCTCCTATTCCCTGATGGTTGATGGTATCTGGGTTTGTAGGTGCAAATGGTGTCCTGGGAAATGGAGCAATTTATTTTCTTAAAGACTGCCACCTGACTGAAGTGAAATAAAACCACAATATAGTGTAATTTGCATTTTTCTGATGGTTAGTTAAGTTGAGCATTTTTCTTTCATGAATTTATGGCTTGCAATGTATCTATCTGTTCATTTTATTATGTCATTTATTATGTTATCTGATTTCTGTGTATCAAACTTTTCAGAGTTCTTCATATACCCTATATATTACCCTGTCTGTCAGTTGTATCATTAACATAGGTTCTCACTCATCATGTAGGCTCTCCTCTCAACCATTTTTAATTCCATAGTGTCCCATATGTCAATATTGTCATAATTTTTCAAGTGAATGAAGTCTTACTCTAAAATGTCATTTTTTCAATATTTCTCAACATTTAAAAATTTAGAAAATAGCCAGGTATGTTGGTTCATGCTTTTAATCTCAGCACTAAGACAAGAAAAGGCAGACAGATCTCTGTGAGTTCAAGCCCAGCTGGGTCTACAAAGCAAGTCCCAAACAGCCAAGGCCACATAGAGAAAGCCTGTCTCAATCAAAAAAAAAAAAAAAAGAGAGAGAGAGAAAAGTTTAGAAATTCATAGGTCAACATTTATCACAATCTTTTAAATGAATGGAACAGATTGTGTTAATTTTTAATAATGAAACTTTACTTAACTAGTGAAAATTACTCGTTTGTGCCTAATAAAGATTTTCATGGTTAGAATCAATTACTTTAACTCCAGAGTTACTTTTCACCAAATTTCTGTCTATGTATATACCAAGAAAATGTTTCTTATTTGACATCATTATTTTTTTATGTTTTTTTTACTTTACTTTATTTTATTTCTTTAATTTAAGTAATTTATTCAGAATACATCTCAATTGTTATCACCTCACTTGTATCTTCCCATTCCCCCTCCCTCTCTCTTTGACCCTATTCTCCTCCGCTAGGTCTGTAACAGAGGAGGACCTCCTCCTCCACTATATGATCACAGCCTATCAGGTCTCATCCTAGTAGCCTGCTTACCCTTTCTCTGAGTGCTACCAGGCCTTCCAACCAAGATCAAAAGTGGTCAAATAGGCGGCACCATAGTTCATGTCAAAGTTAGTGACCGCTCTCCACCTTACTGTGGAGAATGTGCTGTCCATTGGTTAGATCTGAATAGGGGGTCTAGGTGTACCACATGCATTGTCCTTGGTTGGTACAACAGTTTGAGCAGAACCCTCTGGGTCTAGATCTGCCAGCTTTTATGGTCTTCTTGTAGGTTTCTAGGATCCCCCCATCCTTCTATTTCCCAATTCTTCCTTACCTCCCTCACCTGGAGTCCCAATAGGAAGTCCCAACATCTATACCAATCTCCTGCTAAGTGAAGACTTTCAGGGGCCCTCCCTGTCAGGCTAGTGTCCAATTATAAGTGAGTATATACCATCTGTGTCTATCTGGGTGTGGGTTAACTCACTCAGGATGATCATTTCTAGTTCAATCCATTTGCCCGCAAATTTCAGGATTTCACTGTTTTTAATAGCTGAATAGTACTCCATAGTGTAAATTTACCACAGTTCCTTTATCCATTCTTCAACTGAGGGACATGGCTATTATGAATAAGGCTGCTATGAACATGGCTGAGCATAAGTTCTTGCTGTGTGGTGGAACATCTTTTTTAGGGTAATTTTTTCATTCAGTAAGAATTTACTTCCATACTGTTAGCCTGAGATCTCTGTAGTTCAGAATTAAAATACACATAGACTTACTTCCCTGCTTAAAAGCACTCAATGGCTCCTCTGGCTCTTATAACATATGCAAAAACGGCCCCAAAAGTTCTTCAAGATCTCATTGTGATTTTCGTGTTGCTCAGACACAAATTTTTTGTCATACAAAATCTTCCTCCAGTTTTTAGTAAAAAATGATCTGGCAACCAGTTCTTATTTCTTATAGTATCCAGTCTGCCTGGAAATCCTGTTATAATGAAATCATATGCCAACAACTTTTCATCAATCAAAATGCAGCATAATAGTATTGTTTATGTATGGTGCACAAGATTTCAATTAAAGCACTCGAACTTTTGTGATGTAAATATGTTTTCATTCAATGACAACGAAATAGAAAACAACAAAGATATTTAACATATAAGGTTTGCGAACTCCTAGTCTGCTTGTCACACTAAGTAACAACATATGGTCATATAAGTTTGTTTTGTAATTGGCTAAGACTTTTGAAATATTTGTTCTGAGTTTTTAGACACTGTTTTAATTGTCCAAAATTTCAACTAATTGGAGCTTGGGTTATTATTATTTTTTCACTTGATTTAGCTAAATAATTATCTTAATTTTCTGCTTCATTATCTGTGTGCCAATACATGCTTGGGCTATTTCTTGAAGAAGTTATTTGACATAGTGTGACTTTTCTTTTTCCTTTAAAATAAAATGTCCCACATTTGGGTTTTCACAGTAAGTGAAATGAAGTGTTAAGGATTAGGCAGTTTAATGTAAGTTTCATAAGTGTAATTAGTCAAGCTGGGTAATTGACAAATTTCCATTTAATTTTAATACAATCCAATAGTGCTGGCTTTAGCAATTTGAGCATTAAGCATTAGGTGTTCTTGTGAATATTTTCCTTCCTTGACAACTACTAGTGCCCTTAATATAAGTTGAATATTTTGTCCAATGTAGTATTAAGTACTTTTATATATTTACTTACTTCTTTGTTGTAAATGTAAGATTCATATGAACTCACATGTGAATAACTTTTTAGTGTTTCTCTGCTGCATTATGCTTAGAAACTTAGAATTCTACATCCCCATTCTGTTTTAGGTGAATAAACACTAATGGTGACAATTTTCAAATTTGGAATGTCCTCCTCACTTCTTAGCATAATTCGAGATTTAAAAGTACTGCTCCTTGTCTCTAATGTTGCAAAGCACTATATTTAGATGTTTGCAATTTAATATTGTAGTGTTCCTGTTTATAGTACACACATACATAGTGCTTCCTGACTTCATGATACATTTAACCATGTGGCTGGTGTGCCCTGGATAGTGTGTAACACTGAGCTGCAAATAGAAACTTTAGATATCCTTTGGCAGTTTATTTTGGTCTCATTCCCTAACATTCCACGGGAGATGAGCACCTTTTCCTGTAATAGCAAAATCAGATATGTGGAGCAGAGTTCTACCAATTTCACTGCCCAGAGCCAGTTCCAACCTGTCTCTTCAAACATTAAAAGAAATGAGGATTTGTTGATATCATCCAAGATCCTACTACTATGGTCCACTAAGCTCTGCTTATGGTGTTAAACAGGTTTTATAGATCAATATCTCTACTCTTCCACTTTTTTTCAATAAACTGTTTGGGGAGCCCACCAGATAATGACACCCAGATACAGTTTATAGCCAACTGAAAGTCTTTATTCCAACCAGCTAGGACTATAGTAAGGTATTTTCAACCAAAGAGTAGTACTAGGTGTTTAGGGTATAGGTTTCAAGGGAAAAAAAATCACATTCTATTATCATTGTCTGCATCTGCAAGAGGAGGTTTTGTGCAGGCCAGAAGTTTAATAGAATATAAGATAGGCAGTTATCTGGAGGAGGAAGTTTGCACAAGCAGACACTTTAATAGAAACTAAGAGCCAAGCACAGTGGAAAAATACCTGTACTCCATGCATGGGAAGGCAGAGGCAAGATGGATCTCTGTGAGTTTGAGGCCATACTGGTCTACAAAGTGAGTCCAAGAGAGCCAAGGCTTATACGGAGAACCCCTTTCTCAAAACAAAACAAAACAAAAACAAACAAATAAATAAGAAAAATCATAAGTTAGCTGAGGCATTTGAAATGGTAAAATATTATGGGTTCTGTTGAAGTCTGACTAGATAAATTCTTCATTGTAACATATTTGTGAGGCTACGGGCGCCAGGGAATAGAATGCTCCCTTTGAGTAAGATGTCTGCCATAACTCTTGGGCATCTGAATACGTGATTCTGAATTGATGGATATATCGGGGAATATTAGGAGACATAGTGTTTTTGGAAGAGATATATGACTAGAGGATGGGTTTTGAGGGATCAGAAGACATTGCCATTCCCACTGTCTTTTTCTCTGCCGTCAACTTAGGAAACAAGATGGAAGTTCTTAGCTATTCTCATCACCATCCCCTTTCTCAGCTGTCATGGACTCTAACTACCTAAAACCATTAGGCACAGATTAAACCCCTTCTTTTATTAGTTGCCTTCATCAGGATTTTTTATCACAGCAATTGAAAAGTACTGAAGATGTTGTTTCAGTGACAGTATATATGATGTCAGACCCTTTCTGCTTCCTCAGCCGGTTGTTCTAGAGTTAAGATATCTCACTTTTCTAGAGAAGGGCTTGGTGCCATAATGGAATACAAGAAAGCCACCTCTGTTGTTTAGAGGGTCATACACTAAATCTAGCTCAAAGATCATCTGTGTGTTGTAAAGTTCTATGCACAGTGTACCCCAAACATTCACAAAAATCCATGAGTTCCAAGCAATACAACCTATAATAGGAAGCAAACAAGTTATGTAAAGAGGAAAGATCAAGCGAATGAAAAACAATTTTATCCTGAAAACTTTTGCTTATAAACTAAGTAAACTGTATCTTTCCCTCTGTATACAATGAGACCACAGTAAATTATATGTAAGCTACCATATACATATTTTTACTGAAGGAAAGAACCGAACATGCTCTTTAATGCCTAAAAATTTACATGGTTGCTCTTCTGTATCCCTCTGCCTTGCTTGGAGGTTAAGAAACTTGTCCTAGACATTATCAAAGCAGATAGATGAAGTTCAACAATTGCTTACATCTCTAGTCAACAGCTCTGGAAAGGGGCTACCTTACAATACAGAAGTTTTTAGGCCACTCTCAATAGTTATGAATTGAATCAGCATTTATGTCCACCATCAACGGAACCCACGATGAAGATATTATATGTGTCCTCAATGGAATTCTTGCAGTAAGAAAAAAAAAAGAAATTAAATATTTTCAGGAAAATAGAAAAAAATGACCATTGATAAATTAAGTGAAGTTTTTTCAGAACCAGGACTAATTTTCACCTTTTCACTCATCTGCAGACTCCAAAGGTTAATTTTTATGCACATAAATATGTATGTACAAATGGGTGGGTATAATCCATGATAGCAGCACATGTGCTAAAAATAGCAAGTGCTCTTAACTCCTGAGCCATCTCTTTACCTCATCTTTAGAAGACAAAATTTGCACTCGTAAAGGGATACTGTGTGCACAACAAGATGACACACCAATTCCTGGAAACTAGTAAGAGAACCCTAGAAGATGCCAAATCTATAACATGGTGATCTTGGCATTTTAGTATCGAAAACTGGGGGCAAAGTAAATATAAGTTCTTTAACTAGCTAGTCTGTGATATTGTTTTTTACTTGCACCCATAACAAATTAACACAGAAACATAAACTAACTGACTAGTGATATGCTCAACTTAACAGAACATGGTAAATGAAAAAGGCTAATCTCAATTCATTGGGTCTTTAATGTTTATATTTATGTAATTTTTTAAAAAATGAAAATAAAGCATATTGGGAGAGTAGATGTGTTGATGCCCGAACTAAAAGAGAGAATACAGGGGTGAGAATTGGATGAGGAGATTAGAAGTCAGTGTGAAAATGTTCTAAAATGCTAAAAATGGTATAAACTTGTGTCTTTATAGTATCACATAGGTTTCCAGAATAGCTCCAACAAGGCAAAGTGGCTAGAGTAACCCAGGTGATGATATTATCACATGAAACTGAATGTGAATAATATTTAGAGATAACACATAATTTTAAAAGTGCTCTGAGAGCATAATCAAAAATGATGAAAATTCTTACAGGAGCATGATTATATCTAACCTTATATGCAGACAGAGACAGAGAGAGAGAGAGAGAGAGAGAGAGAGAGAGAGAGAGAGAGAGAGAGAGAGAGAGAGAGAGAGACAGAGACAGAGAGAGAGACAGAGAGAGAGAGAGAGACAGAGAAAGAAGAAAGAGAGACAGAGAGAGCTTTAAAATAATTTGAAATACTGAAATTAAGATATCAGAACTGAGGAGTAAGTACCAACAAAACTACACTCAGATATTGAAAGTGATAGACCAGGCAAAAATACTAGAAAATAAAATTAAATAAATTTTCAATTTTACGAAGGGGTAGGATAAAGCTGATGAAGAGAATATAGGAAATTCAGCTGAACGATGTAACTGTCCATTCAGGATATAAAACATTCAATTACTAGCAGTCCCAGAGAGTGTTAATGGAGAAAATGGAAAGGAGACTGTTGCCAAAGGGAGAAAAAAGTAATTTACAGAAGTTGAAGAGAGATGAGTTTCAAAATTACTTTTCTATAATATAGCAGAATAATAAATTTTTAAAAAATAAGTAGATAAATTATCCACACATATTCGATACAATGAGAAGTTTCAGATCCATGAAAACAAACTTAAAAAAAAATCATGACAGAAAGACAAATGCAGTTTACTATATAGATCTAAAATGTAGTTGGTACTGGAGTTATTATCGGCCACTATTGAATGAAATAATCTTCAGGTTATGATGGCAAATAATTGTTTAGTCCAAAATCCTATACCTATCCTCACAATCAATTATGAGACCAGAATAACTGTATTTTTAGAACACAGAGAAAACTCAAGGAGTAACTTCTCATGTGCTTTTGAGAATGAATTTTGAAATGTCAAATTATCCAGGCTACAAGTCTGCTATTGCTTAGCCCTACACCTATGTGATGTTGTTTTATTTCACAGGTGTAAGTCCATAGCCTAATCTGCTGGCTTTAAGTGAGAGAGATTATCCTGTGAAAATTGGACTTGACACACTGACAGAGTTAATTCTACTTAGGGACCACAGTTTCCACAAGCACCCAGGTTATGAGCCGTGGGCAGTCTGTTGTGAAGGCCTGTGCTTCCTAACAATCCATGATCAGAACCAACCAATCCCTGAACAGTAAAATCCAACAAACCCTAAAACCTGCAAATTCAGGACTTAACATCCCACCAATCCTAAGCCTGGAAATCTCTACCCTAGAATGCTTCACTTCTAAGAATTCCAAAATAAAAAGTGTGTCTGCCCCATTTCATGCTGTCTTCTTCTGGGGGCATAGGTAGCCACTCCTGGATTCATCCCCCCTATCCTAGATTTGCCCCTCCAATAAATCTCCTTTAAAACATTTGCTGCCTGGTGTGACTCTCTGATCTAAAGAAGCCAAGAAGCCCAGAGAAGAAGCTAAGAAGGAGCAGAACTGAGGTTTCTGAGCTCTTCAGCTCAGCTGGGATTGGGAGCTGCAACACCTCTGCTGAGGAGGCCTCCTTTCAGGGCTGTGCTGTCCCTAGGCTTCAATGCCTTAAGGCACCATTCCCTTGGGACATTGTGTGTCCCTGGGTTCTCATGTCTCAGGATGCCCTTCCACTGAGACACTGTCCCACCTCAGAGCTGTGCAGTTCCTGGGCTTCCATATTTCAGGATACCTTTCCCATCGGTATATCTTCCCATCTTAGAGTTATGTTTTTGAGGCCTCCTGAGTTCCAGGACACCTTTCCGTCAGAGCAGGAAGGCCAACCCTTATGACTCAGGTATGTGGTGTCCTCATGGATCTGTCCACGGTTATATCTCATGTGTGTCCATGTTCACCTATATGGTTGAAAGTATGTTCTAACGCATGGGTATTTGTGTGTGTGCATACATGTTTGCACACATGCAAGTGTCTGAGTGTGTATGTGTGTGTGTCTGTGTGCATGTGCGTGTGTGTGCAAATGCATATGCATGTGCATGTATGTTTGTTGTTTCTACATTGTATATAGGATCTGGAATCAAAAAATGATCTTCAGGTATCCTTCTTGGGAATTCTATTTTGCAGCCTTTGAACAGGGCCTCTCATGGGTTCACAGCTCATCTTTACACCAGCCTGACCTTATGTCACAGCTCTTGCCCTCTTATCTCACGTCTCACATTAGGAGAGCATTCTATCACACCAAACTTTTACATGGGTATTGGAAATCGACCTCAGGTTCTTATACTTGCAATAAAAAAAGTTGTTTTCAATTGATCTACATTTTAGCCCTGTATTTATCATTATTAAATATTATATCTAATTAACTTAATTATTGAGGAATGGAGATAAGCTTCTTTTTCATCCTTGTAAGTCGATAACATGGCCTGTCATGATTATTCACCTACACTTTTAAAAGAATGAATAATCAATCACAGAATTCATTTTCTAATTTATTTTAATCCATAGAACCACAATAGATTAGAAATTAATTCAAAGTCTTAAAATACTATTGATGCATAGTAATTTATTGCAAGTTTTCATTGGCTATTTTGGGATACTTATTCTCTCTTAAGTGTGGCAGGATGTGTGGGCAAGTCGAACATTTAATTTTTGATAAATAACCTGTGATGAATTTTTCTATCTCCAGGCCTCCAACTTCTGAAACTTTGTTATAATTAGAATAGGACATGATAATTTTTACATCTTCACAAAATGTTTCACTTTTGTTAACCTTCTCTCAGAATACTTAATTTCTTATTTGGATTCTTTCATTACCATAAAATAATTATTTTGATTGTTATTCTAATGATAACTAAAATTGTCCTTAATCCATTAACACAAGTCTATTATAGTAATTCTTAGCTAAACAATAAAGACTTGCATTACAGATAATTTAATTATAATTGTTAAATACTTAACTTTCTTAGTGAATAGTATAAATTCATGAATATAAATGTAATTGTTTGTAGAACATGTCATGATGTTATTAAAACATTTTATCTGGAGAGTTTGTTGTTATAATTTTACTTTTGTTTTGTTTTTCTTTTTTCTCTCTTGAGTTCTCTTTCCTCAGTCTTTTTTTCTTTTTTCTTTTTTCTTTTTTATTAATTTATTCTTGTTACATCTCAATGTTTATCCCATCCCTTGTATCCTCCCATTCCTCCCCCCCCCATTTTCCCATTATTCCCCTCCCCTATGACTGTTCCTGAGGGGGATTATCTCCCCCTATATATTCTCATAGGATATCAAGTCTCTTCTTGGCTACCTGCTGTCCTTCCTCTGAGTGCCACCAGGTCTCCCCCTCCAGGGGACATATTTGGTTCTAATTTTTTACTGCATTCTGTTTTTCTGTGCATATTCAGAATGACAGATATGTGTGGAAATGAGAAAGACATTTCTAAAAAAAAAAACCAAATGTCTTGATAATAATTCTAAATATAGACAGTATGCTAATATTCCATAGTCATTGATTATTTCTTGTTGGAGATAGGAGTACATGGACACTGCTGTGTCTTCAGAGGAATGTGCACATATTGGTTATAATACTAGGGCAGTAAGTGGAGTGAGTGTGAATCTTTCATGATATCTGAGTAGGTGAGATTCAGCGTCTGGAATACGGTTGCTGACATTGACAAAAATGTTGAATTTCTGGTCTGTATTGGATTTGCAGATGGTAGGACGATTAACAAGTTTTTAGAGAAAGTTTGGCTCCCATAGGAATTCTTCATTTTCTGAGTAGAAAAGACTGGTCACCAGCTCATGCTGAGAGAGATTACAGCAAATCACAAGAGTGTGTTTCACCTTCCAGCAGGACCAAAAGCATGCATTTGTATATGGTTTAAGGACACAGCTACACATCCTTGTTGAGAAACGGTACAGTAGCATGGACTCTTGGCTGGTCCATGTGGTCCAGTGGGCAGCACTGCTGATGCTTCTTACTAGATTTCATTTACAGCACTTCTTTTCTTTGTTTAATTTATTCAGATTACAACTCAATTGTTATCCCCTCACTTGTACCCTCTGTTCCTCTCACCCTCCCTCCCTCTTTCACTCTATTCCTCTCCCCTAGGTCTGTGACAGAAGAGGACCTCCTACAGCATTTTTAATTCTCTTAACAAAGTATTTTTTCCCTGTTTACCGAAAACTGTTTTTTAAAAAATAAAGTCTATTTTTGACTTTGTTTTTTACCAGATCTCAATGAGGCTCAGACGAGTCTGTGCTTTACACCTTTGAATCTCTACCAGCAAGTTGTTTATGTAAACTGAGATAACAATATTTTAGTATTTGCATAACATAGATCCTATTATGACAATAAAATGTATTATTTTGCTGCATGCATAGCTGTAGATAGTATAATAATAAATATGTGTGGGTATGTATAAATACTACATAAATTATTAAAACAGGAGGAAGCTGACTTGGCCTCTGTATTTAGTATGTTAACCATATTTGTCTTAACTAGTAATAGCCTAGTTATGTTCAAACTACAAGTTTAGGCTTCTATTACAGTATCAGCATAGATGTTCCAAGTTTTGGTGTTGTTGTTGTTGTGATTGTTGCTGTGTAGGATCCGTCTCATTTAATGCTACATAGGAAATAGTCCGAGTCCTGGGCGACAATGTAATCTCATTCCAAACATTTTTGATTCGTTGGGATTGACCACTGCAAACCATACCCTGACAGTTTGGTAGAAGTCTATACTGGATTGACTTCTCCACATATTGCACAGTTTATTTCTGCTCTCTCCCATTCATGAAGCACAGAGGAGTTGCGAAGATGCACACGTTCATGTATTTCAGCAGAGTATCCCACTCTCCACTCTCTTCACTTCCTGGTTCATCCAGAAAAAAATTTCATTTCCTTTTACTCTCTTATTTTTAGCTTTAGCTGCATATGTTATCACTGTGTTGAAAAAATATTTTGACTATCATTGGATAAAATAGGCATAAGAAAGAGGGAATTCTGAGGAAATATTGTCTTCCTCTGCTTTTTATTTTTTATATGTCTAGATTTTAAGTCATCTGTTAAATTTTACCCTTTCTTTTACTACATTATTGAAACAGGTGAATATCACTATGATAGGTAATATGCTCATATCTTTGAATCTCATGACAAACATATAAAACTATGCAAATTGATCATAGACTTAAGAATAAGAATTAAAAGTATAGAATATTAATTTAAATATTAATAGAAATTTATGCAAACTATGACTTATTATGCTAGTTAAGCAATCAAATATAAAGAAAGTAAGAAATAATCATACTGAGTGCTGAAATCAATAAAATAGAAACAAGGAAATGAATACAAGGAATCAATGAAACAAATAGTTGGTTCTTTGAGAAAATCAACAATATAGGCAAAGCCTTAACCATAATGCTAAGGGGCAGAGATAGAGACTATCTACAATAACACAATGAGAAGCCAAAAGGGGAACACAGTCAGAGAGAAAGGTCTCATAAAGACAAACTTTATAAACCTGTACTCTACTTACATGGAAAATGTAAAAGAAAGGGATAGTATTCACAATAGCTACCACTTATCAAAGTTAAATTAAGAACAGATAAACAATTTATATAAACCTAGAATATCTAGGGAAATAGGAGAAGCCATTAAAAGTTTCCCAACCAAAGCCAACCTCGTGGCCAGAATTGTCTCAGACTTTTAAGAATAGATGACACCAAAACTCTTCAAATTATCACATAAAATAGAAATATAAAAAACTGACACAGTTACCCTGCTACCCAAACCACATAAGGACAGAAGGACTAACAATTGAGATGTAATATGAATAAGTTATTTTTAAAAATGTAAAAAAAAAGAAAAAAAGATATTAAAATTTTGAGGCCTACTTAATTGACAGATCTGAGTATCTTAAAGAGATTCTATACTGAAATAAATGTAAAAAGAGGGCTACAGATACAGGAGAGAATTAGAATGGCAGCTGTACAACTGTGAGGCCCTAAATTCAACCTCCAATGCTGAAATTAAAAGAAAGGAAATAAAAGTCCATTAAAAGAATGAAAGACCAATAGGAATGCCACCAGGAATAGAATATACAGAAGGAATATTAAAACTTGTTGTTAAATAACTAGCGTTTCACAAAAGAGGCTTGGAACCAGCATTCTGACCCATTAATGACATTGTGGATCATATAAATTAAAAAGGAGAAGCTCTCCTCAAAAATAATGTCACCTTCTGTTAGCGGGCGTATTCTAAGGAAACAGAACAGAACTGATAACATGCATGTATATGGGATTTATTAGTGTAGCTTACAGGATATGGTCTGACTGTTTCAACAATGTCTAACCCCTGATGGAAAGTCCAGTAATCTAATAGGTGTTCCATCCAGAAGTCTGGATGGCTCAGATGATCTTCAGTATGTGCTGTTATCACAACAAAATGGGCTTTAATACTAGTGAAGGCATGAACTTGCCACAGGCAGAGAGGGAAATCAGGCAAACAATATCCTTGTCTTTTATATAGGCTGCCAGAAGATGGTGTGGCCCAGATTTAGGATAGATCTTTCTACCTCAAAATGCCTGAATTTAAGGCAGGCCTTCCCACATATGATGTGTCAATCAAGATAAATCCCTCACAAATATACTCAGCCTCCATGGGTTTTGGCTAATTTCAGATGTATTCATGCTGGCAACCAAGAACAGCCATCACTCTAATGTTGACATATCTTCAAGGACTCTATATAAAGCTGTTTCTATGCGCCTGCATCTTGCGCCTGCATGCTCTTGGTCTCTTTCAATGCAAATGGCATTTGGTTTTCTAGGAACTCCTATGTGTCTTAGGATTCTTAGATTATACCAGCCACGGTGCAGTTATTTAAAATCCATTGTAAGAATAGTTAGAGAAATTTGCAGGCTTCTTATGCCTTAGCCTCAAAAATTGCATAATGGCACTTCTGTTTCTATTGATCAAACAAGTCACTGGTACCATCTTAGGTTGAACATGAGATGAATCAGAGTCACTACTCAGCAGTGTGTGATTAATTATATTTGCCTACTTGATTGGGACAAATAAAGCCTAGATATCTGTTTAAATATTATTTACAGATTTGTTTGTGACAGTATAACCAGAAGAGATTAACAATAGAATTGATGAAACAATGAATTGAAGACCAAACAGATGGTCTTCCCAGTGGGGAAGGAAAGCATCCCATGTCTTAAGCTCTAACCTACATATGCAGAAGAATGTTGAGTTTACTTTTAGTCTAGCTGCTTAAGCTACAACATTTACTGCCTACTCACAAAGCTTCAAGCTCTCAGACTCCTCATACTAAAGTGTACGTCATTGATAGTTAAGCTCTCAGGCCTTCAAATTAAATAATTGTTTTTTTCATGCGGCAGGTTACAGAACAGAGGCTCCACACAACAATTGCCAGTCACACACACACACACACACACACACACACACACACACACACACACACACACATAATCTCTTTTATATATATTTAATGTTTATGCTCACATAGTTGTGGTCATAGCTTGGATGTTAAACATTCTTTACAGCTTTTTTTCCCGACCATTCTACTTACTTCTAAGCTAGTGCTTTTATTTGGGAAAGCCGTAGAACTTCTACTGTGTGGGTGTGTATAAGTCACTGGAGGTGGGCTTTTGAAAGCTTTATCTGCTGCCAGTGGTTTCTGATCAGCTGTGATGTCCAAATCCTTCAAAACAGGTTCCCATCACATGTTTTCCATGCCACCATGATGGACTTATTCCCATTAAAATGAGCTGGAGCAAATCTTCCCCCCTTGCATTGTTGGTCCTAGGAAATCTGTCTCAGGGATAGAAAAATAATGAATATAAGGACAAAATAACATCAGTCCTATTCCCTCAGGAATTTTATCATGTCGTTTCCTGTGCATAACAGATTTAAAGCTATAAGTGTCTTTTAAATACATAGTTATGTAATGTATTTAATTTTTATTTGTATTTGTTAAAATTATCTATCTACCATCTATCTATCTACCTATAAAAGTTATTTTCAAAAACATAATTATTTTAAACATATTTTGGGGTATCTATATTTTTAAATAAGTTCTACCTTATTGGCGAGAAAACACATTATATAATTAGGTTGAATAAGTTTCTACTGGCTGATATTAGAGTCAGATGAATAAAATGCCCTCAAAACTTGGAGATCTTCTAAGAGAGCAAATCTTTCCAGGCCATCACACTTAGAATCCCTAAGCTTCTTGTTTTACAAGGCTTCCAGTTTTCCTAAGGCCCTACTGAGCATTACTTCAGTGACAACCTATACTTGAACCTGACCCTGGTATCGTTTTTTGCTGGCAGATTTTTAACATCTTTTCCCTGAGGCCATTATAATTATGAATAGCATATTTGTATATTAAAGTCCATTTGTATTTGAAAGGAAGACAAAACGATGAAATGATTCATAGAACTCTGAGTGAGAAAGACAATGACAACAGAAAAGAACACTGTTTAAAGTTAGAAGCATCAAAAAAATTAATTTGTACCTTTTTACAAGGGTAAAAACAGTATTTGACTGCTATAATTAAACTGACACTTAATTTTCTAGTTCATGAACCTTGTTAATATCTATTCCTCAGTCAAGACAAGAAAAGAATCCTATATTCTGTCACTTTCTCTGGTTATTGTCAACATGTTCATGCCATATTGGAATCATCTAATTTTTTTGTCTAAGAATCATAAAATACATGCATTTTCCTTTAAGGTAGCAAATATTTACTTATACAAATATAAACCGAAGTTAAAATATTATTGTATTAATTTGTACTGAATTGCTTCTGCCCATCCTAGAATTTCATCATTAGAATTTTAATCAATATTTAGTAAATTTTCTAAAACATTGTATAATTATTTAATTCTGTTATTCAAATTGTAGCTTAGGCGAAACAAGCAACTTTCTTTCTTCCAGTAGGTATATAAATATTTTGAGCCCTTTTAATGATACTGTAATATTTAATTTAATGTTAAATACAATCTTCCATGATAAAAATATCACAATGGTAATTTAATATATCTATAAAATATGTACAAAGCTTTCGTATAAGCTAATAAAGCACAAGTGTGATGATCTCCCACTTTGTTTATGAAACATTTTTATATGCAATACAAGAAGGGCATAGTATTTTGTGAAAAACAGACAAAGATAACAAAAGGCAATTGGTAAGAGCTTAGATTTATTTTTAACACATCACTAAATAAGCTGGCAAAATATACAGTGACATCTGTAATGACAGTGTCCTGAAAGAAGAAGAAAATAAGGTTCCTTCCAAAATGCAAACTAGGAGTCATTGTATCTTTCCTGGAGGATGAAAGATTATAAAATGATCCCTAAAACTTTCTAAAGTTACATGGATTTCCAAATTTATTTAACTATTATTTGAATATATAAACCTTCAATTTTAAAAAGTCTGACCCCAAAGTTATTTCTTAGTAATAGCTGATTCAAATCAAGTAGTCTGTACAATATTAAGGAACCAAAATTTAACAATAAGATTCTCTACTTGTCAAATATCCCATGTATAAAATTAGAATCAAGACTCCAAAGCCAGCCGGTGGTGGCGCACGCCTTTAATCTTAGCACTTGGGAGGCAGAGGCAGGTGGATCTCTGTGAGTTCGAGGCCAGCCTGGTCTACAAAGTGAGTCTAGGACAGCCAAGGCTACACAGAGAAACCCTGTCAAAAAAAAAGAGACTCCAAATCATATATTTTTCTTAAATAAACTTCATGCACTTATATTAAAATATGTGAAAATGATGTTAAATATAATGGTATGTTTCAATAAAATCAGATCCCACCCAGAAGTCAAACCCCCAAAATAAAGAATTTATAATTTTTGAGGATATATCACTTTATAGAGAGGAACCAAGATTTATATATTTCTCAAAAATATTGCTATCGATGGAACATTATATTCATTTATACAATGATGAATACATAAATAACACAAAATTCAGAAGATATAAACTAACATAGACCATTGTCAATTCTCACTTAGTAATCTTTAAGATTATCCTGGAGGCAAAACTATTTTGAATTTAATGTTTGTCATCACCATGCTTAGAGAGGTTACACATGAATGTATTCATAAAAATATTATTTATGGATGAAGACATGTAGTGCCTGATCTGCAGGGAGGAGACCACAGACACTACCAGGATTTATGGGCAGTGGGAGCTGGGGATCCTTGAGTGAGAGCGATCCACACAGTGTGAACCACAGGTGGATCTGAACTCCAGCCCATGGAAGATGACATCACAGTCCCCAGAGCCAGGACAGGACCCTGCCTGCAAGCTGTGAGCTGTGAGCTGTGGCCTTGCTCTGCAGCACAAACTCCGTATTTGGGACTGAAATCCCGGCAGTGAAGCAAGGGCACTCCTTCCTGGCCTAGAGAAATCTCAGAAAATGGGTGGATCTGTCCTCAGATCTCCTCCACCTGCCCAAGCCAGCCCACGGAAAGCCCAGTTGCCATACGGGGGCCCAGAGTGCTCTGGGCACATTGCCCAGCCACAGCAGCACAGTCAGACCAGACGCTACAGGGAGTCGCGGACCAGTAGCTGTCTGAGCCGGGCTGGGTAGGAGCCTAACCACTGGCCCCAGAGGACTATGCTGGCACAATTGATCACAACGGACCCAGCCTAGCCAGCCAGCCTCCACAGCCAGAGGTGATAGGGCAGAAATGTAGAACCAACAACAATCAGAAGCCAATAGCTGCTCTCTAATTGGGCAGGTGGAACCTAGGCCCTACTACATGGTTTGAGCAGGCAGAACCCTAAACAACTTCTGGAAGGCATCAGCAGTTCAGGCACTGTGGTGATCTGAGCCTAGGACCCAAAGCCGAGCGCCCAAGGGCAGGGTATTCAAATCAATTCAAAGACATTATAACCAATTCTACATGCACCTCCTCAAACTGATACTGGAGCTGCAGAGCACAAGCACCTACCTTGGCTGACACAGTGGGGAGCCAAGGGTATGGAGCAAAGTCTCCAGGAGCTGAAACCAGGTCACCTACCTGTTTCCTGGGAAGAATTTCCTGATCATCACAGGCAAAGGTTCTTGACTTCTTATCACCAACAACAATCTGCTCTCAATGACTAGTGAAGGACACCAGAAGCTACCTCCCAACATCAGAGACAGCAATATGACTAAAGGCCAGTGTAAAAAAAAAACAAAAAAAACAACAACAAAAAAAAACAAAACATAAACAAATCCCAAAACGATATGGCATCTCCACATCCCAGTTATCTGAAAGAAAGCGACCAGGACAACTCAAACACAATTGAAATAAAAGAGAATGACCTCAAATTCTTAGTAATGAAGATAATAATGGAGGAAACAAATAAAATCCATAAACAATGCCAGGAAGATGCAGCCAACAGGTAGAGGACATAAAAGAGCCTTATGAAAAGGCACTTGAAGAAATTCAGGGAAATACAAACAATCAGATGAAGGAAATCAATAAAACAGCTCAAGATCCGAAGATGAAAATGGAAGCAATGATAAAGGCACAGATAGAAGAACAATGGCAAAGAGAACTCCTACAGCAGATAAAACACCTTCAGCAAAATGGCTGGATATAAAATTAACTCAAAAAAGTCAGTAGCTTCCGATAAACAAATGAAAATCATGCAGAAGACAAGATTAGGTAATCTACACCATTCATGATTGCCACAAGCAATATAAAATGTCTAGGAGTAACTCTAACCAAGCAAGTGAAAGACCCATGTTCATCACAATGCACAAAACTCAAGTCCAAGTGGATTAAAGACTTCAACATAAAACCAGAGACAATAAATCTGTTAGAAAAAAAGGTAGGGAGGAGCCTGGGACTCATTAACAAAGGAGACAACTTGCTGAACAGAACTCCAACAACCCAGGCATTAAAGTCTACAATTAATAAATGGGACCTCATGAGGCTGAGAAGCTTCTCTAAGGCAGGAGACACTGTCAAGAGAACAAAGTGACAGCATACAGACTGGGAAAAGATCTTCACCAACCCAACTCTGATTAAAGTATAATATCCAAAATATATAAAGAGCTTAAGAAAGTAAACACCACCAAACCAAATAACTAAATTGAGAAATGGGGCTCAGAACTAAACAGAGAATTCTCAAGAGAGGAATTTCGAATGGCTGAGAAACACTTAAAGATATGCTCAACATCCTTAGTCATCAGATAAATGCAAATCAAAACGACCCTGAGATTCCATCTTACACTCACCAGAATGACCATGATTAAAAACTCAAGTTACAGCACATGCTGGCAAGGATGTGGAGAAATAGGAACACTCCTTCATTTCTGGTGGGAATGCAAACTTGAACAACCACTTTGAAATCCATCTGGTGCTTTCTCAGAATACTGTGAATAGGGATACATCAAGACCTAGCTACTCCACTTTTTGGAATATATTCAGAAGGTGCTTCACCACACAAGGACATATGCTCAACCATGTTCATAGCGACCTTATTCATAACATCCAGAACCTGGAAACAACCTAAATGTCCCTCATTTGAAGAATAGATAAAGAAACTGTGGTACATTTACACTATGGGATACTTCTCAGCTATTAAAAACAAGAAAATCCTGAGATTTGTGGTCAAATGGATAGAACTAGAAATGATCATATTGAGTGAGATAACCCAGACTCAGAAAGACTCACATGGTATATACACACTTATAATTGGACACTAGCCCTATAGGGATGTCCACTGAAACTCTTCACTTACCAGGAGATTGGGAGAGATGTGGGGACCTCCTATTGTGACTCTAGGTAGGAGAAGTATGGGAGAATGGGGAAATAGAAGATTCCAGAGGGTCTTAAAAACCAGAAGGAGAACATCATGATTGGCAGATCTGAACCCAGGGGATCTGCTCAAACTACTGTGGCAATAAAGTACAGTACATGCAGTAATATTGAACCCCTATTCAGATCTAGCAAAGAGACAGGACATTTTCCATAGTTGTGTGGAGAGCAAGGACTGACTCTCACATGAACTCTGGTCATATTTGACTACTTCCTCTTGGTGGGGAGGCCTGGTAGCACTCAGAGAAAGAATAGTACGGCTACAAACATGAGACTTGATAGGCTATGACATAAGGTGGGGAAAGCAGTCCCCTTCTGTCACAGCCCTAGGGGAGTGGAATAGAGTGAAGAAGGGGAGGAATGGGAGGAGACAAGCAAGGGGATAACAGTTGAGATATAATATGAATAAATAAAAAGGAAAATATTATGTACACTTATTTACTTTTATTCTTTATGAAAATTCCAAGGCACCTTCATTTTCTTTTTTTTATTATTAATTTATTCTTGTTTACATCTCAATGGTTATCCCATCCCTTGTATCCTCCCATTCTTCCCTCCCTCCCATTTTCCCCTTATTCCCCTCCCCTATGACTGTTCCTGAGGGGATTTTCCTCCCCCTGTATATGCCCATAGGGTATCAGTCTCTTCTTGGTAACCTGCTGTCCTTCCTCTGAGTGCCACCAGGTCTCCCCCTCCAGGGGACATGGTCAAATGTGAGGCACCAGAGTACGTGAGAAAGTCATACCCCACTCTCCACCAACTGTGGAAAATGTTCTGCCCATTGGCTAGATCTGGGTAGGGAGTTAAAGTTTACCTCCTGTATTGTCCTTGGCTGGTGCCTTAGTTTCTTATCAACATTATATTGGTAATTATTTGTAGCCACCTTGTTTTTCAAAATAGTTTTGTTCCATATATTTTTGTTATATTTTATGTTTGTACCATGTTGTTTATTTTCCCAGTATTTCCCTTTTATTTTTATATTTTTTCCGTAAATCATCCCACGAGTAACCTGCCACATTTCCTCTGGATCATGCAATACAACTGATCTGTGTGGCCAGCCACTGACTTACTTACATCAAATTATTCCTTTTTATTTTCCATCAAATTATTTCTTAAGGCAGTGTCTCAAATTGCACTTCTCTTAGGAATTCTCCAATCTTCTGTTTTCTTCACTTGGTCTACACTATGGCTCTGGGATAATGAGTCATTATCAAATATCTTTCATCATAGTTAATATACATTCTCATGATTAGTAATGAAGTATAATTCAACTTGTGTGCTTTAGATAGCACATGTATTTTGTCTTCTGGGGGATGTTTATCCATATCTGTTTCCTACATTAAAAAATGATTTAGTTTTGCATTACTTAACAAATATGAAAATAAATAGTTTTCATCCAACAGGAGATATCCACTTGAAGAAAATTTGATGCTTTTCAAAATGAAAATAATTTCAAATTAAAAAAAATCTACAAAATTGTTTAAGTTAAAATTAGTTCTGTTTCATACTTAAAGATAAATTGTAGTTTCAACAAAAGTTAATAGCACTTCTCATTTGTATGTTTTGTAAAGGATACTGTAACTAGTGTGTAAAAGCAATCATATATCATATGAAAGTTTTTAAAATTATGAAGACATAGTAAAATGGAAGTCTTTTCATTGATAACTCAACTGTCAAGACAACTGTTACGCTAGAGAAGATAAATACTGTTTTATTACCAGTCACATGCTCCCACTTAAGGAAAAATCTATAAGCTCCATTTTCAAGTGTGCTCCTCCTCTCCTGGCAGTCTATTATCGACTGTGAGAGCTGTGTTTTGTACTGGAGGCAACACTACTTGGCTGCCTTAGCAAGAAATTATATCCCGGAGTCAGCATCTGTTTCAGAAGCATGGTGCAAGCTCCAAGTTTAATCCTAGATGAGGTGTTAAATCAAAGTAATTTGGAGACTCTTACTATTGAGAAACACCATTTTAATGCTCAGAGAGCGAGTGCTTATAATCCCATCGTAAAGTCTGATGAGTAAATGTCTGGAAAATAATCCAAGCTGCAGCAATGTCTGTGCAGGCATTTGTTTGCCTCTTTAAGAGTGATTTGCAGCCCCCAATAAAATTTAAATTGGTTATTTGCTCTCTAAAACAACCCAGGTAATAATTGAGTTGGGCCATTAACAAGATGTGTCATTAGTCTTCCATCCCCCATGTGCACTGTATACTTTGTAGGACTCTAATGACAGTGCTGGGAACCCTAACCAACACACAGAACTATAAATGTTGATTGGGACTGAATGTTCGGGCCCTTCTCCACTTAGCACATTAGTACAAAATAGCCGTATTTATAAAATATAACAAATTTCCCCAAAAGTACTCCTCCTGTATTTTTCCATAATAAAATTATTAGTAAAAGATGCTTTTTTCTGAAGGCACAGCTACTTAGATTTAAATTAAGAATTTCACTCTAGAAATAGCTATTTCCCACACAAGTTTTTCCAATAGAAAGATTTATGCAGATATTGGCATTTCCTTCATGGAAAAAAGGGAGATGTTCTCTGCAGGTGGCTGTTTATCACTGAAACAAAGAAATTTTAGGCTTGTAAGAACAAATAGCCTATAAGGATGATGTCATTTTGTGTGAAAGCATTTTTTCTCAATAAATTGTTTCTATTGACCTGAAACACCCTATGGAGCTTGTTGATTTCATGCTCAGGTAATAATCTCATTTCATTTATTTTGTAAAAAAATAACCTGCTACTAGGTATGTTGCTAACTGTTCTGATATAACACACCCAATCTTAAATAACATACAATTTTTCATTAATTAAACTTAATTTAATAATTAAATGTGCAGATAATTGTTGTAGTATTCTACTGGAAAAGGCATTAAACTTTTCATGTCATGATTAATTCTATCAAGAGAATTACAACCACTATAAAATATTTTAGTTGTAATGGATACTTACAAGGCTGTACAGTAGATAGCTAAAATGCTGATGTTCCTTTTATTAACTATAGAATTTGGTAAAGACATTAATATAGAGAAAAATAGTAATATATTCTTGGAAAACTAACTTAAAATGAATAATTTCTAAAGCAAAAGGAAGCTACTGTGGGGTCACACTGCAACCTGTTAAGGGATTTCTTCTGAGTTGGACAGAAATGCTCAAATGATTTTTATTGATGGTTACAAACTCAGAACCTGCAAAATCCCTTTAAATCGCACACTCTCAAACAACAAGCTGAACAGCATATGATATGCATGTGTCTTCCGTTAACCTATCTACTATTTCTCTTTATCTTGTTATAATGTCTTACTATCAGAAAGCTGAGTAATAGAACAATAGTGGCACCCATAACTTAGAACAAAATGCTAATTTGACATACTACATGATTTCCTGGCTTTATACAATCTAGAGAAAAATAATGCCAGACAAGGTAACAGTACTGAGAAACAGGTTCAGGAAGTAAACAGGCACTATTTAGATACATTACAATAGAAGTTTAGTTAATTGCCCACATTAAGTCTTCAAATGGTACATAAAACTTAGATCATAAACATTTATCATTGATCCTGTCATGAAAATGTGATTCAACACTCAAGTGCTGAGTGACTTGCCTAAAGACATATCATTTTTATGCGGTAAAAAATAGGATAGACAGCATAGAAATCAATTTTTGTGGTTAACAGGAAACATTAAAATGAAAAAATACAAGAAAAAAGATATGAAAGAAAACTACAGAAAAAAATAGAGTCCCATAGCTTCTGTGTAACCTGTAAACCATCTCACATGTAAAAACAGATTAAAAATGGGGTCAAATATTACTTAATTACTACT
Source organism: Acomys russatus (assembly GCF_903995435.1). Taxonomy (NCBI): domain Eukaryota; kingdom Metazoa; phylum Chordata; class Mammalia; order Rodentia; family Muridae; genus Acomys; species Acomys russatus. The sequence goes on from NC_067153.1 coordinate 36,078,839, forward strand.
TTTACCTATTGTGATGGATTCAAAGAAGTATTGTGGAATTGAATGTGCTACGTTTAGAATTTTAAATTATAACATAAAGGGATTGTTTTTGTTTATATTTAAAATGAATTTAAACATTTAACACAAAAATGTGTACACATTTTTTTCCTCCGAAAACCGAAAACTAGCTAACACAATCTTTTTTACTTTTTATTTTTTTTTACTTCAAAGCAGCAGTTCTCAACCTATGTGTTGCAACTTCTTTTGGGGGTCAAACGTCCATTTCACAGGGGTCACATGTCAGATATCCTGCATATCGCCTTTTTACATTATGCTTGATAACGATATAAAATTTGCAGTTACGAAGTAGCAGTAGCAGCAACATTACTTTATATTTGGGATCACAGCATTAGGAAAGTTGAGAACAAATGACGTTCGGCTTTAAAAGAAATGAAAACCCCAGATATCATGTGTATGTTTTACTTATGCATGCAAAAAAAAAAAAAAAAAAAAAACCCACACATTTAGAAGGAAGGAAACTTGTATCTGACCGAATCTTACATATATATTTCTAATTGATTCCATTCTGATGGGTCATGTTATTTTGAGACAATCGGCTGTGCTCTGTGTGCCTTTGCCGTCTGACCTCACTATCCTCTCCATAAGGAGTTTCCTTTATTCTTGTAAAACATCTACTCAGGACTGAACACCAAATACTCTAGTCTATAATTAGTGACCATTAGCATCTAAGCAGCTACTGGATGGTATGATGGTGAAATCACAGAAGCCATCAAATAATTAATTCTTTCACACTGAGCTTCAGAAATTATAAGAATAGGGAAGGGTTGTATTCGCTAATGAACTAAATTTCTAACTGTTCTTAAACTAGCTTTCAAAATCTAAGCATAAGAAACTCACCATATCACACATGCACACAGCACATTCTAATCACTGTTCATACCCCTTTCTTGCCCTTGTCACTCCTAACTCCCCTTTAATCTCACTCCCACATCCACGGCATGCTGCTCTGTCCTGTAGCTCACCTAATCCAGCCAAGAGAATGCACGTTCCTGGATTGGGAGCCATAAACTGGAACCAAATACAGCCAGTGAGCTCACAATAAATAGACGTTTATGGGCAAATGAACTATAGCAAGATAAAAGACAGAAAATGTGAACATATGGTAGATGACTGAGAATATTAAAAAATATTAACAACTTTATGTTATTCATCATGATGCTAACTGGAAAATTATCTGTTCATGAAAATAATTCAAATTTTTATTTCAAAAATCAAATATTAATTAATTAAAAGTCATTAATGTAGATGGATGTAGAAATAGAAAGAAATAAAGAAAGAATTGAAGTTAAAACTTTAAATATTTTTTAGGTATTAAAATGAAGCATAACGATCTAATTTCATATATTGCATATGTTCTGTCTAATTTTGATATAACTACATTAAAACATAGAGAAAAATTAGAATACATTTTAACTTTGATCAATTGTTAAAGCATTGATGTCTACACCACCATCCATTGTTCTCTGTTTATTATTGTGGTTATGGTATTTGACATTTGTTTCAAAAATTATATAAAAAAGATAGTTTATTTCTTCCTTTTGTGCATCTACAGTCTTGTGATCAATTTGAAATTAAGTTTCTTTTTGTTGTCGTTGTTCATGACGGTAGTTTTTGTTCATTTGTTAGAGATTTGCTAAACATGATTTGGGATTTAAAAACAAAGCAAAATTTCTCACTTTGGAAAACAGTATGCACACATAAGGACTTGCTTTATAAAATACTGTGGTTGTCTCCTTGGGTTTTTATTGAATCATGGATGTAATTATCTCCATATTTAAATATTGATTGCTTTTTAATTAGGTCTAGTAAAATAAATAACTTTTCAAGAAATTGTTTCAAACTTTTAGAGTTCCCAAGTAAACACCCTACTATGTAATTTGATGAAAAGTTTTTATATCTCATTAAAACATGACATTTGTTTTTGAATGCAGCAGTCAGTTTCATGATCGAGGTTAATGACAGAGGTCATAGTTATTCAAAAGTCCACCAGTAAAAGCTTTTAAGAACACCATAACAGTGGGAAGCAATTAACAATACTTGATAGAGTAGCACAGTGAAAAATCATAAACACTCACTCCGCTTTTAAAGGAATTCTTATTAATAACAAGAATATGGTATAAGTGCACATGACACATGATATTAGAGGAAAAAGACAGTGGAAAAAGAAATCTGAACAAATAAGAAGACATAAAATAAAGAGAACAGTGGGATGTTATTTAGTTGTATGTTCCAAAATATCTCAGCCTTAAGAAAAAAGCTTAGAAAATAATTTGTGATGACAAATCTCCAATGGATAGGAAACATATAACGTTGCATTGAGAAAAGCAATTGACATCCACTTTCAAGGAAATAAAAAAAAAAGTCTGTTGTGTTGATGAAAACTTATTGGAGCTACAAATTTCTTCATGCTGGTGCATAATAGAAGGTCTCAACATGAGAAAAATTTGCACAGGTTAAAATTTCTGACAACTTTCTACATAAAGTTTAGAAAAAATTAGAATGGTAATCAGAAAATTCATACGGAGACAATTCAATCTACAGTGTGATTTTTCTTCACATAATTTTCCAAGGTCAAAACAGAGATAAAATTAGATTTACTCAGTGTCAGGAAAACAAACATCCCATATTATTGTGTTTCAAGTACAGATGACTATCATCATGGCTCTAACATATTAACTTTTTCTTTTTTCTAGGAAAGCTAAGTGAAGTTGGAAGGCAGTGGGATACACTGCCCTTGTGCTCAAAACCACAGACAGCTCTGGGTGTAACTTGAACATCTCCATGCTCATCCCTGAAGCACTCAGATCCTATAAGTACCTGTCTTCATTTCTTGCCTAAAAGCCTTTCTGATGTTTATAATGCTTTAATAGAGTAAAACTCATCAGCAACTTCAGTGTAACACTGTGACCTGTGTTTGCTCCCTGACTACTTTCACTACTTGGTACTTTTCAGCTCCTTGGATTTTTATGCTTTATAGACTATTCTATGGATCCGTTTAGTTCTGGCATTGAAAACATATGTAAAATTTTAAGTTAGCAAATGAAAAAGTTTCACATTGAGCATGGACTTATTGTCTCATGAATTTCGTTTTTTTTTTCTTTTTTATTAATTTATTTTTGTTACATCTCAATGTTTATCCCATCCTTTGTATCCTCCCATTCCTCCCCCCCCCCATTTTCCCATTATTCCCCTCCCCTATGACTGTTCCTGAGGGGGATTACCTCCCCCTATATATTCTCATAGGGTATCAAGTCTCTTCTTGGCTACCTGCTGCCCTTCCTCTGGGTGCCACCAGGTCTCCCCCTCCAGGGGACATGGTCAAATGTGAGGCACCATAGTACGTGAGAAAGTCATATCCCACTCTCCACTCAACTGTGGAAAATATTCTGACCATTGGCTAGATCTGGGAAGGGGTGTAAAGTTTACCTCCTGTATTGTCCTTGGCTGGTGCCTTAGTTTGAGAGGGACCCCTGGGCCCAAATCTGCCTATCATAATGTTCTACTTGTAGATTTCTAGGACCCTCTGGATCCTTTTATTTTGCTATTCTCCCATGCGTCTCTCATTTAGAGTCCCAATAGGATGCCTTCCCCTCTGTTCCAGTTTCCTGGTAAGCGAATTTCCTAAATTTATCTCATCCCGCTAAATCCTTTCAACTCATTGCTTTTCTCTTTAATGATCAACACAACTCATATGAGGTGAAGGGAAACCAATGACTTGATTACGCCTCCATCCTCTCTGCCACATGCCACAAACAGTAGATTTAATTGACCTTTTGTTTTTGTGACCTAGTGATGTGAGTCTGAGTCTTTACCTAGGTTCTTCATTGTTCAGGGTCCCTGGGATTTCCCCCTCTAAGCCATGAAGTTTCTGTTGATTCTAGAGATTCAGTAGGAAGAAAATACAGTCTTACAAGTTTTATATTTCTAAGACATAATCATAAATATAAACTATAAAGATGTTGTGAATGAAATTTTGATTTTCAGGTACACTTGAAAATCTCATTTATCCTTTAAAGTAGTTGCTCTATAATCACTTCACCTTCCCCAGTACTCCTTTTAAAATATTTCATTGAGAGGTAAATGGGAGAGGCATTTCATAATGTTTTAACATCAATTTTATAGGAAGTTATTAGGCCAGAATATATTAGTGAGAATCTTGACTTTGTTTGCATCTTCTCAGTGTCATTTACACAGCTGCCCCTATAGTCTGAATGTTTATGTCACATGGATTCCATATGTGTGGTGACATTCTCAGTGTGACAGCATTCAGAGAAAGAGTATTTGGGTAGTAATTAAATTATGAGAACAGCAGCAGTACATGACCTACAGAAAAAAAACTCAACAGCATCCCTAAAGTTCCTTGTATCATAATGTCATGTTATATATAGGTTTAATTTATAAATTTAAATAAAAATATGAGAACAAGAGAGAGTTAGAGAGAGCAAGAGAAAGAATATTATTTGTAGAAAGGTGTCCTCCATGAATTGTAGGCAGTGTTTAAAAACATGGGAAATATTTTTGGTGTGTATTGACTACCTAGTGAAATCACGTTATAATATTTAATTAAAGCACATGAAAAATATAACTAATGTTGTTTCTAAGATCCCTAATACCTGGGTATTGTCAATAAATTTTAAAATATACTATATTTGGGTGAGTACACACCTATTAGAAGCAACGCACAATAGAATTAGTCATCAGATTTGTTACTAAGTTCTCTCCTAATGTGAAATAAACAAGTATAAATATAATCAAATTAATTTTACTTCATATTTATTTTCCTGTTTGTCTGACTACACAATCTTTATAAAAGCTCACTTTTTAAGGAATTTCTTTTATTGCATAAAATATGATGTTTCTAGCTCAATCCATTTATCCACAAATTTCAGGAATTCCTTGTTTTTAATAGCCAGATCTAGCCAATGGACAGAACATTCTCCACAGTTGAGTGGAGAGTGGGATATGACTTTCTCACATACACTGGTGCCTCATATTTGACCATGTCCCCTGGAGGGGGAGACCTGGTGGCACTCAGAGGAAGGATAACAGGTTACCTAGAAGAGACTTGATACCCTATGAGCATATACAGGGGAAATGGGAGGAAGGGAAGAATGGGAGGATACAAGGGATGGGATAACCATTGAGATGTAACTAGAATAAAATAATAAAAAAATGGAAAAAATATGATGTTTTCTCTTGATTTCTTACACTAAGCTAAAGTAAGTCATCCACAAGAGTTATGTTTTCTTAGAATATAGATGTTTTATATGTAAGTATCAAGGAAGCATATTAGTGGGAGGACTTGATCTTATTTTACTCAGATGTTGCTTTCATACACATAGGTGTCCATGTAAATGAGGAACTTAGTACCATACACATGGTCAAAGGCAAACATGTGCACACATGCATACTCACAAATGCACACTCAGTATAAAGGAAGGTAAACGGTTTACCATGAGGAAGAATGGTTAATTATATATTTTTAGTAGGCCATGTAGTTGTACTGGATCTGGAGAAGAACAAGCTGCCTTCTAGAATGGTGAGAGAGGAAGGTACCTCAGATCACTCCAGCCATAAGTATTGGTCAGAGCAAAAGGCATATGGTGAGGTTCATGTGTTGGAACGGGAGTAAGAAGCCAGTGTAATTTGATCATACAGACCTAGGAAATGATAGTTTGAAATGAGGCCTGAGAGAATGACAGAGGTGATTTAATAAGAAATGAAATTTTTATTTTATGTGTAATGGAAAGTTATTGAAGCATTAAGTACAAGGCTAATGTAAATTCCACAGTTTATGATCATGAGAAAAAAAAAACAGTTGTCTGAAAACCAGACATAAGATGAGGAAAGGAACGGATAAAGATGTAGATGTTTACGGGGCGGGGGGGGGGGGGCGCATGATGGTTGCTTAAGTGATGATAATTTCAATGTTGATGTAAAGAAATAAAACAATTCTTTTCAAAAATACTTTTGCGGGGGGCTGAGACAAGGTTTCTCTGTGTAGCCTTGGCTGTCCTGGACTCACTTTGTAGACCAGGCTGGCCTCGAACTCACAGTGATCCGCCTGCCTCTGCCTCCCAAGTGCTGGGATTAAAGATGTGCACCACCACCTCCCGGCCCTCAAAAATACTTTTAATGGACCTGCCGTTATTAATTACTAAGTCAACTATTGTAGAGAAAGGATTAAAGTGATTGCTCTGAGTTTCTAGAAACTGTTTATTTTATGGTTGTCAGTTACCATGACCTGACCTGACTAAGGCAAAAATGGGGTTGAAGAAACACAGGGGGGGGGGGAGAGAAGAGAGATGGAGAGAGAGAGACAGAGAGAGAGACAGAGACAGAGAGAGAGAGAGAGAGAGAGAGAGAGAGAGAGAGAGAGAGAGAGAGAGAGAGAGAGGAGAGAGAGAGAGAGAGAGAGAGAGAGAGGAGGCTTGCATCAGGTGGGCCATGTGACCTAATAGAGATGGACTAGCCGCGAAGAAACTTTTACACATACCACTGACTGAGGAGATGTGTTTACTGACCACAGTTGAAAGAGGAGATGAGTTTATTATTTATACCTGAATGAGGAGATGGATTAATCTTATCTCAGTGGTGGGTCTCAATAGGGGTGACGTTTCTAGTCATCAGGAAGGAGGAAGCTGTGGTTAATATTGCCTGTATATTCTGGTTTTAGCTAATAGTCAATCATTCATAATATCTGAACCTCTACCAGAGAAAGGAGTTGCCATTTCTTTGAGCCTGACCTATTGAAGGCTCTTTCTTTCTCATGGGTCTGAGGCACTAGGACCATTAACATCCCAATGATTATGACAATGATAAACATTCATCCAGGACTTTGTTCTCTCCCCACAGTCAGTGTTTAATTATATTGTGAAAAATAATCAACATTGCTTAATAACTACATTGGAATTGGTAAAAAATATAGTTATTATTCCTCTCATCTAAATTAATGATGCTTTCAAACCTAGGATTTTGTGTAGAGCTATCTTGTAAGTATTATGCTCTCAATAATGTGTGTGTGTGTGTGTGTGTGTGTGTGTGTGTGTGTGTGTGTGTGTGTGTTTGGAGAGAGAGAGAAGAAGCATTTCTGGTTTTCGATATTTGGTCATTATTTCAGAATAATAAATTACTTGAAATCTCTATATATTATTTACCTTATTTGAGAGTCTCGAGAAACAGTCTCCACTATTCAATATGGTATCACTATAAGCTTTCTATAATACTAAATACTTCAGGGAAGCAGGGATAGAGAGGAGGACAGAGAAAAGGGAAGGAAGGAGAGAGAAAATAGTCACATTATAGTTTGCATGGTCATTCATAGTAAGTGCAGTGTTATAAAGTACTTAATTAGGACAGTTCCTAATGTGAGATTATTATACTAGACTCTCTACTTGGTTAGGAGAGAGGTTACCTATCACTTCTAACAGGTTCTAATAGTTTTTCTTAAACTAGGGTGATAAGATGTCATGCTCTTCCTTACAACCCTTTTTGATCCAACACATTTTCCTAACTAATGTTCTTTCAGGCTGACCCTGAGTCCCTGGTACCACTAATGAATTTGTGAAGCATTTCACCTCTCTGCATTCTTGAATACGACTCTGAATGGAACACAAGTACTTAGATGATGAACGTGTTCAATGAATTGCAAAATACACAGAAAAACAATATGTATTGTGCCCCTAATGAAGTCTGGCTAATGTGTGCTAGGCATTAGATAATGCATTTTAACTGTCCTCATGTAAATGTGCTGGCTCATCAGGGTCTGTAATAGAAATTGCTTATTCGGGTCATATTCCTCATTCACTATACTCTCTATATAGGGAACTAGTAAATCAATTGGTAGGGCATGTATTTAATACAATTACTATATGATTTTTAGCATATTAATTGTTAGTCATATAATTCCAATGAAATAATATTAAATTAAGAAAAATGTCTACCATAATAAAATGACACTTTATAGATGCTCTATGAGCCAAGAACATTTTCTATCTTTTTGGTTCGTTGACTAATTGTTCCACTGGCCATGATGAAATGAGTTATTTTCTGTTGCACTGACTACCACACATTTTGTACCTTAATGTTTCTCTTTTTCTCTCTCTCAATTCATTTTTCCAGTTTTCTTTGTTCTCATGCTTTTGTCTATTCTACTGGAAGCATCTTCTCATTCACCCATCATTAACTGTTAAATTGAATTTTGCTTTAAACCACGGTCAGTTATTTTCTCAGGAAAATATTAAACTTTCCCACAGATCTCCACATTATGACAAGAAAACATATTCCTGTAGTGATGTGCACTGTTGAAAGTTTCCATTTGTATAATATAAACAATCAAATTTTTGATTCAACCTTTTTATCATATATTTTATGTCTACTAAAAGCAAATATGCATGTTGACTCCCAGTAGTAAACTATAAAAAAAGTCACAAATATACCTTGTAAAGAAGAAATAAAAAAAGGAAAGTAGACAAAGAAGAAAATTTTTTTTTTCTAATATTTGAAGTTATTACTTTGAGCTTGGCACTGTGTTTTTATATTTTTAATTTAATTTTTTTTTACTTTTTAATTAATTCATTACACATACATTTATATTATTACACTTACACACACACACACACACACACACACACACACACACACAGCAAGGAGTACCATGCAACAATCAGAAATTATATAAATGTTACATTCATAGTGTTTTGGCTATTGGTATTTGGCAATCTTGAAGAAAATATATTTCCTATCTTGGTACATCTAAAAATCTGAATGTACACAATATCTATCATATCTCATCTTCATCAACTTAAAGCATCTACTTAGACCTAAAAACATCTTAACCCCTAAACAACCGAGCTTCATTGTAAAACTAAACTATTTGTTCTTCAATATCATCAGAGACTTGAAAAGGAGTACAATTAATGACTTGAGTAAATAGAAAGTGCACGTTGTCGGCTTCCAAAGTGAAAAATATGACAGAGACAGTTTGCTGCCTGATCAGTCACCCAAAACTCTCTATAATGTTGGAGCATCATCTTTAGTCTTCTGGCCCAGTATATCTGACAGACATATTTGTGAGACAGGAACTATTGAGGACTCGCTTACCCTGTCATGGCAGGGTTTGGCCATTGGCTCTGTCTGCATCCAAGCTTGCCCATTTTTAGGCAGAATTCTGTCAGTAGCTGAAATGAGGACTATTTGCCCAGTGGCTCATTTGCCAAACTTGAAGCCATCTCCATAAGGAGGTCCTTTGATGATAATCATTTTCTTTGAGGTGGGTTAGGAGTTGCCAGGAGTTAACTAGTCTTATTTTCAATGAATCTTTAAAATAAAAAAAAATTTTGAAGACATTATCTAACTATTTTACCTTATGTATCTATAGAATCATATGTATTTCTTAAATGAAGGATGTAGGAGCAGTGTGGACCGCGTTTGGAGGCTCCAGTGAACAATTCAGGGAATTGCACAGATTTCTGAGCCAGGAACACCGAGGTCCGAACATCACGGCAGCGGGAGTGCTCCACGGTTCGGAGGGACCAGGGTGCGGAGGACCTGCGTGCCCCTGCACACGGGAGGAGCGTGGTTTTTCTCTGATCGGAGCGGCAGCGGCAGAGGCGGCAGCACCAGCGGCACCAGCAGCGGCGGCTGAGGTTTGCAGCTCATAGCCTTCCGGTGGAGGCGATTGGTGTGGTGGCTGGTGGGAATTGCTGCGGGAGAGGGGACTCGGGGCAGGATTTGGGTCGCGTGGAGCCTTTGGACCCAGATTGGACTCGGCGGACAGTTCGGCCCCAGAGTCCCGGGTATTGGCCCGGCCCAGCAAACAATTCTGCCTGAGGCACTAACTCAGCGTGGCCATAGCTCCCCTGCTGTGGCGCAGGCTTAGTTGAGCACGCTGCTCCACACTAGGCACTACCTCAGCTCAGCGGCAGCTCCCTTGCGGTGACACAGTCTGGGCGGAGCACTTGGTTTCACCACAGGCGCTAACTCAGAGCAGCCGCAGTTCTCCTGCTGTGGCGCAGGCTTGGTGACGTGCTCGGTTCCATCCTGGGCACCACCTCGGCTCAGCGGCAGCTCCCCTGCGGGGACACAGTCCGGGTGGAGCACTTGTCTCACCACTGGCGCTAACTCAGAGCAGCCGCAGTTCTCCTGCTGTGGCGCAGGCTTGGTGACGTGCTCGGTTCCATCCTAGGCACCACCTCAGCTCAGCGGCAGCTCCCCTGCGGGGACACAGTGCGGGCGGAGCACTTGTTCCACCACTGGCGCTAACTCAGAGCAGCCGCAGTTCTCCTGCTGTGGCACAGGCTGGACAGAGCTCTCGGTTCCACCAGCTCTAAGACTCTGGTTGGAAACAGTGTACAGTTTGAATCCAGAATTCCTGGCTGAGATTGGTGGTCAGTTCGGGCCCTGAGTCAATAACTGACCACAGCACGCACTTTGGGCCAAAAGGCCCTAGTGGAGCTTGGTGCGTAGTCCCAGCCCAAAAATTCTGGCTGGGCCCTGTGTGCATTTTGGGCCCAAAATCCCTAGCTGAGCTTGGCAGACGGTTCTGGCCCTGAGAATCTAGCTGAGTTCTGCCCGTGGTTCGGTCCCAGTGCTCCAGGCTGGACTTGGCAGGGAACACAGAAGGCTGTGGATACCTTGGCCTGACCCAACGCTCATTCAGAGACCCAGAACAATTGCAGGATCCACAGCAGAGGGGGACTGAGGATCACTGGCTGTGAGAGACCAGAACAACAGGGCTAACCTCCTAACATCCACACCAGTGAAGCTTTGAGCTCGCAGCCTAGGGAAATCGTAAGAAAACAAGTGAATCTATCATCAGACACCCTCCATTCAACTCTGGAAGCTACCCAACAAAAACAAAGACGGCAAGATGTCTAAAGGACAACGAAAAAGCATACGCAAAAAACCCCAAAACAACATGGCGTCTCCAGTTTCCAGCTATCCCAAAGAAAACCACCCAGAGAACTCAAATACAACGGAAATACAAGAAAATGACCTCAAATCCTTAGTAATGAGGATGATAATGGAGGAAACAAATAAAATTCGTAATCAAATGCAGGAAGACGCAGACAAACAGGTGAGAGACATAAAAGAAGCACATAGAGTGGAACTGGAAAAATTGCAGGAAAATGCAAACAACCAGATGAAAGAAATAACTAAAACGGTTCAAGCTCTGAAGACCTATAAAGAGGCAATGGAAGAAACTCAGGAATATACAAAAAATCAGATGAAGAAATCAAAAAATCAGTTCAAGATCTGAAAATGAAAATGGATTCAATGATAAATACACAGACAGAAGAAAAACGAGAACGTGAGACCTCAGAGAAGAAGGCGAGCAACACAGAGGTGAGCTTTTCTAACAGAATCCAAGAGATGGAAGAACGAATCTCAGGGCTAGAAGATACAATCACAGATATTGAATCAACCATTAAAGAAAATGCCAAATCTGGAAAACTCCTGACACAAAACATCCAAGAAATTAAGGACACCATGAAAGAAGAAGAAATTTGCGGATAATAGGCATTGAAGAAAGAGAAGACATCAGACTCCAGGGCCCAGAAACTATTCTCAACAAAATCATAGAAGAAAATTTCCCCAATCTAAAGAAAGAGATGCCTATAAACATACAAGAGGCCTACAGAACACCAAATAGAATTGACCAGAAAAGAAAAACTGCCCGCCACATAATAATCAAAACACAAAACATGCAGAACAAAGAAAAAATATTAAAAGCTGCAAGGGAAAAGGGCCAAATAACATTTAATGGTAAACCTATCAGAATTACACCTGACTTCTCAGCAGAGACCATAAAAGCCAGAAGGGCCTGGACAGAGATCCTGCAAACCCTAAGAGAACACAGATGCCAGGCCAGACTACTTTACCCAGCAAAATTATCAATAACCATTGATGGAGAAAACAAAATATTCATGACAAAAACAAATTCAAACAGTACCTATCCACAAACCCAGCTTTACAGAAGGTACTAGAAGGAAAACTCCATCCCAAAGGGTCAAGCTACAACCAAAACTACCCAGGAAATAGATAACTATCCCATGGCAAAAACACAACTACACAAACGCTCGACTGGAAACAACATCAAAATTAAGACTCTTAACAGTCACTGGTCATTAATATCTCTCAACATCAATGGCCTCAATTCTCCAATAAAAAGACACAGACTAACCGAATGGGTACATAAACAAGACCCAACATTCTTCTGCATCCAAGAAACACATCTCACCCATAATGAAAGGCATTACCTCAGGGTAAAAGGTTGGAAAAAAATATTCCAAGCAAATGGTCACAAGAAGCAAGCAGGGGTAGCCATTTTAGTATCGAACAAAATAGACTTTCAACCAAAATTAATCAAAAGGGATGAGGAAGGACACTTCATACTCATCAAAGGTAAAGTCAACCAAGATGACATCACAATTCTGAACATCTATGCTCCCAATACAAGGGCACCCACATATGTAAAAGATCTCCTAAAAAAGCTTAAACCACACATCGATCCCCACACAATAATAGTGGGAGACTTCAACACCCCACTCTCACTGAAGGATAAGTCAGTGAAACAGAAACTAAGCCGAGAAATAACATCATTAACCAATGCCATGGGTCAAATGGATCTAACAGATATCTATAGAACCTTTCACCCAAACAAGAAAGAATACACCTTCTTCTCTGCACCCCATGGAACCTTCTCCAAAATTGATCACATCGTAGGTCACAAAGCAAGCCTCAACAGATACAAGAGGATTGAAATAATACCTTGTATCCTATCAGATCACCATGCTCTTAGGCTGCAATTCAACAACAACAGAAATAACAAAAGCCTACACGTTTGTGGAAACTAAACAACTCTCTGCTAAATGACACCTGGGTCAGGAAGAAATAAAGAAAGAAATCAAGGAGTTTCTGAAATTCAATGAAAATGAAGAAACAACATACCCAAATTTGTGGGATACATTGAAAGCAGTGCTAAGAGGAAAATTCATAGCACTAAGTGCCTTTAAAAAGAAATTGGAAACATCACACATAAGCATCTTAACAACACAACTGGAAGCCCTAGAAAAAAAAGAAGCAGAAACACCCAAGAGGAGTAGACGCCTGGAAATTATCAAACTCAGGGCTGAAATTAACAAATTAGAAACTAAGAAAACAGTCCAAAGAATCAACAAAACCAAAAGCTGGTTCTTTGAGAAAATCAACAAGATAGACAGACCATTAGCCAAACTAACTAAAAGGCAGAGAGACAGTATTGAAATGAACAAAATCAGAAATGAAAAGGGAGACATAACAACAGACACTGAAGAAATTCAAAGAATCATAAGATCCTACTTTGAAGGCATATACGCCACAAAATTTGAAAATCTAAGGGAAATGGACGATTTTCTTGATCAAGTTCACTTGCCAAAGTTGAGTGAAGAACAGATAAACAAGTTAAATAGTCCCATTTCCCCTACAGAAATAGAAGCAATCATCGATGGTCTCCCAACCAAAAAAAGCCCAGGGCCAGATGGTTTCAGTGCAGAATTCTACCAGACCTTTAAGGGCGAGCTAATACCGATACTCTTCAAGCTACTCCAAAAGATAGAAATGGATGGAAAATTACCAAATTCATTCTATGAGGCCATAGTCTCATTGATACCTAAACCTCACAAAGACTCAACAAAGAAAGAGAATTTCAGACCAATTTCTCTTATGAACATAGATGCAAAAATACTAAATAAAATACTTGCAAAACGAATACAGGAGCACATCAAAGATATCATTCATCATGACCAAGTAGGCTTCATTCCAGGCATGCAGGGATGGTTTAATATACGGAAATCCATCAATGTAATCCATCATATAAACAAACTGAAAATAAAAACCACATGATCATCTCCTTGGATGCAGAGAAAGCATTTGATAAAATTCAACACCCATTCATGTTTAAAGTTTTAGAGAGATCGGGGATACAAGGCACTTTCCTCAACATAATAAAGGCTATATACAGCAAGCCAATAGCCAAAATCAAAGTAAATGGTGAGATACTCAAGGAAATTCCTCTCAAATCGGGAACAAGGCAAGGCTGCCCACTCTCTCCATATCTCTTCAATATAGTACTCGAAGTTCTAGCCAGAGCAATAAGACAACAAAAGGAGATCAAGGGTATCCAAATGGGAAAGGAGGAAGTCAAATTATCCCTCTTTGCAGATGATATGATAGTGTACATAAGTGACCCTCAAAACTCCACCAGAGAACTCCTAAAGCTGATAAACACCTTCAGCAAATTGGCTGGATACAAAATTAACTCAAAAAAGTCTGTAGCCTTCCTATACACAAATGACAAGCTTACAGAGGAAGAAATTAGGAAAACCACACCCTTCACATTAGCCACAAGCAATATAAAATATCTAGGAGTTACCCTAACTAAGCAAGTGAAGGACTTGTATGAAAAAAAATTCAAAACTCTGAAGAAAGAGATTGAAGATGACCTGAGAAGATGGCGTGATCTTCCTTGCTCATGGATCGGGAGAATTAACATAGTAAAAATGGCCATCCTACCAAAAGCAATCTACAGATTCAATGCAATCCCTATCAAAATAACTACACAATTTTTTAAAGACATTGAAAGTTCAATTCTGAACTTCATATGGAAAAACAAAAAACCCAGAATAGCTAAAACAATCTTGTACAATAAAAGATGCTCCGGAGGAATCTCCATACCTGATCTCAAACTGTACTATAAAGCAATAGTACTTAAAACAGCATGGTACTGGCACAGCAACAGGCTGGTTGATCAGTGGAATCGAATCGAAGACTCAGATATGAATCCACACACATATGGTCACTTGATTTTTGACAAAGAAGCCAAATCCATTCAATGGAAAAAGGATAGCATCTTCAACAAATGGTGCTGGTCTAACTGGAGGTCTATGTGTAAAAAAATGAAACTGGACCCATATTTGTCACCTTGCACAAAACTCAAATCCAAGTGGATTAAAGACCTCAACATAAAACCAGAGACACTAAGCCACTTAGAAGAAAAAGTGGGAAAGAGCCTGGAACATATTGGCACAGGAGACAACTTCCTGAACAGAACACCAACGGCCCAGGCCTTAATGTCAACCATTAATAAATGGGACCTCATGAGGCTGAGAAGCTTCTGTAAGGCAGGAGACACTGTCAAGAGAACAAAGCGACAGCCTACAGACTGGGAAAAAATCTTCACCAACCCTACATCTGACAAAGGTCTAATATCCAAAATATATAAAGAACTCAAGAAATTAAACACCACCAAACCGAATAACCCAATTGAGAAATGGGGCTTGGAACTAAACAGAGAATTCTCAACAGAGGAGTATCAAATGGCTGAGAAACACTTAAAGAAATGCTCAACCTCCTTAGTCATCAGGGAAATGCAAATCAAAACAACTCTGAGATTCCATCTTACACCCATCAGAATGGCTAAGATCAAAAATTCAAGCGACACCACATGCTGGCGAGGATGTGGGGAGAGAGGAACACTCCTTCATTGCTGGTGGGAATGCAAACTAGTACAGCCACTTTGGAAATCTATCTGGTGCTATCTCAGAAAAATGGGAATAGGGCTTCCTCAAGACCCAGCTATTCCACTCCTTGGAATATACCCAGAAGATGCTCCAGCACACAACAAGAAAATTTGCTCAACCATGTTCATAGCAGCCTTATTCATAATAGCCAGAACATGGAAACAGCCTAAGTGTCCCTCAGTAGAAGAGTGGATAAAGAAACTGTTGTACATATACACTATGGAATACTACTCAGCTATTAAAAACAAGGAATTCCCGAAATTTGTGGATAAATGGATTGAGCTAGAAATGATCATAATGAGTGAGTTAACCCAGAAGCAGAAAGAATCAAATGGTATATACTCACTTATATCTGCATACTAGCCCAAGGGGCATGTCCCACGAAAGCCTTCACTTACCAGGAAACTGGGACAGAGGGGAAGGCATCCTATTGGGACTCTAAATGAGAGACGCATGGGAGAACAGCAAAACAAAAGGATCCAGAGGGTCCTAGAAATCTACAAGTAGAACAATATGATAGGCAGATTTGGGCCCAGGGGTCCCGCTCAAACTAAGGCACCAGCCAAGGACAATACAGGAGGTAAACTTTAAACCCCTTCCCAGATCTAGCCAATGGTCAGAATATTCTCCACAGTTGAGTGGAGAGTGTGATACGACTTTCTCACATACTCTGGTGCCTCACATTTGACCATGTCCCCTGGAGGGGGAGACCTGGTGGCACTCAGAGGAAGGACAGCAAGTAGCCAAGAAGAGACTTGATACCCTATGAGAATATATAGGGGGACGTAATCCCCCTCAGGAACAGTCATAGGGGAGGGGAATAATGGGAAAATGGGGGGGGGAAGGGAGGAATGGGAGGATACAAGGGATGGGATAAACATTGAGATGTAACAAGAATAAATTAATAAAAAAAAAAAAAAATGAAGGATGTATATTCTTGTTATATAAATAGACTTGTAATTGACATGAGCATGATTTGATCAACTAACAATTAATTTGTATAACTGACTTATCTTAAACAGCTTGCATTAGTACTTTCAAAGTGTTGGAAGTAAGCCTTATATTCTACTTGAGTTGAGTTCTACCTCATATTTGAAATATATATATATATATATATGTGTGTGTGCGTGTGTGTGTGTGTGTGTGTGTGTGTGTATAATGTGTTAAGAATAATCTTAAACTTCCATTCTATACCAATGTATAAAAATTAAAATCATTTTGCATCAATATATAAAATTCTATACCAATGAATTAAAAATAACCTTATTTGTGAGTAACAATTAAGGGCTTAAGTTGAAGAGTAGATTCAATAATCTACTTTTTATCCTATTATCCCTATATATTTCTATATATGCTCTTCTTTCTTTTCAATATCAATCTCCAAACATATGGAAAAAAAATAAAGGAAAAGAGAGACTCCCTGAGTACAACCTTGTTTTCTCTTCGAATAAGATCAATAGAAACTTATAACCAACTCCCAATGAAAGTAAACATCTTCATATGGCATGAAGATTTACAGATGCCTTTCTTCTGCTCATACAAAAAGCAGAGCACTAGCTTTAATTGTTCTGTGAATCCCACACATCTCATACACTTATAATGACTGTATAATGCTTGTGAGCAATTCTATTTTCAGAACAAAAGAATAGGACACTGATGCTGTATCAGACTTGACAGGATTTATTCCTCCAGTTTGCTGGATGCTGACATCTTTCCTGATTCATGTTCCAGCACCAAGAGCTTCAGTTGCTGTTCCTCATCAGAACAGGACAGCTCCTAGCACAGCTTCGAAAAAGCTTCTGATCCCATTTGGTCCAGCATTGGAAACTGTCCCACACAGGACTTCTATTAAGCCTGGAATTTCTCAACATTTAGAGACAGGACCAGAAATGCTATTCCTAGCTTGTTTAACAATTTTCCCAATTTTACTTGGGCCCATACAAAAGTATTACTCATCCCAAATCAGCTGGAAGAAACCTTAAGAGAACTTAGTCCCATTATTCTTAAGGAGGATTGAGTTGGCTTTTTTTAGTTGCTTTCTTGGGCCACAGAACTTTATTTTGAGTTGCACTGTGTTTTTATAATGCAGTTATTCCCTCCCAAACTCTTCATGAAAGACTCAAGATCCCTTGTTACTTAAAAATAAATCAGTCAAAACCAGCCCTTGTCAATAGCAGAATGATGTCTATTAAATTACACCTAATAAGTCTAACATCAGAATTCACTGAGTAGGCATTCTTTACATGATATGACTTATTACTTTGAGACAATAAAAGAAAGTTACAATTTTGAAAGAAGAGTTATTCTGAACCATCTTCGGTTTGAAACTTTGTGAAGTTTTTGAAAACAAAATGTTGTTGCTCAAAAAGAAAAAATTAGTAAATTAAACTGGTTTTAATAAAAAATATAAGAAAACCAAATTCATGCAGGTTGTTACAGTGGAAAACAAAACTAGAACAGGCTGATTGCTTTGCTGTTGTCTGATTATGTTTCACTTGTGGAGAAAGGGAGCACTCCTCTATTGTTGGTGGGAATGCAAACTTGTACAACCACTTTGGATAGCAATATGGCACTTTCTCAGAAAATTGGAAATAGTTCCACCTCAAGACCCAGCTCTACCACTCCTGTATATATACACAAAAGGTGCTCACCATATAAGAAGGACATTTGCTTAACTATGTTCATAACAGCTCTATTTGTAATAGCCAGAATCTGGGCACAAGCTAGATGTCCCTCAAACAAACAAACAAACAAACAAATGGATAGAGAAACTTTTGTGCATTTACACAATGGAATACTATTCACCTACTAAAACAAGGACATCTTGAAATTTGCAGGCAAGTGGATGAAACTGGAAAGGATCATCCTGAGTGAGGTAACCCAGACCCAGAAAGACACAAATGGTACATTCACTTATAAGCAGATATTAAGCCACATAATACAGAATAAACATACCACAATACACAGATATAAATAAACTAAATAACATGCTTAATTCCCATTCAGATAGAAACATAGAATAGACACCAGATGCAGTTGAGAAAAAACAGGACAGGAGCCCAACAGGGAGGTCCTCTGAAAGGCTCCACCAAGCAGGAGATCCAAGCAGATATTGTGACTCACAGCCAACTTCAGGGTAGAGCACGGGGAGTCTTCTGGGAGAGTTGGGGAATAGAAGGACCTGGAGGAGTCAGGAGCTCCACAAAGAGACCAAGGAGCCAACATATCTGGGTGGAGCAGGGGGGGTGATACAGAGACTGGTGCACCAATCAAGGACCAAGCATGGTGAGGACCTACATTCTTTGTTCAGATAAAGTAGACATGCAGCACAGCCTCCTTATGGGTCCCAAAATGGGGAGTAGGGACTACTTCTGACATGGACTCTTGTCCTCACATGTGATCATTTCCCTCTGGTGGGGCAGCCTTGGCAGGCCACAGAGAAAGAGGATACAGGCAGTCCAGATGAGACCTGATGGGCTGAGGTGAGTTGTTAGGGAAGGAGGGCTCCCATTTCTGAGGACTAGGGGAGGGAGGGAAGGGTAACAGGCAGGGTGGGTGGGACAGGAATGTGACAAGGGAAGGGGTAACAATTGGGATGTTAAGTGAACATATTAAAAAGAAAAATCAGAGGCATTGTGAATTCTTATTTACCTTGTTATAAAGAGCTCTAAAATTATGGGTATTTAAACAATTTATTATGACTATTGACACCCAAAGGGTTCATGCTGGCCAACAGCATTTTTGTTGTCAGTAATTTATTATAAACGCAGTAACATTGGGCTTCATCTCAAGTCCAATAGCTATGTGTCTGTGAATGAAATTATATATCTATATATACACACACACATTCCCCCCCCCACACATATATAGTTGTGCATGCCTTTAGTAGACCAAATGCAGCCTGGTCTAAGGAGTGAGTTTCAGTACAGCCAGGGCTCCACAGAGAAACCCTATCTTGAAATATATATATATATATATATATATATTCATTCAATGTGTATATTGTCATTGTTGCTGCAGGCTGTTTGATCCCATTGTGTTCCCTGAGACTGTGAAAAGTAAAAACCCGCCTTTGATTCCACTGTTATGCCTGAGACTGGAATTGTAAAAACCTGTCTTTAGTTTGATTGAGCCCTAACACACACCTTTAACCCAAGAGCTATCTGTACATTGGATTCAATAACAGTAGCCCTAGGTCAAGAGTGGAGCAAGAAACCAGCCGACAGGGATTAAAGAGTAGGAGCAACTTTGAGTTGAGCGGTATTTAAGAGACTGTGTATAAGTAGAAGGGTCTTTAGTACCTTAGCACTTTAACTTTTTAAGCTTTTAGCTTTTGGCTTTTAGCTCTTTGGTTCTCAGCTCTCTAGCCCTTGAGCTTCTCAGCACCTTGGCCTTTGATTTGAGCTAGCAAGACTTTGGCCTGGGATTGTCTTGTCCTTTTCTTCTCTGGCAGTTAGCTGAGCTAGTGAGACTTTCCCATCAGGGCATGAACTGAGCAGAAAGTTCAGCTGAGTTCTCTGAGCTAAGCAGATTTTTCACCACAATATCTGGCTCCTGAGTCTTAACTGGTAAAATAGAATAATCTGGAATTTTCAATTAAAACAAATATATATATATATATGAAGACCAAGTCAAACCCACCAACAGTAAAACTACATGCCGACATATTTCTATATCACTAAACCAGGATGATTATTTAGCCATGTAAGTGTACTTCCATTATAATCTATTACTAACCCCTAATGAATAACCTAAAATAAATTTATGTCCCCCTATGATAAAATAGCTACCATCTGAAATTAGTTAGAATTGACTATTCTTCATTATTTCTTGTGACATGATATACAATAACAATTTAACACACATCTTGTTATTTGTAGGATATACAGAGGGCAGAAACGATAATGGCTGCTTGTCTGTTGCAGTTCTGAATTGTTTCTGTTGTTTTAAGATGATTGATAACTGTGCTCCATTGATTTTGTACATTGTCCTTATTTGGATGACAAATTATATTGTTACTATGACTATAAATAAACTAAATAAAATACCTGATTTATGGCTTAAGCATTCACAGCTATAATTCTATAACATAAATATCTTTCAGAATAAATTTCAGAGTGTAAGGTTTCATGTACTGCCTGGATCATGAACTACTAAATCTAAAGTTGCTATAAGATTTCCAGCTTCTGACTAAGAGACCTGGACTCAACCATGATGGTCCTAGACCAGAATTGTGTCCACTATTATTCACTATATTATCTATGAGTGTTTCTTAAAACTGTCCCAGAAATCTTTGGAAAATAATTATTCAAGATAAAGACATGAATAGCAACAAATGAACATGAACACAGTGATCCCTCAGAAACACTCCTCTGCTAGAATATGTTGTAGATTCCCTGGACTAGACTAGACTCCGTGATGGAGGATAGAGTCCCAGAGGGTTAATAAATAATAGTTCTTGGGTTGAGTAGAGCAGGAATCTGTACTACAAAGCAGCTCCAGAATATTCCATGGGGAACTGTGCAGGAGATACTTTCTCATAGTTAAAGAGTCCCTGAAAGCGTGCTGGGCACATCTAAGCAACCAGTAATTGGAACCAGGGTACTCTAAGAAAAGGCATGACCTAAAGATTGCAGAGAAATAAGACTTTGCCAACAGCATATACCATTGGAATATTAAAAAAATCTTTTTTTACATAAGATGTTTACAGTGACAATATTTTAACAAAGATCTGCTATTCAAATAATATAATATTTAGAGTCTTTTAAAAGTATATTAGTTCATATATGGCTCATGATTGAGTCTCAGAATATCTGTGTTTTACTTGAAATTATATTTGTAAAACACTTTGAAATATACTTATTATCTTATAGTATGATTTTTCATTAATAAATGGATCTGCTCCTCAGACAATGTTAGGAATTGAATATTTTCTGTTATTTGCAAACTTTAGCTAAGTTGTCTAAGTTCTCTGGACCTCTTCTTTTTATTTTAATTATCAGGAGATACTTTTGTTTTTATAGTTTCCTTGTTTTTAATCTAATGTTTAATAAAGTGAATCAACATGAGGGAGGTAGTGGCACACACCTTTAATCCTAGCACTTTGGAGTCAAGGGCGGTGGATCTCTGTGAGTTTGAGGCCATTTTCATTTACAGGCCAAGGCCCAGGTCAGTTAGGGCTACACAGATAAATCTTGTCTTAAGAAAGAAAGAAAGAAAGTACAACAAGAAAACAGAAATATGGGAAGTTTATATCAGTAACTTTAATTTGAATAATGTTTCTTTCTAATACAGATTATGATATTGGGATTAATGTCCTTTTAAGCTATATACAATGATAGGAAAGTAATGTGATTTACATTACCAAAGAGAAGAAAAATCTATGTCTCAATTGACAATTTGTCATTATGCAAATGGTCTTTGCTAGAACGTTTTTAACAATGTTAATAACTTTTCTTCTTGGTAAGTAAATAACTGTCAAGTGCTTAGTGTTCATTGCCTACATATGTGACTCCCACTATCACAGTCAAAGGACACATTAGATACCATTTTTTGTTTGTGACAAGTGCAAGAGTTCTCATGGAAAGTCTGAAATGGAAGAAGGTAGGTACTTGCTTCTCTGCATTCTTAACAAAGAAGAGAGGTCTAACCTTGAATTGATACTAGGTAAACTCATCCATCATAACTTGTGTCCCATTAAAAACCTATATGCATCAGATGTTTTAAGGAAATGTGAGTTGCCCTGGCATTGAAAATATTGGTTTTATGTATTTCTGTGACTCCTTGATTCCATTTCCTTTGCCTAGGGACATGGCCTCCAGATTGCATGTACCACTGGACTTTCTGAGTGTAGCAATAGCCTTTGTTGTATTATCCCTGAGAAGAAACACTGTCTCTGGTTTAGAAATACATTTTGAATTTAATTCAATCACAATTTTTAGAAATTTACATGTATGGGAAATCTATTTGTTCGGTAACATTGATTCATTAGAAATCCATGTCACCTAGAATCATAATCTTTAGGTTAATCATCATTTTCTAGTTTTGAATTATTACTAACCCGCAACACATATTTTCATCACTAAAATGGGAAAAAATATGTCCTTAATTTTTATTAATGAGAGAATGATAGTAGAAAAATAGGCATGACTGATCTCTTAACACATATCCTATAATTGTTTCAGGTCATTTATAATAATTTCTTTGGTATTAATGGGTTTTTAAGGTAGAAAATTGACTTGACTTTGAACAGACCAACGAGTCCTAAAATGAACTGACATGATTCAGATTGTTCCTTGAGCTCTGGCTTTAACTTCTGTGTGAAATGATGAATTTAATGGCAATTAGAGAGAAACAAAGGAAGGCATTTTCAGGCCCAATTATCAAGCTGCTAATATCCTCAGCGAAGCACAGCATGATTCGTTTCCATTGCCTTCCTCTGTTCCATTTGGCTGGAATCCCAATTTGCCCAGGCTTTCATGTATGGTTCAAATCAGCAACCATCTCCTGCTCCCAGGGTTGCTCTCCACCTCCCTGTCTAATCAAACACCTGCTTCCTTAATTCTTACTCCTTTTGTTATCAAGAACTGGGAAAGTAGAAAGTCTTGTCTGTAGCCTCATCTCAGATGACAAATGTCCTGCTGTTTTGACTTTCAAATATGGACTTCATTAGTTTACCTCTTCCTTCACTGATATTTTCCCCATGTTCTAAGCCCATTAAGTATTTAAAGTTTCAAAAATGTTGCCTCACCTAACAAAACTAACTTGAACAGAAGAATGATGCGGAAATGATATTTAAAAATACTTACGCTTCTGAGAGTTACAGCTACCGAAAGGTATCAGATACACATATTCAATATTCTTAATTTCAATATGTCTAACTCATGTTTATCCCAACTATGATTTTACTGAGTTATGTTTCTGTAAATCAACACTACAACACACTTACCGTTCTTGTCCCTTCTTTTAAGCTGAGAATAGCCATTGTAAAGAAAGAGCCCAAAAGACCAAAAATTTAAAAAACATTTTTGTTGTTGTTTTCAAACATTGTTTGAACTATTTTAAAATCTAAAGTGTCTTTTTTAAACAGTGCTTGTTGTGGTAAATATAAACATAACTGTTAAAATATCCAAAATACATCTATGGGTATACAGCCAATCATATATGAAAGTGAATATAAAACACCATCAAAAATGTTGAAAAAAGAGACAAATATGAGAGAGAAAGAGAGAGAGAGAGAGACATAGACAGAGAGACAGAGACAGAGACAGAGACAGAGAGACAGAGAGACAGACAGAGAGAGAAGAAAGTTAGCTACCTGAGCATAAGTTGCATAATTCTAATTTGTCAGGAACCCGTGATATGTGAGGTAAGACATTTTCTCGTAAGTGGAAAATTCCATGTGTTGAACAGAAATTCTCAAATCTTTATTATCTTCAGGATCAATGTTTTAATATTCATGTAAAAATCAATAAACAGAAGAAAATTTAAATATGATTAAATAGAAAACACAGTTTTATTGCAGAACATCAGCACTTAAGCCACTATTAGATGCTCAAACAAGAGGTGTGCTAACATATGACAAAAAGCCTCTGTTGGGAAAAATGTTTCATTGAATAGTCATTCATAGAGCTATGAAAGGCCAAATAATAGAAAAAGTACTAGAAAGCTTTCCAAAAGAGACTAGAGAAACCTTTAAAATAACTTTTTAGATTTAATAACCTTGAACATGGTATTTCTCTGATATTTAAAATGCAAAACAGGCCCTGTATTTTGTTTTGTTTTCAGCTTGACAAACTCAACAGGCTGACTCAAGACACCTGTCTCACTGCTATTTACCAAAGAACACTTCTCTGCAGTGTATGTGCAGAGGCCCAAAGAGCTTAAATATATTTAGCATAAATAATCATGTTAGCTTCTAGACACAGGTGTACTGACTTAAAAAAAAAACAAACAAACAAAATAACCCACTAAGCCTACTTATGAAAACATAAAAGCAAGTAAATAGAAACTGAAGAAATTCTGTGCAGTCAAAACATCAAAACAGGAGACAATTGTTTCAGTTACAGTACTAGAATTTTCTCTCACATCTACATTGCCACTTAAAAAATAGCCTTGTAAGTAATCAACGCATAAAACCATTTCTTCCAAATGCCAGGTGGATGCCATTGTTATGATTACCTTTCTATAATAATCCTGTAATATTTAAAACTTCCTTTTATTATCATTCACAGAAAATGAATCAGGAAGGTGTGAAGGGTATGTGCTATACTGCTTTGTTTCCACTTTCCAAGCAACATTCTAGATTAATTGTCTGGCCAGTGCCAAATTGCTATATTTATCTGAAGACAAAATTGTTCGGAATGTGACTGGATTTTTTTTATGTGTTTCTCCACTGTTTCTCAGGAAAATTTATTTTTGTCTATTTCCAATGTGTAAAAACTGTAATGATTTTTTTCAATCAACATGAGATACCCATGCATAAATACATATCTTTTGCTAGTTAGTATCAAGTTGTCTTGAACTCTGAGATTTATTGTTACCCAGAGATGTTTTTTTTGCAGCCCAGTTTTTAAAACATACAAAATTAAGCAAGAAACAAATCCTTCCTCCAAATACTGACTTTTTTGTGCCTAAGCTTGTAAGTCATTAACACTACACAGACATGAGTGCACTTAAACAAACAATATAAGCATTTTTAGAGACATTATATTTCCAACATAGTCTTTCAGGCATTTTATGCTGAATGTGCTTGACCAGGGAGAAGTGAGAGAAATTTATATGTTCCCTAATCAGTTCCTTGCAATTATTAAGATGGTTATTAAATAGAAACTTCACAAGTTGGAATTTTAGAATTCTTTCTGCATTTTGGGCTATTTAAGTTTTAAGGAGAATAAAATAAAATACATTAACTAAAACTTAAAAGAGTTCATGACAGGACTCCGGATGCATGTTTTTCAATCACTTCCCCCTGGCAAGGCTGCCTTGTTAGGCCACCATGGAAAAGGATGTGCTCAGTCCTGATGCAACTTGATGTGCTGGTGTGGATTAGTGGCAGGGCAGTGGTGGTGGTGGGGGATCCGATTGTCTCAGGGGTAGGGAATGGACAGGGGAAATAGGGAGGAAGAGAAGGGAGGAAGCCATGATTGGGATGTAAGGTGAATGGCTAAATAAATAAAGCTTTAAACAGAATTCAGAAAAAGTAGAAACAGTAATCTTATGTCATCCAAAAGTTGGTAAAAAAAAAAAAATATTGGAAAGGGGCATATCAGAGGCATCGCACTGAATGGAAGGTGACAGAAGATATCTGATGGGTGATGAATGCAGTAGTATATGACACACTGGAATGAAAATGGCACTACATTGGGTTTTATTTTTTTGGATAAAGATAGGAGGTATCTAATGTTTCTTATATTGTCTTCTAGTAAGCATTTTAACATTCACATTGTTAAATATTTGTTGACAAAACAGGACACATTAGGCGTATGTCTTCTACAATTGGACGTGTATTCAGGAGGCTGAGACATGAGAATCAACAGTTCAGATGTCACCTTGACTAATTCCTGACATCCACGCCGGCTGGATAAGAAAAAACAGCATCTCAAAGGTTTGTGAAAATCTGAAAAAAACAAAACCAGGAACAACCATCCACCACCCTTTGACAGACACCGTTATTTGAAATGTATGATCACACACTGCCTGATATATAAATAAACAATGGACCACTTAGATGATGGGGGTTCCATTCTATACGTTGCACCAAAAAAAAAAAATGCCTAGAACCAAGAGAAAGTGCAAGAGAAGATGAACAGAAACCACAGAAGGAATATAAATAGGGCCAAATAAACCTCTGTATATGACTTTGCCACACAATTCAGCAAGCTTCAATACCAACTCCAAACATGTTGAAATACAATCCACAACCATAATTGGTGATCTCCACCATGACACTTGAGTGAACATGGTAAATAATTTACTTCCTTCAGGGCTATGATGAAAGAGAAACAAATTTTTTTTTCTTGAAACTGAAGACAACTATGATGTCTAAAGTCTGTATCAAATCCTTTGCATGAATAAGGGGCGTTGTTTTTTTTTTTTTTTTTTTCCTTGTATGAGTTCTTTCCTACTTCCTCACATCAAGATGATATATAAAGTCTTTTAAATATTTACATAGCTAGAGACATGGCTGAATAGTTAAGACAATTCTTTGAGGGCATAAAAAGGAGCCACAAACAGAGAAAGATCGCTTGGCTTCGTTTTGCTTCTGGAGAGAAACTGTAAGAAACTGAGAAAAGGCTGCAGCTGGTCCCTGTAGTTGCTCCTGCTGCTGCTCATTCCTGATGCTGCACTTACTGTTGCTTTACTGGATGGCTGGAATCCTGATGCCCCAAGGACCTGAGTCTAAAAAGGTCTACATCCCCCTCTATTCAAATCTAGCCAATGGACAGCTCATTCTCCACGGTGGTGAGAAGAGCCAAAACTGCCTCTGACATGAACTCTGGTGCCCCCTATTTGACCACTTCCTTTTGGTGGAGAAGCCTGGTGGCACTCAGAGGAAAAGGAAGCAGGCTATCAAGATGAGACCTGATAGGCTGTGGTCATATGTTGGGAAAGAAGGTCCCCTTCTGTAAGAGTTCTAGGTGAGGGGAATAGGTCTAAAGAGGGAGGGATAGAAGAGGAGAATCTGGAAGATACAAGTGAGGGGATAAAAATCAAGATGTAATCTGAATAAATTACTCAAAAATAAAAAATAAAGAAAAACTATATATGTATATATATATATATATATATATATATATATATATATATATATATGTATGTATGTATGTATTTATAAAGGTCTACATCCCCTGTTCCTACTAACCTTCTTGCTCTCCTACCTAGATTCAGTGAAGGTTGGAAGAGAATTAGATGCATTAAGAAGCCCTAAATAAAGTAGATTTTAAAAAATCAAAGCCTACAGGAATCTATGACTATTAAGGATTTGCTAAGATCTTTAGTCAATATACTTATATTCAGTCACACAAGAATAATTATTCTGTGGGAAAAATATCTGACAAGTGTCAACAGTCTATTTAAGCATTATGATATCACTATTTTGTTTGCACTTGCAAACCCGTAAGGATCGAAGCCCTAGGGATTCTGACAATAAGGTAACCCTTTTAGATTTCACAATTCTCCCTAATTATATGCAATAACTAATCCAGGTGTAAAACTTTATTGGTATGTACTAGCGACTTTTCCATTATGGTGCTGAAACACAATATGTAAGGAAATTTATGAAAGACTTTAATTTGGCTTATGGTTCCAGAGGGATATGAGATTACCGTAAAAGTGGCACCTGGAGTGTCATACATGTCAGCTAAAGCAGGGACCTCTGTGCTCACGTTCTCCTGAAGCATGAAGCAGAAAGTGGGAACTCAATATGGTATGCCTACCAGAAGAGACTTATTTCCACCTACATGGCAGTATTTCCTAAATCTTCCAGAAGATACTACCAAAAATGCTGTAGGTAAGCCTGTGGGTGATTCAATACCTGAGTGTCAGGTAGGAATGCTTACACATGAAAAACATTCATGAGTATAGATTTATTTGTTTAATAATTTGTTTCCATTTTAATTATGTGTTGTCAATGTGCCTTTGTGTGTGTGTGTGTGTGTGTGTGTGTGTGTGTGTGTGTGTGTGTGTGTTGGTTTACAAGATCAGAAGATTGGATCTTCTCAGAGTAAGAATTGTAGGAAGTGGTTAAAAACCTGAACTTGGTCCTGGCGTGACACTTTTTATACCTTCTCCCTCAGTTTGTGCTAGCACAGAAGCTAGGATAATCTGTTGTTCCACCTCAGGTTTTTGTTTTTTTTTTTTTTTTTCTTTTTTTTTTTTTTTTTCTTTTTTTTTTTTATTAATTTATTCTTGTTACATCTCAATGTTTATCCCATCCCTTGTATCCTCCCATTCCTCCCCCCCCCATTTTCCCATTATTCCCCTCCCCTATGACTGTTCCTGAGGGGGATTACGTCCCCCTATATATTCTCATAGGGTATCAAGTCTCTTCTTGGCTACTTGCTGTCCTTCCTCTGAGTGCCACCAGGTCTCCCCCTCCAGGGGACATGGTCAAATGTGAGGCACCAGAGTATGTGAGAAAGTCGTATCACACTCTCCACTCAACTGTGGAGAATATTCTGACCATTGGCTAGATCTGGGAAGGGGTTTAAAGTTTACCTCCTGTATTGTCCTTGGCTGGTGCCTTAGTTTGAGCGGGACCCCTGGGCCCAAATCTGCCTATCATATTGTTCTACTTGTAGATTTCTAGGACCCTCTGGATCCTTTTATTTTGCTGTTCTCCCATGCGTCTCTCATTTAGAGTCCCAATAGGATGCCTTCCCCTCTGTCCCAGTTTCCTGGTAAGTGAAGGCTTTTGTGGGACATGCCCCTTGGGCTAGTATGCAGATATAAGTGAGTATATACCATTTGATTCTTTCTGCTTCTGGGTTAACTCACTCATTATGATCATTTCTAGCTCAATCCATTTATCCACAAATTTCGGGAATGGCTAAGATCAAAAATTCAAGCGACACCACATGCTGGCGAGGATGTGGGGAGAGAGGAACACTCCTTCATTGCTGGTGGGAATGCAAACTAGCACAGCCACTTTGGAAATCTATCTGGTGCTATCTCAGAAAAATGGGAATAGGGCTTCCTCAAGACCCAGCTATTCCACTCCTTGGAATATACCCAGAAGATGCTCCAGCACACAACAAGAAAATTTGCTCAACCATGTTCATAGCAGCCTTATTCATAATAGCCAGAACATGGAAACAGCCTAAGTGTCCCTCAGTAGAAGAGTGGATAAAGAAACTGTGGTACATATACACTATGGAATACTACTCAGCTATTAAAAACAAGGAATTCACCTCAGGTTTTTGAACATTAAATTTTTATTCGCTTTTACTCATCATCAATTATGTGGTAAAATAAGCTATATCTCAACAAAAATGTGATTATAGCCCCTATTTTCCACTTGTTAAGTATTTACTGCTTCAATATCCTTTTTGTTATCCTGTATTCACTATCCTGTATTAGTTACTTTTATTTTTTTCTGCAATGAATACCAGAAAGAAGACTCTTAATAGAAGGAATTACTTTGGCGTCCTGTTTGAGGGGATACGGCCCATCAGGATGTAGAAAATATCACGCAGAATGTGGCTCATATCTCTGCTGGTGGGAAAATAAAGTTGTTTACTCATATCTCAGTGTACCATGAAACATATAGAGCCAAGAGGTGTGGCCAGGTTATGGACATAAATGTCCATCCCTCTGTGAGCAATTTCCTCAAGTTAGGCTTCATCAAGACTCTACAACGCATATATAGGTCTCTACAGGATGAAGGGCAAACACTCAAGCACATGACATATCACAGTCACACTCTGATAATCCCTACCAAGATGTCAGATCTAGAAAGAAAATGGGCCCATCCTATGCACAGGGCCATCTGGTTCAATCTTGTCACCCAGATTCTCCAGAGGAGAAATTTATATTGTCCCAAGAAACTATTTTCATTCCATGTTACATTTCTGTGTTTGCAGCCAAGTGCAATGAGTATAAAGAAGAATAAATATAAATAATATGTATTTTTGCTAGATTATGGATTATGAAGACATAAACTCAACCACTGTTAAAGACTAAGAAAGGGTTGAAATGTTCAATTTTTATACTACTTATCAAATAAATATAAAAATTATCTCAATGTCAAATTCACTGTATAATATAACAAAATTATTATGAATAAATATTTCTCTTTTAGTCATTCTAAGTTGTTAATGTTGTATGGAACACTTGCTATAAATTTATATAACAAATAATATCAAGTCATTACAGTTACATAGGTACCACTATTGATACATTTTGAAACACTAAAATTTTAAAATTAAATTAGGGTGCAAATTAATGCACTTATATAACTCATAAAATTGTATTTATTTTACAAGATTGATAATGACTGTAGCACAGTGCTGTTAAAAATCAAGAGTGAATATAATAAAAGAAACACATGAAATTTGACTCACTTTTGCTGCCTTTTCTAATCTTTTTTATTGCATTTCAAATCTGTCCCTAACTTATAAGTATTATTATATTTCAAGTTCATTATCACCACCCAACAGTTCTCAGATGATATAGATGTGTCTGGGCCTGGGTGGTAGGTAGTACGGCCAGTTCTATACATCCACTGACTATTCATATGGTCCCTGGCAGCTACCTCAACCTTCTGGAACCCCTGGTTTTCTAGTGGTAATATGAGTTATGGGCATTGACATTGACCCCTGTGGCTGCATAGCCAGGGACCCAGACACACCCCTCAGCTACAGCTGAGGTTGTGATATCACCTGTGGTGCCAGGTGGCAGGGCTGGCTACTCACAACAGACTCTTCTGCTCCACCCTAAGCTTCCAATCTCATCTCTCCACATAATGTTCAAGCTGTTTCACTTCTCTTTCTCTCCCATTTGAGTACCACATATGAAGAAATTATATGGTTCCAGCTGCTGGTTGGCCATGCAGCTGGTGGACCCCTGTGTGACATTTTCCTACTGTGCTGCATAGCATGCCAGCAGGCAGGTGTCTAAGGCCCACCTCTATCATGTGCCAGAGGGCATGGTAGTGTCTCGTGGGTCTATGTCTTCCTCCTCTCATTCTGTGCTGAGTAGTGGCATGTGGGTCTGTGTGTGTGTGTCTATGGCCTGACTGCACAACCCAGGGATGTGGCTGTCTTTCTCTGCCAGCACTTCATGGCATAGCAGAATTCAGGTCTCTGTGTACCTCTTCACACCTCATAGATTTGATTTAATTTGATTTTTATGTGATCTATGCATAAAATAGCTTTGGCCACCAAGCCAGGCAACAAACTAGAATGAAAAAAGGACTGCCATTTGCTCTGCCCTTGACTGACATAAGAATACCACTACCAACAACAAGATGCTTCTTTGCACACTGCCATGGGGTAAGAAATCAGCATTTTTACATTGATATCATAAGGTGATACATAGTCGGCATTTTTAAATCCCTATTTGCTCTTGCTTTTACTTTAAGCTACTATTAACACAGACTTTCAACTTACTAAATAGCAACAATTTCACATTGTTGCTAATACTTAAAATCAGGAAGGGACTCAGTTTTTTTGTTTAATCCCTAACATAAGTCAATTTAGTATATCAGTGTGCTGTATTTTTATGATTTCAGGATACAATGCTGCCATTTATTTCTACTATAAGAATAAAATATAATTTTATGTCACTGTAATTTAAGAATGGATACTACTATTGTGTATCCAATAGTAATTTTGAATTTCAGTTCATTAATCAGTCCAGTCTACTAAAGGAAAGCAGGGCCACTTTCAAAATGAATATCCTAGGAACATTTAATCTCTTTCTACCACATTTAAATAAATGGCTGGGCACTGGATACTATAAACAAATTTTACAACATTCTGTGACATGCATATTTTCCAATCTTATTCATTATTTTGTTTCCCTTTTTCATGTTCAGTTTACTTCCTGGCTGTTGCATTTCCTACTTCTTTTCAATCCTGTGTCTCTTTTGCCCATTACACTGAAAAATTATTTTAAAACATTTAATTAATGATTCTGTGCAAGGCTATGGAACCTCCTTAGAATGAAAAACTACAGAACTATAGTTTCCTTGTGGAAATCCCTTAAGGAAAATTTTTAAAAATTATTCAGGTGGTTAGGATTTTAAGCAGAACATGCAGTTGTTAATTTAACCAATAAAAAGAAAGCACGAGATATAATTATCTATATTGATTTATGGCAAGTGCTAAATTATTTGGTTGGCTGATCAAGGACAGGGAAAGCCTATCATTAGAAAATTGGAGTCAAGCATTCTGGAGAAGAATTATGTGGAAGGAATTTTTCTGAAAAAGCACAAAATATGAAGTTATTTGTTATATATATATATATATATATATATAACATATATATATAACATATATATATATATATATATAACATATATATATATATATATGATAAAGTACATCTAAGGTAGGAAATTGTCAAACTAGGTGGACAAAATGATCCACACTGCAGATGTAACTCTCAAGATATTTCCTTTCCATTCTTTCATGCATACAAATATCATGGTTACAGAAGTAAGAGTTGATGTTATCTTGAGATTCGAATTAAAGTATTATAGAATTTTTCATACAAGCTAATTTTGACTGAGTGACTAACCTGATAAAACAGAAAACAATAGAAAGTAATATTATGCCATTTCCAGAAGACCAGACACTCCTCTGCTCGCATGACAATCCTAGAGAACAGTTACCAACACGGCCAGGGAGTCGTCTGTACTTTTTAGGACAGGGGCTTGTCATGGATAATGGTTGCTTTCTCTAACATTCTTAGGTTAAAATCTATCACCCATATATTTAAAAGGCAGATTATTGGTTCTTAATATTCAATGAGAAGTTTCTTTTGAACATGACGTTTATTTTTTTTTTTTTATTGCAAACAAATATAGCACACAGGACTTGTATGAGTTGGAATTTTATTGACCATTTCACTACTTTGGCTTCCTAATGCTGATGAATCATAGACCAACGGAGAGTTTCTACTAGTAAAAACGGTCAGAATGAGATATAACGCAGTGTCCTTTAAAAAAATCATATTGTATTACACAATGAAATAAGAATGACTTTGTTGAAATGTAGGTGATTCTCCTGAAAGGTATTCTAAAAATCCTGTATCAGTACATATAGTTAGATTAAATCTACCAAAATCAAGGCCAGGAACTTTCTGAATTGAAGTTTGGCTCTTCCTACTAGATAAGAGTGTATAAAGAGCCACAGAAATAATCCATGGCGGAAAGTGAAGAAGGGCAGACCAAAAGAGTGAGAAACAGCAGCGATTGCAATAACAGCTCCAGAAACAAGGGCAATATTAATTTAAATATTTTTGTAATGTGGTGAACTCATTTGGATATATACACAACTATTTCTTCTCATGTACATCTATCTATTGAATGTTAGTAGAAACCAATGATACAGTGCAGCATTTGAACCAAATGAAACTTGTGTGAAAATTGGTTTCCCTTGAAGAGTAGTGAGCAGCACACCAAGGTACTGAAGTGGTTTTTGTATGCTGCATTGGACAATACTGTTTTCTTGTTTTCAGCTGTGAATAGACAGTTGCATTATTCCATTTATATTATCACATTTCCTCGCTCTTACCACTTCTTGGAAGTTTCTAACTTTTTAAACGAGATGACACGAATGAACTAAGGGGACTTTGAAGTTTATTTATTCAGCTCAGTTCAATTCTTATTTCCTTGATTGTTTTCCATTAAGAGGTCTAGGTCAATGCTGATCTAACCATCAAAAAAAAAAAATCTAAATGATTTGAACTACAAGGGGAAGTAATGTCTACTTTGTTCAAAGAGAGTACAATTAAGAGCTACTGCAGCATAGGCCTAGCAGAGGTTGTATTCCACTCTTTGTAGGCCTTAAGCAATGGCTAGGTTACATGCTGCCTATCCCCATTATTTTTCACCCATGTCTCCTTGTCACATGTATGATGTTCATATAGTTTCATGATCAAGTATATTAGTGCATTTTTCTGGTCTCTTAAATCATTACAATTGTAGGTTAGTGCTTCTGTTTTTATTCACAATCTATGGCTTATGCTCTTATATTCTAACATGCCATCACTCTCCTCTTTAATATGTCATAGTCATTTCCTTTTCCAAAGGACTGTGTATGACAGGAGAATTTAAAACTGAATTGATTTACACGCTACATACCTATAGACAACTTCATCCGTAATTCTTATTGATTGTGTTTCTCTTATTAAGATACAACAGTTTCAGTAAAGGGATAAATTAAATTCAACATTTCAAAACTGAGTTCTTATATTTTATATTAGTTCTATTTTTAGAAAAATAAAAAATATTGGACTTGATTATTTTATAAATACTAAATTTAATACAGTCAAAACCAATAATCAGTGACACATATTTGTATAGATATATAGTTTTATAATTATATTTTATGGCATTTTCATTATAGTATTGTTACTATATAATTATAATTATTACTTTATATTGTTATGTCATAAATGTTGTCAAAGAAGAATTTAACAATTACACTGTAGTCTGTCCATGAAAGAAATTGGTTTGTCCTTGCAAGCTAGCAAAGTATATGCATATACTCACATACTTTGAGCTGACTTTGACAAATGAGTAAATGCAAAAAGTAATTTATAAAGCATATGTTTAATAATTTAAAAGCATACATCAAGCTAAAATTAATATATATGTTTGGCAATAAAACCCTTGGAATTATTTAGTGCTATAGACTTCCACACAGAACATACACTATTTTGAAAGAGCAAGCCCTCAAATTGTGGCATAGTTGCCTTTCTGCTCATCCCCTGTCATGTTCTCTGGTTTTGTCCCATCTCATAAAGAGCCATGAATGTTTGTATAGCTTCCTTATACATTCAGCATCTTTCCAGCTTTCAGTAGCATAGCCATACTCCTGCTCTTACTGAAGTTATCAGAAATGCTGTAAAATGTAGTCATCTTTGTGAAGATGATTCAGGAAGACAGATGTGAAGTTTTGAGAGATAAGTCTTCTTTTAGTGTATAATTTTGATGAGAGTGTTTTGCACCATCCTTCTGGTCTTTACAGAATCCCA
Organism: Acomys russatus; assembly: GCF_903995435.1. Taxonomy (NCBI): domain Eukaryota; kingdom Metazoa; phylum Chordata; class Mammalia; order Rodentia; family Muridae; genus Acomys; species Acomys russatus. Next base: position 36,114,163 of record NC_067153.1, read on the forward strand.
TTTATGGAAAGGATGAAATTGGAGGAAGGCCAGAATTTGGTCACTGAAAATACCAAGCTCTAGGCAGGAGATCTGTACTTCCTACACCTTACGGCAGTAGTAATTTGATAACTAGCCAGGAAGCCATTATGGGTAGAAAGATGAAGGAAAAAAAAAAAAAAGTGTAGATGAAGTCAGGGGGAAGTAAGAGCCAGACATAATTGCCAAATGGGATGTAGCTGACTATTAAGGCTGCCAGTCAAAAAGCACTCTTTCCTGGTCAGCAATTCCAGACATCCTGATGCAATTGATCTGGGCTAACATCCAGTCATAGACAATTTTAAAAATCTACCCAGGTGACCCTGGTACAGAGCCAAATTTGAAAAGTATATACATAAACACTTTGGCCTTCTCTCTTAGACAGGAAGCTCTTAGGGAATTTGGAACTGAAATCTGCCACAATGATTTAAATGTGAAAAGAACATTAACATAACAGCTAGATAGTGAATGGCGTCCCACAAATGTAGAGGAAAAAAGGGCAGATATCCTTTTGAAAGAGATGATGGGGCTTTACGCCAAAAGAGCATCAATAACGGATACTTGGATGGTCATATTAATACAGAAGTCTGAAAATTATGTAACATGTATGTATGAATATATGTGTGCCTGCATGTAAAATAACTCTAATATGAAAAAGATTTTTGCATATGCACATGTGAACAGGAGAACACAATTTCAGCTTTTAAACAGTAAAACCTATGCAAATGTATCAAACAAGTCTCTTCTTTACAAATAATAATAAATTATAGCTGAAATACAACTCAACAAAAATAATAACTTGTATCTGTATAATACTGCTTATTCTTCCTGTAGAAAAACTCTATAATGACATATGACAATAAACAATAATTAGGTCACTAGGAAAATATGCAGAATCTAGTGTTTCTTTATAATGTAGATTTTAAACTAACCCCTGACCCATCACCCCTCCCCCCAAAAAAACCAAATTATTTAAGAGTATTTGCCACATGGAAAGTGATTTTACTTTTTCTAAACTCTGGTTAAGATAGTAAAAACGTCACCATCCTTCTTATATAAATTGACTTGATGGTTTATTTTCAGTACTCTTATGGGTAAAGGTAACATTTAAGAGTTAAGAGAGAGGGGGGGGGGCACATGCATACATGCATGCAGACAGATATGGAGGGCAGAATTCAGATGTATTGCAGCTGGAGTTGTGGTTGTGAGTCACCATGTGGGTGATGGAAACAGTCAGGTATCATGTCTATCATTTCAAATCATGTTTATTACCTCTGCTTCTGAGTTGGTTTTGCTTTGTTTGGTTTGAATTTAAAACATTTCTTTTTAAAATTTCTTTTAAAATATTTTATTTAAATAATTTATTCAGATTACATCTCCCTTGTTATCTCCTCACTTGTATCTTACCATTCTCCCTCCCTCCTTCTTTTACCCTATACCCCTTCCCTAGGCCTGTGACAGAAGGGGACCTCCTCACCTGCCATATGATCACAGCCTATCAGGTCTCATCCTGGTAGCCCGCTTACCCTTCCTCTGAGTGACCCCTGGCTTCCCCACAAAGGAGAAGTGGTCAAATAGGGGGCACCATTGCTCATGTCAGAGTCAGTTCCTGCTCTTCACACAACTGAGGAGAATGTGCTGTCCATTGGTTAGATCTGAATAGGGGTTCCAAGTTTATCGCATGCATTGTCCTTGGTTGATGCAGTCGTTTGAGCTGACCACCCCCCCCCCGCCTTGATGGTCTTCTTGTAGGGTTCCAGGCCCCTCTTTTAAAAATTACTACATACCCATGCATATCATAGTTTATATTTAATTTCACTAAAATGGTTTACAATTATTTAACTTTGTAAATTTAATTAGTAAATACTTTTACCTATAGTGAAAATATTGTAAATAGGAAATGAGTTTAAATTCAAGAAAATGAAAATCCTAATGTGTGTTTATCATTCTTTCTTTTTCATGTTTTATTATTTCCTGTATTCTTTGTAAAGTCAAGTAAGTAGGCTTAGAAACTCTATGTCTTTAAGCAGTCAGGCTAAAACCGTTTCTATCCTTTTTCTACACCGTAGCTTACAAACTTCAGTAAAATAAAACCATTACTTCTTCAAATTTCAATACTGTAATGACTATGTCTTCTGGGTAAAGCAGAAGTAATAAAGAACTTTACAAAAACTTGTCATCTTCATTGTTCTGTTTGATAAATTTTATCTTCTAATATTGTCTATTCCAGTGTCAATTTACATGTCATATTTAAATGAGGATGACCTTGACCTCACCCTTGCCATAAACATGGGCTGTTGGCCCACATCTATTCTTCCAGTGCACCAAAGACTCCTCTTTGTTTATCATCTTTTGCCATATCGATAACTTGCTTACTACCATAGCAAGTAGATTTCCAACTCAGTGTAAGAAGCACAGTGTGGGTTTTGTCTATTATTGGATCAGATCAATGCCAATCCTTACATTTCTGGAGAAGTCAATATATTAGTTGACAAAGTGAACAAATGAATATTTTGTTTTCTGGTTTCCAAACCATTAGGATTACCAATATCAACACATATACATTCTTAAATAGAATGCTTCCTTTGTGTACTTACTTATTTTATGAATTCTAATCATTGCCCTTTCCAAATATAACCTAATGATTTGCAAATGGCATATAAAATATATTTTATATTTGTATTTACTATCTTTATGAGGACATTTTAAAAGTGTTCTGATGTGCAGAGACTTTGAACTTTATACAATGAAGTGCATATAAAAGACATTTGCTGAGTTTAGGGTGTGTGTCTTATAAATCTACAGTTCTTATGTGAGCAGATTATGAAATTGAGCAGAGAGTTTAGTGACTGTACATCACTACCTTTCCTTGTCAGTTCATTTTTTCATCTTTCTATTTTCATCTTCCTTCATCTCAGTGAAATTGCCATAGGCTACTGATCTTGAATCAAATTTATCTGGAATTCAAACATAATGAAAATGGGAAATGATGAATGGAAACTAGTCACAGCCATCAATGTTGATCATTAGTAAATAAATTCTCCAAGCTTGAGAACATCACCATTTATGCCCGAGGTAATAGAGTAGCAAGATAAATGTCTATGGTCCCAAGTGACAAATACTTCGTGTTCATATTGTATTAGTTAACTATATTAACGTCTTAAAAGATTTAAGTCATTTCTGTCATTTGTGGACCTATTACCCCTACAGAAAATTCAAGAAATTATCATTGATTCTTTTTTTCTGTGTTCACTATGAAATTAGATTATAAAGAATGTATTATAAAATAAATATTGATTTTTATGCATCAAAGTCAGACACATAATTTTGAGTTTAATAAGACAGTTGGTTTATTTCTGAGTGAGAAAGAAAAAATAAAAAAATTTCTGGTGTTTAAGTGGGTCAAAACAAGCTTCATTCTCAGAGACTCCTACAAGCTGTTCTCAAGGAGTATAGTCTCACACAGTGTGATTATGTGATATCTCAAAAAACTGTGAGTATATTCAAGAAAGATGATATTATTGTTGAGCCCAATGTCATTAGAATGCTGAGCATCCCAGATTTTCTCCAAATACATCTTATTTGTCCAGGAGAGCTACTAAAACAGAGACCCTGTCTCAAAAAAGCAAAAATAAAAACAAAACAAAACAACAAAAAGACAAAAAGCATAAAACAAAACAAACAAACAAAAACCCAAAAAACAAAATCCGAACAAATTTAATAAACACATTTTCATTACCACTGCATCCTTCATTGTTGTAACTAACAAACTCAAAGCCGAAAATATGCTACATATTTTAATAATACTTTAAGTTAATCCTCCTATGACACACTTCAAGGCAATCTGCCAGCCACTGAAGGCTTCAGGTAGACTTATCATCACTCTACATCTTGCCCTCCAAATACTATCCGTCTGTCCTAGTTTCAGCTTTGTAGCAGACCATCTTGCCTTCCCTCTTGTCTGTTCTCTGCTTCCCAGGGTGTCAATGCAGTCTTGATGGTACACACAGCTTGTCTTGTTCCCATGGACCCTTCTCAGATTTCCCTTCTAGCTCATTTCACTCTTTAGTGTCGTCTCTCAAATCTTAAAAACGTCCAAACAGGGATCCTTTCTTTCCACACATGGCAAGATCTCATGAACATTTTCTTTAGGCAATGTAGAGCCACTCTTCTCTCCTAACACTGAACAGGGCAAGAGAAAGTAAGAACATGAGCATCCATCCAACAAAGACAAGACCAGAGATCAGCACCTAGAATTACAGCCATCCCAAATCCAAATGCTTAGATTTCAGTATAAAGACTCAGTCAATAACAGCTAGGATAATATTCTTCACTAGATACCAACAATCATGCTATAGTTGACCCTAAGAAATACGATATAGAAGTGGCTCATTACAAGGTCTCCAAAAATAAATATGATGAACATTCTCAAAGACCTTACAGAGTATGAATAAAACCATTAATTATGTCTACAAATACACAAATAAAAGGTAGAATGATATGAGGAAAACTGTTCAAGACTTAAATGTTTAACAGAAAAAGTAAGGAAAACTCAAACTGAAGGAAAACTGGAAATTAAAATTTTTAAACTTGAAGAACCTCAAAAGCAAGTTTCACCCAAAGAATACAAGAGATAGAATATAGAATATCATGTATTGAAGACAAAATTTTTAAAAAATGGATACACCAGTCAAAAGTAAAATTACATTTAATAAAATTCAAGCAAAACTATGCAGGAAATCTGGGACACTATGAAAAGACCAAATGTACAAATGTTAGTAAGAGAGGAAAGAGACTAAACATAGTACAAAAACTCAAAACTACTTTCAAGAATATTATACATGAAAAAGTCCCTATCCTAAAGAAGGAAATACTTATCAAGGTACAAGAATTATATAGAATACAACAACAAGAATATCATGATGGGCTGACATGGGCCCAGGGTTCAGCTCAAAGTATTGCACCCACTAAAGACAATAAGTACAGTAAACATTGAATCCTTTCTCAGATCTAGCCAATGGACAGTTGAGAGCAAGGACTGTCTCAGACATGAACTCTCGTGCCCCATATTTGACCACTTCCCCTTGGTGGGGAGGCCTAGTGGAACTCAGAGAAAGAATAAGTTGGCTACCAAGATGAGACTTGATAGCCTTTGACCATATAGTGAGGGAAGAGGTCCTCCTCGGTCACAGACATAAGGGAGGGGAATAGGGTGAAAGCAGGAAGGAGGTAGGAACAGGAGGATACAAAGTATGGGATAACAATTGAGATGTAGTCTGAAAAAAATCAATTATATAAAATTAAATACAGAAAAAATAAAACAAGTTAAAAAAATAAACTAGCAATTTAAAGTGCTTCCAAAACCAAAAAACAAAAACAACAACAAAAATAAAACAAACAAACAAAAAAGCCACTAGTGATATACAGGCAGTCATTAAAAGTCTCTCAATGAAAAAATAAAAAAAGCCAGGTGAGATGGTTTTAGCACAGAATTTTACCACACTTTCAATAAAGAGTTAACACAAATACTCCTTAAATTATTCCACAAAATCAAAACATAAGGAACTCTATCCAATTTATTCTATGAAGATAGTTACAAGGATACCCAAACCACATGAAGACTCCAACAACAACAACAACAACAACCAAAACAATTCCCACATAAACATAAACTTAAAAACAATAAAATACTTGCAAATAGACTCCAAAAATACATCAAAAAGATTATTGACCATGACCAAGTAGGCTTCATCCCAGAGGTGTAGAGATGGTTCAATATCTGAAAATCAGTAAATACAATCAATGATTTAAACAAACTAAAAGACAGAAATACATGATCATTGCACTAGATGCAGAAAAAGCCTTTGACAAAATCCAACATTCTCTATCCGGGCTGTCTTGCCTGGCCTCAGTGGATGAGGACGAGATCAGTCCTGATGCATCTTGATGTCCTGGGGTGGGTTGGTGTATGTTTTCAGAGGGGAGGCTTCCCATTTTGTGTGGTCAAGGAATGGGGGATGGGAGAAGAGGATGGGAGGGAAGAAATAGGAGGAGAGGATGAGGATAAGGCTAAAACTGGAATGTAAAGCAAATATAGAAATTAAGAAGCCTAAGTGTCCCTCAGTAGAAGAGTGGATAAAGAAACTGTGGTACATATACACTATGGAATACTACTCAGCTATTAAAAACAAGGAATTCCCGAAATTTGTGGATAAATGGATTGAACTAGAAATGATCACAATGAGTGAGTTAACCCAGAAGCAGAAAGAATCAAATGGTATATACTCACTTATATCTGCATACTAGCCCAAGGGGCATGTCCCACAAAAGCCTTCGCTTACCAGGAAACTGGGACAGAGGGGAAGGCATCCTATTGGGACTCTAAATGAGAGACGCATGGGAGAACAGCAAAATAAAAGGATCCAGAGGGTCCTAGAAATCTACAAGTAGAACAATATGATAGGCAGATTTGGGCCCAGGGGTCCCACTCAAACTAAGGCACCAGCCAAGGACAATACAGGAGGTAAACTTTAAACCCCTTCCCAGATCTAGCCAATGGTCAGAATATTCTCCACAGTTGAGTGGAGAGTGTGATACGACTTTCTCATGTACTCTGGTGCCTCACATTTGACCATGTCCCCTGGAGGGGGAGACCTGGTGGCACTCAGAGGAAGGACAGCAAGTAGCCAAGAAGAGACTTGATACCCTATGAGAATATACAGGGGGATGTAATCCCCCTCAGGAACAGTCATAGGGGAGGGGAATAATGGGAAAATGGGGGGGGGGAGGAATGGGAGGATACAAGGGATGGGATAAACATTGAGATGTAACAAGAATAAATTAATTAAAAAAAAAATTCCAGCCATGTGTGGTACCATGCAACTGTAATCCCAGCACTCAGGGAGGCAGCTATCTGTGAGTTTGAGGACAGCCTGCTCTATAAAATGATTCCAGGACAGCCAAGGCTACACAGAGAAACTATCTCAAGAAAACAAAAACCAAACATCAGAAACCAAACAAAAAGAAAATCTAGAAAGTTTAGGAATACAAGGATCATACCTAAACATAATAAAGACAATGTAAAGCAAGCCAACATCAAATTAAATGGTGAAAAACTCTGAGTAATTCCACTGGAGTCAGAAGCAAGATAAGGCTTAGTGCCTGTGATAGTAGTATTCTGCTCAGAATGCTTTTTTCTGTTCCAACGAGTTTAAGACTGTTCCTCATTTTCTCTTCTACAAAGTTCAATGCATCTAACTTTGTTGGCATCCTTGATCCACTTAGATTTGAGTTTTATGCAGAGTAATAAGTATGGATCTATTTTCATTCTTTTACACTGAGCCATCCAGCTAGACATGCACCATTGGGTGAAGATGCTCTTTTTATTCCAGTTTGTATATCTGTCTTCAATGAAAATGTAGGTGTCCATATATGTGTAGACTTATTTCTGCATATTCTATTATATTTCTTTGATCAATGTCTGTTTTTGTGCCAATACCATGCTCTTTTTATTACTTTAGATCATCTATACTAGTTGAAATTGAGAATAGTGACACCTCAACTAGAACGTTTGCTAAAGATATTTTTATAAAACTGTGTTCCACAGTTTCTCTCTTAACGTGGCTATTACACAAATAATTGAGACCCCCATTATATTATTTTTAACAAGCTTCGCAATATAAAAACTGAGTAAATATTACTTTATTCTTAACCTTCTATGGTAATTCAGTTTCCTCCCACTATACATCTCAGAGATACTTGCGCTTTGTAGCTTTCCTTGATCCAGCTCCTCTCCGGATGTTTCTTGTGCCTCTCCCATGATGTAGTGCCCTACTTCCTCCTCTAAAGGCTGCTCCCTTGGCTGGCAGTCACTCAGCCTGCCTTATTCTCTTTCCTGCTCAGTGATTGGCTAGAAGCTGCTTTATTGGCATATGAGAGGACAATTTGGGAGCAGTGTTTATACAACATTGAGACAGTAAATTCTCAGAACAAGGATTGGAACCAGATATAGGAGGTACAGAAATCAGAATTTGCATTATACAATGACCTCATACTTACATCTTTTATTATTATTCAAGATTGCTTTTTACTATCCTCTTTGGGTTTTTTTTGTTGTTGTTGTTGTTGTTTCGTGTGTGTGTGTGTGTGTGTGTGTGTGTGTGTGTGTGTGTGTGTGTGTGTGTTTCCATATGAAGCTAAAGTCGTCCTTTCAAGATCTGTGAAGAATTGTGTTGAAATTATGATGGAAAGGGTACTGAATCTTTAGATTTCTTCTGGTAAAATGTCAATTTTTACTGGAAAAAAAAATACAAATTCAAGAGCATATGAGATCTTTCTATCTTCCAATATCTTTTTCAATTTCTTTCTTCAAATTTAAAATTTTTAACTTGCTAGATTAGAGTTGCCTCGGATCTAATAATATGATATTATTACTGCTAATAATGTTTTGTATTTATTCAGCACTTTGTTCTATGAACCAGCACTATTATGTTTTATTGTTTTGCTCAAGTTGCTCCAACCTGGCATGTAGAAAATCTTTCCCTTGGGTTCTAGGCGTATCTGATATGTTCTTTTTGTTTGTTTGTTTTTGTTTTTGTTTTGTGTAATTTTAATATTTGTATTCTTACTTCCTGTCTTTCAGAATATTGTAGGATTATTTTTCATATTGTTTGCTCTGCTCCAAGACAAAAGCATGTTTCCACGGAGACTTGGTTCATTTTTCTGCACACACACAAAAAAATGTTACCAGAAACTAAAATTGATTGCTAATGACTCACTATTCTTGCTAAACTGTTGCTTCTGGAGGCTTCCAGTTAAAGACGAAGAGACAAAATTATGTATGGAGAGCTATCTCTGCTTTTCCACTTAATCAGTTGAGTTTCTATGAAATTAGGTATCTGATTGTACTCAAGAGTTCATGTTTATAATATATCTAATTTTTACCTCCTGTAAAAAAAAGTCTTCATCCTCAATCTCTCCAATAATGAAAAATCAAGTGTTCATTGCCTACCATAGTAATGATTCAATTTTGAGTCACAAGTAGAGTTACTATAATGATGTATGTCCCTGCAATTTTTCTTTTTCTTTCTTTCTATCTTTCTTTCTTTCCTTCTTTCTCTTCTTTTTTTTTTTTTTTTTTTTTTTTTTTTTTTTTTTTCGAGACAAGGTTTCTCTGTGTAGCCTTGGCTGTCCTGGACTAACTTTGTAGACCAGGTTGGCCTCAAACTTACAACGATCCGCCTACCTCTGCCTCCCAAGCACTGGGATTAAAGGCGTGCGCCACCACCGCCCAGCTCTTTCTTTCTTTCTTTTTGCTTTCTAAATATTTATTTTCTTCTTTTTTCTTTTTATTTATTTATTTATTTATCCATAGTTTTATTGAATGTCTATTATTTACACTTCATGCACGAAAATCCATCTCCTACCCCCAGTAAAATGAAACACTCCCAAGCCTCCAAGTCCTCAGGGCAAGACCAGCTATTAGGCTCCCATGTCCCCAGGGCTGGTCCACCTGCTCCCGTGTTCTCAGGGCCAGCTCTCCTTTTCTTGTGTCCTCAGGGTCATCTCTCCTCCTTCCATGTCCTCAGGGTGAACTCTCCTTCTCCTGTTCAATTTGCCAGATTGTTGCTGGTCATCAAGGCCTGGATAGCCTCCTACTCCTGTGGGTACTGGGTCTTGTGGGCAACCAAGGAGGTGGCAAGTAGAGGCCTCTCAAAGTCTTCATTGAGTAGGTCACAGAAAGCATTGATGTTGGGCCTGCTCAGCTTCTTGTCCCAGGGAAATTGTGGCACTGTTGATTCGCGCCTCCTGAGTCTCTGGTTCTATCGCATGCTTCATCTGCCATGGGCCCCTGCCTTGGTGCTGCCCCTAGTATCCACAATCCAGCTCTCAGCACAAAGCATGGCACCCTGGCCCATGAAAGGAGGTCCGGGAGGCACTCAAGTTCCACTCCAAGAGCACACCCTCCTCGAATGCCATCTCCTTGGCCCATAATGTCCCAGGCCACAACCCAAAATCAGTAATGGCAGCAAGTGGAGGTGGCCCAGGATCCCTGGGAGCTCCACGGATCATGGTGCCATGGTCCTGCGGTGAAAGGACATGGACAATCCACATGACAGGATTTCCTTCTTACTGGGAAACACCAGCACCGTGATTTGGAGCTCTCAGTATGAACCTTTGGTGGCTTTGCAGTCACTGCTGTTCTGTGGATCAAACACAATGTGGGATCGATGTCATCTTGGATAATCTCGGCTTGGGTATTTCTAATACATTGTGCTAAGTGTCTCCTCCCAATCAGTCCACTCTCGGGGGTGAACATTTCTGTGTAGCTCTGGACCACAATCATTCTCTGAATGCACGGAGGACCTCAGCTTTTGAATCCCACGGACCCACACCCCCTGCAATTTCTTTTACACTGAAACCTGTGAAGTACGTTTTTTTTTTTTAATGTAATAACTCATATCACCACCTTTCCTATAATGACATTATATTTTTCACTTTTCTGTTTTTGTTTTGTTTTGTTTTTAATTTTTCTTTTTGACACAGAGTTTATCTGTGTACCCTTGGTTGTCCTAGACTCACTTTGCAGACCAGGCTAGCCTCGAACTTAAAGAAATTTGCCTGCCTCTCTCTCCCTGAGTATCAGGATTACAGGTATGTGCCACCGCACCCAGCTATTCTTTAGAGTTTTGTTCCAATAATATTTTATTCATTTTCTTCTTTTTTCTATTGTTTACTTATTTGCTATTTTTCCTTTATTAAAATAAATAAAATATATTTCCATAAAATATATCTTAATTATGATTTCCTCTCCCAGTTCATTTCCCCCAGCTATCCTCCATTCCATTTCCATTAGAAAACCAACACACTCCAAAGAGTAATTAATAAAATGAAATATCATAAGACTAAGCATAATAAAACACATTGGACTAAGAAAAAACAAACAGAAAGAAAAGAGCTCAAGGAACTGCACAATATACATTTAGACATAGATGCCAAGACCCACTCTTTTGAATACTCAGGAATGCCATAATTAGAAATCCACAAAACTGGAAACAATAACATGTATACAAAAGAATTGTATTTCAAAATAAAAATGGTAAAATACAATAAAGGAAAAGAAAAGACCCTGACACTTCATTATGAGATAAAAACCTTCACTGAGCTTCCTTTCTGTTAGCTATCTTCTGCTGGGCATGTGGCCTATTCTTAGGAGTAGTTTGTTTCCCAAATGAGACTTTCTCAACTGAGGCAGCATGCAAAGGATCTGTTTCGGTCTGGATCAGATGCAGTCCTAGAACTGAAAGTGGAAGTACACAAATGCTTCCATGCCTAACACAGAACCTATCACTAAGTGATATAGATTTGCCTATGAAAATTTAGTTTCTTTCATTATTTTATAAGTAAATGCCCAAAAACAAATTTTTATTAAATTTTCAGCAGTAGTTTTGTCTTTGTTTTTTTCATGTTTTGGCAAATGTATAGTAATATGTCTCCATAGATCACATAGTTGTATTTCAAGTTATTTTGCTTTATTTAGGAATATATGTCCATTGATGCCTATTTGATGCTTATATGATGCTATCTATACAATGTGTTTGACCAAATATTATTGCAATACATGATATGCAGTAACATATTTATATCAAATATAATGTTTTTCCCATGTAAAATGAGTATGGATATGTGTGTTATAAAATTCGCATAGAGGTCTCTCATGGACATATCTTCCAGTGATTGAGGGAAATATGTAGGGACATTTCTTTCAATGATATAGATATATCTATTTAACTGTAAATGGAAAACTTCCAAAGTGGAAGGTAGTGGTACAGTCCTGTAACTCTAGCTCTCGGAATATGAGCTAGGGAGAGTGGGAAGACTGGATACAAAATGCAAAACAATATCCAAGAATTTGTAATCTCTCAGTCTTTGTTCATATGGCATGAATTTCTCCTTGCTGATAAAAGTCTTGTTAACTCACATACTAGCTAGGAAGTTTAATTATATGGGAATTGAATTTGTAGCTATTCAACAGATGAAAAATTATCTGTCACTATTTATATCTATAATTTTATCATCACACACTGTTTATAATTATCATTCATATATTATGGTGATTTTACAGAATTTGATGAGAAATACTGTCATTAATTTTATATTATGTATATCGTTATTAAAATTGTATATTATTTTATTATATATTTATTACTGACTTGTAAATTTTGTATTCAATATACAACTTAATTTTACATATATTAATATATTTTTTCAAATATATCCTTGTAGCTTGTGGTCTGACATTATAATTTCTGGGATTATAAGATCAGCTAAAGAAATGAAAGTAACAGCCTTCATTTATGTATGTGTATATGCTATCTGTCTTTTTATATAGTTGAGTGAATGGACAGTAAGACGAGAGCAGCCCTACACAAAGGGAAATATCACATGGGATGAATTCACGCCATGATCTGCATGTTTTGGTGAAAGTAATATGCTTTGGACAGTTTATCATAACTTTCAGAAATTAACTTTGTTCATAAAAATATTCCTCATACATATAAAATACATTTAAGTTATTGATACATAGGTATTCTATGGCCTACTCACATTGATGGAAGGATCTAAACATAACAGTTTTTAAAATATGAACTCTGAAAGAATTCTTTATTTATAACAGGCAGATTCAAAGAAAAATGTTATCACCTACTAGCATTGTGATGCTGAACAGGAAAATGGCTGAGAAAAGGAAAGGCTAGGGACAGAGTTATGAAAGTATGATCTTTAGATGCTTCAGATAGGAACAGAAGGAAGTCTGTGGAGAAAATAATATTTTCAATCCAATTTAAGTACAAAATTATTGTGAACAATTACCTATTGATAAACACAAAGATGAACCTAGACAGACATTTTACACTTTGGAAAATACGTCAGGCTGGCAATACGACTCAGTGGGTAAAAAGCTGAGAAAACAAGAGAACCTCAGTTTAAATCCCCAGAAACTGTGCAGTACGGTGCTGTAGCAAGTACCTGTAATTCGATTGCTCTTAGGTTGAAGTAAGAGACAGGAGTAAGAGAAGCCTTGTTTCCTGAGGGACAGGTAGGGTAGAGTAACAGTGATAAATAAGAAAAGGCTTTGTCTCAAAGAAGGTAAGATAAGACTGCCTACACTCAACATTGTCCTCTGACCTCCACCCAGAGCTCTGGTATCCATGGATGTATTTGAATTCACACACACGAATAAGCACACATACATGCACACTCATCATACACAAACATACAAACAGATTTTTGTTAATGTAAGTTAAAATGTATTATAGTGTGTTCAGCTATAAAATGTTTATAAAAGCACAGATCAAAAACTTTATGTGAACTCATATTTAACAATGATTACTTAGGTAGAATGCCCGAAATGTGATCTATGGTTATATAACATTATCAGGTTTATTAAAGTTAGATATTTCTCTCTTTTATTTTTATTTGTTTGCCTTTACTAGAGAAACTCATATATATTTTATTCTTTTTCTTTACGTACATGCAGATTTTCACAAGAGACTAAAAGCTTAAAGAAAGGACACAGCAGGAAACTTTTATATCTTTTGAGAAAAGACTCATAAATCTGGAGAAAAAAGATAGGGCAGGAGGCTACAGGATGGGACAATCCATTCCAGACATTGGTAGGAGATATAGGTGAGTTGTAAAGCTGACAGAAGGATGGCCTCAGCAAGAATATTTGTGTAGGTCCATTGCAACAATTCTGTATCTCTGGCGATTAAGGGTTATTTCTTATCCTGGTACAAGAAAGGCTGCCTCCTCCCAAATAATTCTTAGAGTGTGCTCACAGTAAAAATGAAGAAGGCAGTGGGCCCTTCCTACAAGTATAGTTTCTTGAGGAGTTCAACTGAAATAATTATCAAACCAAATGGACATTTTTTGGATTAGTTTGTTCTTAACCTGTTGCCACTCACATAGGGCCCAGAAAAATATCCTTCTATCTTCAGACCTTTGCACAGGCTTTTCCTTTCCATGTGTATGCCTCCTTCCCTGCTTTACATATTCTTTATGCATTCTGCTGCCTTCTGTAGGATGTGGCAGTGGGATCCTTCCGCCAGAGTGTTACCTGAAATAACACTGGCGGTAATAGCCAGTGGGTTTAGAGCCTTTCCTATGTCAAAAAATTATAAGCCCTGAATGAAGTTAGTTTTAACTTGCTCAGAAGCCCATTGCATGAGTGAGGCTCTAATCTGCCAAGAAATTAGGAGGCTGACTCACAGGGGCAGGTAAGTACATCTGCATGCTATTTGGTAGAAATTGCTCCTGCAAAGTACACCTGGGGATAGAGCAGTGTGTCAGATGGATGCACAGAGGTACTGGGGTTTGGCTAGGCATTCTGTCATTCCAAGATAGGGGGATGGGTATAGGTTTTATTTTATTTTATTTTTTCAAGAAGGCTTTGGATGTGAGCAAGAACTTTGGTGGGGCCTATATTTCCAGTCAAGAACACTCTCAGAAGACCACTAGCAGCCATCACGATCTAGCAGCCACATTCCAGGGCCCTCAAAACAGTAAACTTTTCTTCCTTCATTAGAATCTCAGGATGAATTATGGCATCTACAGCAAGAATACAGACATAGGGAGGACATGAATTGACCCATAGTCACATGTATGATGGAGGGTGCTGGGTGAGGGTTAGAATTTGTTACATGGCATCTAACACAATTATTGTGTGCATTTACTGTTTGTTTTAACATAGCCTACAAAGTAAAGTGTTTCATTATTGCTTCCTCATCTATGCCTCTTTTTTTTTTTTTAACTGATTCTCCATTATTTCTCTTTTCCACCCTCATCTGCTCAATCCTTTAATTCATTGGCCCGTATTCCATTTCCATGTCAAATGTATTATATTGCCATCACCCTCCATTTAATATATCTTTTCTCCTCTCCTGGTTTCTATTCTACTTTCACGACTTAGAATCACACTCACATACACATAAGTATGTATTTTTCTAAGTTTCAGGGACTTCACTTAATATTTTTTTTTCAGTTGCATAATTTCCTCTACAAATGTCATCATTTCTTTTTCATTGTGTCTGAAAAACAATTTCACTATGGATATATATAGCTATCTTAAAATTCCTTCCCTGGAGAAAACATAAGACATGTCTCCCTTTCTCTTAAGATCCTTACATCAAACCAAGTCAGTATACGAACAAAGTTTAATTTGACGTACCAATAAATATAGTGAGCTTCCTTGGGAAGGTACTTTCAGGAGTGTGGGTATTTCCATATCAGGTATCTCCTGGAAAGCCTTACCCATAAGGGTTAAGTAATTCCCTGTAGTTTCATAGATGAATTAGCATCTCCCATCTTCCCTTAACTTTATATAATATAGCCCTCTCCCAAAGCATATGCTGGCCTTACAGTTGGCATGTAGCAGTAATTTGATACTCATGGGTGGGGTGTGTGTGTGTGTGTGTGTGTGTGTGTGTGTGTGTGTGTGTGTGTGTGTGTGTGTGTCAAACCTAGTTGGGATGTGTTTTGCAAAAGGACATAGATGAATGCCCCAAGATATCAATCATTTGGCAGAATGGAAAGTCATGCAGGAAAATGATACAATGTATTTGTCCATTCATCTGTTTATGGACATCTAGCTATTGTGACAAATAACTTACTAAACTTGGATGTACAGTATCTCTAGTATTAAGAGTCAGAATCTACAGATTTGTAACTTAGTGTATTATGGCTAGAACTATGACAGTACTAATTTTAGTTTTATGTGGAACGACCATGACTGCCAAGATGGTCACACATGTTTACATTTCCTAAGGCAACAAATAATTTTCTCTTTTCCAACATCAGAGCCAACATGTTGTCATTGTTTCTTTGTTTAATTTTGTTTTCGTCTTACCATAAATAATGGGGTAAAATGTATTCTCAGAGCCCTTTTAATTTAAAATTTTGAGATGATTACAGATTTTGAATACTTTTATAAGTATCTACCATCTATTCACATTTCTTCTTTTGAGAACTTCTTGATGTTAGCCACTCTGAAGGTAGTGAGAGAGAAATGTAAAGCAAGATCAATTTGCACGTCCCTGCTGGCTGCCTAGTCTCCTCTATGAAAAGGACATTGAAACAGTTCATTGATTTGGAAAGAACTAAATATCTCAAATGCCATCTGATTTTTTTCCTGACCTAATTCTATAACCCTTCATATGCATAAAACTGTGCTCCAAAAATAAATGAAAATTTAAAAAAGACGGATAGAGAGAAAGGTGAGACAAAGGCAAGGAAAGAAAGAGAAGGAAAGGGAGGTAATTGGAATTTTATCCAGGCCTTGCCAATTTGCATTGATTGAGTGGCTAAGTGTAACAAAGACTGATTTAGGAATTCATAGTCAGTGACTTTCCAAACACTGTTAGTGCTCTCACACAAACATTCTGTCTAATATTTAACTCCAAAAAACAAGTACTAATCTCTACTGTTCAAAGGACCAAAGAAACATGACTGTGCTGTCAGAATGGCCTTTCCATCCTGACAACAGACTTCACTTTACTATTCACGTATCCGCGTGATTATTTGTTGCAATACATTTGAGAAGAATTGAGTTGAGAGCTGAAAGACAAAGAATATGCCTTCCATGGCACCAAAATAAAATCAGCACAACTCAACAAAAAACAATGAAAACTGACAGGGGGAATACAAACTCTGGAGGCAAAGAGAAAGGGATAGAATTTTTACTAGCTATTTCATACACTAACAACATTTATATTTTATGTCCCCACACGTGATGAGTATTTTTAACTTGTGACACCTAGAAATAAAATAGATGTAATCCAAGTTAAGCTTAGACTCTACATACAGTTCATCTCTTTATGCTATATACACTACTGTTTGTTTGTTATTTTGTTTTGTGTTATTTATATGTTTTGTGTGGGAAAGCTGACATGGGTCCACAGCATGCAAGTGGATGTAAGAAGACAAATTACCAGGAGTTGGGCTCTCTCCCTTGACTATGTGAATACTTCAGATTGAGTGTAGATCATCAGTTTTGGAGGTAAGCCAAAGACTGAACCCACAGACCTATCTTATTGGGCCCCATATATCATTTTACATAATATATAGTAGTGTTTTATGCCTATTTTGAGAATAAATAATGATGAAAATTTTTAATTTTCAACATTTCATACATAGCAAAACTATTTTAATTCTGCTTACTTATCCACACTATATCCTAAATCAATTCAATACTCACATCAAATTTTATTCCCTGTGCCATTTACTGAAGTTTCTTACTGCTCCTGTAGAGCAATTAGATGAATATACCTGTATTGTCTTCATCTGTGAAGTCATGAAAACAAAACCCTCTTTTAAAATATTCTGCAAGTTCTATGATCATGTAGCACCACAAAATTTTTCCACAGTAGATTATAAATTTTTATGTTCTGAATTGAATGATCTTATCAGAATCATGGGTGGCATGATCATTAATTCCGTCACTGTTTCCTTTCTATTCTCCCTGAAAAGAGAGAACTTGGGAGGAGGATGTAGGGGAGGTGTCGGGAGAAGTAAGCATGATGAAAATATATGATATTCATCTCTTGAAGCTCTCAAAGAATCAATAAAAGTATATGTCAAACACCAAGACTGTTATTAGTGGGTTTACTTGTTATTTAAACACGGATTCTTAATTAGAACTTGTATTTCAAACTGAGTGTTGTGCTCACGCTTGTAATCACAGCACTCAGGCAGACGTACTTGAATTTCCATGAATTAGAGTCCAGCCTTGTCTACAAATGAGTCCAGGATAGCCAAGGATATACAGAAAAATCCTGTCTCAAAAATTGTATTTTAAGTTTTAATAGATACAGATGATGTATGAACAACCTTATTTTCTAAATAAATATATATCGTGGAATTTATTTCATATCTGGAATTCAGGTGTCTTAATCTTATGTCATTTTTCCAGAATCCTTCTGACTTTCATCTGTTCCTGTAGTTCTTATTATATATAGAGAAAATTATTTTCTACCTCTAAGAGTGGCTTTACGAAACTCTGCTACTGTCAAAGGTACATTTGCAAAGTGTTCAAAATGCCGCTGTTCTGTGTATATTGCTACAATAAAACTGCTAAAAAGAAACTTAGTGCAAATTTAAAAGGTAACAGCACAAACCAAATCAACACACTCTAAAAACCTGTCAGAAGAATGTATGGACTCCAGAAATGATTCTCATCATTTCTGCTTGACGGCCCCTAAGCGTAATTCTGACGTTTCCTCTGGCCTGTGTTTTACACTGACAAGGTAAGTCCAAAGACATCATACAATTACTGCATGTGGAGAAGCTGACCATAGTCTAAGCCATACAGCTTATCAGAGAAATGTCAGGCTCAATAAAAATTCTAACTAATCTTGTACTATAAGAAGTTATCAAACTCAAAATCAAAGAAAAATTGCAAATGAATCAAAGTACATATACATTATATGCAATTTATTCTGACAGCAAATACTTTGAGGCAACTTAAAAAAAAAGATTCAAGGAACAGATTCTAAATAGTACAATTTGTGGTAAATGTCAAGGAACACTATTCTGATAAATGTCAGTGTAATAATTGCACAGAAATTGTTCTGAGTATGACACACTGTATAATCAGTTTTGATAGAAGGATCAAAGGTATAAATTTCATGACCATTCATGAAGGTATTGCATTTATCATAAATTTATTGGAAAGTATAAGAAGAGAGAGAATAACTACTTGTAGTAAAAAAAATTGCTTAACTATAATATAGATTCCACAAACTTTTAAAATACATATTATGCACTTAATGTACTTTTGAGGGAACAATTAGGTTGCTGTTAATATAAGAACCAAAATGCCCATTATAAATGCATTTCACAATCATCATAAATTATGCACAAAAAGGTTCCTGAACTTGCAATATGGACTGGGATAATGGGAGAGAGTCAGCTTTATAAATTATTAAAATAAAAAGAGTCAGATGTGGATGTGAAGGGACACATCAGTATGCCAGATCTGGGATGGAGCAGGAGTTGTGGAGGATGACATGGGTTCTAGGCCTGAAGGACTAACATACTGAGATTATCTTTCAATAAGCCAGCAAAGAAACAAACAGCAGTTAATAAAGACCTTGGTAATTGATTGTATTTTCTACTGAGCTAGTGAATAGTGGACAATGCATATATGATATGCTAAAAATATATTTTAGAGGATTATACATAAAATAGTTAAAATATATGCAACACATTGTAGTCTTTCAAAGCAAATGCTATGTATGCATTTATATGTTGTATATCTTATGTGCTATATATGTGTCATATATTTTAAATGATCACAAGTGCTGTCCTGCGTATCACGATGTATCTCAAGGAAGAGAGGGGATGGAGAAGGACATTGTCAGAACTCACCTAATATTCAACAGGTAGATCTCCTTTCATTTGGGTTTAGGATGCTTAGTTAAAAAAAAGTCATGCCTGCTAGACACCCTGTCTGGCATTTCAAGACATATTCTCTGGCTGGCTATATGTATTTAGGCATAAACAAGAGGAAAAAGTGAGAGGGAGTCAAGGTGATTTTGAGCAGTGTAACTGACTCATCAATTCAGGAGTCCTACAGAACTCAAGGTCACTCTGAACCCAGATCAATTTTGCAGAGACTGAAGCTTCGAAATGGAGAGGCACATTCAAACCCATTTAGGAGAAACTATCACTTCAGTGAGTTAAGTTTATGAATCAAGTAAGACTGTATCTGTTGTTTAAAAGAACAGAAACACTTTAGCACCCCCACCCCACCAAATGAATTGTAGCACAAAGAGTAAACATGTAGGCTATTACAGCTAGCCACTCAATACTGGGAGCAGACAAAGGGTTGTTGATCTTGGAGTACAAAAAACCTTGCCACCTTGCTTGTTCTTTTTTTGTGCCTCTAATTTACTGCAATTATAGAAACATAGTCCTCTAAATTATGTCTAGACAATTTTTTTCTTTTTTTCTTTTTTTTTTTTTATTAATTTATTCTTGTTACATCTCAATGTTTATCCCGTCCCTTGTATCCTCCCATTCCTCCCTCCCCCCCCGTTTGAAAATTTACATTATGATATTTCCAAATGTATTTTACTCATAAATAATATGCATAGATTAAATGTATGCCTCTTCTCATTTGCTGTAACTTATGGGAAGCTCATTTTGTAATTGCCTTTATACAGTAGTGACTTGTAACTTCCAAGCGACGCCTATTTATCCAAAGTTACTGAAATGCTCTCATTGGGGGAAAAAGGGTTCCTGTGTATTTTTATTTTAATAAAATGGACAGAGAAGTGAAATATTTTTGGAAGCAAGCTTAAGAGGTATGAAATTTATTTTGATGCTATCTGATGTGCAAAGCGCTGTGCACGCTTTGTAGGTGATTTTTATATTTTAAAAGTCTTTCATTTATCTGAAGCCACTATTGAAATGGTTGACAAGGGATAATTTGTTTTGTTCAGTGAATTTCTGATTGTTGTACAAGGAACAGTTCTTTCACCTTTCATTCCACGATCCATCTTCCTGTGGTGATTTATTTTAGTATTTTTAGACATGCTTTATTACCTACAGCATTGGCATGGACTTCTAGTTTTTCAGAGGTGAGGGAATTGACTGAGCCCTAAGCAGCTATACATACATTGTGCTAAGTTATAAACATACATTTAATATTATTACATACAATTATGTTTGCTTTATTTGCATATTTGTTTATTTTAAATTATATACTATCAAATATAACTGAAAAGAATGTTGAATTGTGGCCACATGCAAAGCACTTATAATTCTATTTCATTAAGAAATATGCAATATAAAAAACCAAAATAAAAGAAATAAATATGTAATAATGAGGAGGTTGTTATCAAATACAGTGGTGAACTAGCATTTGGGGAATAGAAACATATTTTCCATTTCTTAAGGAGGTGCTTTCATTTGATTAATAAAGAAAGGGTCCAAGATTTCTGAATAATTTATGACATAGAGAAAAAACAGATAACACTATATTTTATTTTTTATTGTTCTTATAATTTAGCTTAAATTGTAAAAAGTTCTTTAAAAGATTTTGAAGTTCAGATGATTAAAATAGCCACAATGACTGATTTTGAGATCAGCCTTGATTTTAATAAATTATACATATACCTTTTGTCAATATATAACTGTTATAAAAATTAGGACTACTTTTCAAAAATTATACCCGGTTTAGGAATACATATCATTATGAGAGTGCTTACTTATCAAGGGATCTAATTTCTTTTCTCAGTTCACAATATCTGGTGATTCCAGCACCAGAAAACAATGATGATGTTATTCCTGTTTACCAATAAATTTAATCTGTGTCAATGCCTAATTTCAATAAAAATATTAAAGTCAAGATTTTTTCTAGTCTGTGTAATTTAAGCAAATAACATACAAAATGAAAAATATATAGTCACCATAAATTTTTTCATAGCATAACAAAATAAAAGCAGCTCTTGTGTCATGCAAAACTGTTGTTTACTTCGTTTAGTCTAGTACTATGTACAAAGGCGAGAGACTTGTCAAGAGATTTAAAGATCAAAAGATAGAGTCAAGGGAAAGATATAAAATATATTAAAGATGTAAAAAAGTAGAACAGCACTGGATCAGGAAAATAAAAAACCTTCAGGGAGAATCAGTTGTAAGTATAGGACAGGAACAGTAAGAATAATTGCAGACAGGATGAAGGGAACACAAGGCAACTCGCCAGCTACGATACTGTTCTCTCTAAATTCCTACATTAACAACTAGCCAGCTACGATACTGTTCTCTCTAAATTCTTACATTAACAACTAGCCAGCTACAATACTGTTCTCTCTAAATTCTTACATTAACAAAATGGGACATTTTCAAAGATTACCTAAAGGCTATCAAGTTTTAATCTCACATATTAGGTCATAATTCAAGTCTTAAAGGCATATTTTGCCTCTCACTCAATGTAGAGCATTCCTAACAAATGTACACCTGTATCATAGTCTACCTTACAGATGTTAATGATCAAGTACTCCTTGTTGCAAAAACATTCATACAACCTAGTCTAGCAAAAGAAAGTCTCTGAAAGCTAATATACCATCACTTCACTGCACAAATAATGCCATTGTGGTTATACATATGCTATTAAAACCCTTTAGTGAGCCTTTTGAAGTTTGTTCACCAAGTTATACCATGATGGTTATAATGGGCTTGGGAATGTCTTGTGCAGTATCACTGAAATATTTTGTACCTGAAAGAGAAAGCTCATCAATTTTAAAAGGGACATTTTTAATAATACTAAAGTATTCAAATACCCAAGAAATAATTATCTTATTAATAACTTAGACAGTAATCATTTTTGGAATTTTAGATATGCTCAGAATAGAGAAAAGTAAAATGAGTTGCTTAGTTACTAGGGTCTGGCAAAAGGAAAAGTGAACAGCACTAAAACACTGCCCCAGGCTAGAACCTTAAGAAAACAAGTGGGCAGTGAAAAATAACCCTCCTTGAGAAACCTATGATTTATTTCTATGGAAGGTGATGACTAACATTGGTTTATAGTTATTTCCAGCACCTTTGGCAGTTACATTCTGCTATTCCCAAACCTTTACAAAGGTCTGCTACATAGAACCACTTGCTCATAGGGCTAATTCAGGAAGAGTGAAGGAAGAAGAACTAACTCTAGGAAAGAACAATGTTTTCTGAACAAGCAACAATAAAGGAAGAAGCATCTCTTGAGCCTGGCCAGAAACAGTGAAGTAAAGCCTGCACTCCGAAGCTGTTAGAAACATATGATCTTGATCTCAAGGACTTATAATGGGATGTGACACGTGGTTTGTCGAAGACGGTAGGGCAATTTCACGCAGACCTGTACATCCCAATTACTTGGGAGGTAGAAATAGAGGGATAGAAAGTTCAAATCCAGCCTCGGCCATAGGATTCAAACTAGACTGAACAACTTAATGAGAAAAGGCTGCCTCAAAACAGAAAGTAAAAAGGTAAATGTGGATATAGCTCAGGGGTAGAATTCTTACCCAGTGAATATGAGGGAGTCTTGATTTTAAATCCCAGGACTTGAAAAAAAAATCATGACACTGAATCGAACTCATTGCAATGAGTCTAACAGGTACATAGGGTATCATGCTGAATGACGTAACCCAGACCCAGAAAGACACACATGGTATATACACACTTATAAGTGTATATTAGCCTAACTTTTATGTCCTCTGAGATACTGTAGCCAGCCTGGGATCAGGACAGATGCTTGGATTGGTACCTGGATTTGGAGTGGAAACCCAAGAGTTGAATTAGATCATAGGATGGATAGAAGGACCCAGAGCAATCAGAATATCCAAAAGGAGACTACCAAGGGACCCATGGGACCCTACAAAACTGATGCCCCAACCAAGGACAATGCATGTAGAGAACCAAATCCCCTATTCAGATGTTGATGATGGACAGTTCATTCTCCATGTGGAGAGGGAGAGGACAAGACCAGGGAATTCCTCTCACATAAACTCTGTTTTGGGTCCCTTGGTAGAGAGACATTGATGGCACACAGAGAAAGTGGATGCAAGCTATCCTAATGAGATCTGATAGGCCAATCAGATGGTGGGTAGGATTCCCCCTGTCAGCGGAGTAGGGGAGAAGAATAAGGCAGAAGAGGGAGGGAGAGTGGGAGTGGGAAGATAACATGGTGGGGATAACAGTCTGGATGTAATGTAAATAAATTATAAAAGAAAAAGAACAGAACAAACAAAAAGCAAAATACAGCTTGGTGGCACACATCTGTAATCCCTCCACTCGGGGAGGCAGAGGCAGGAAGACTTCTGAGTTTAAGGCCATCCTGGTCTACAAAGGGAGTCCAGGAAAGCTAAGGCTATACTGATAATGTCTTGAAAACCCAAATAAATAAATAAGAAAAAAAATAGCCAGAACATGGAAACAGCCTAAGTGTCCCTCAGTAGAAGAGTGGATAAAGAAACTGTGGTACATATACACTATGGAATATTACTCAGCTATTAAAAACAAGGGATTCCCGAAATTTGTGGATAAATGGATTGAGCTAGAAATGATCATAATGAGTGAGTTAACCCAGAAGCAGAAAGAATCAAATGGTATATACTCACTTATATCTGCATACTAGCCCAAGGGGCATGTCCCACGAAAGCCTTCACTTACCAGGAAACTGGGACTGAGGGGAAGGCATCCTATTGGGACTCTAAATGAGAGACGCATGGGAGAATAGCAAAATAAAAGGATACAGAGGGTCCTAGAAACCTACAAGTAGAACAATATGATAGGCAGATTTGGGCCCAGGGGTCCCACTCAAACTAAGGCACCAGCCAAGGACAATACAGGAGGTAAACTTTAAACCCCTTCCCAGATCTAGCCAATGGTCAGAATATTCTCCACAGTTGAGTGGAGAGTGGGATATGACTTTCTCACGTACTATGGTGCCTCACATTTGACCATGTCCCCTGGAGGAAGAGACCTGGTGGCACTCAGAGGAAGGACAGCAGGTAGCCAAGAAGAGACTTGATACCCTATGAGAATATATAGGAGGAGGTAATCCCCCTCAGGAACAGTCATAGGGGAGGGGAATAATGGGAAAATGGGGGGGGGGAGGAATGGGAGGATACAAGGGATGGGATAAACATTGAGATGTAACAAGAATAAATTAATAGATAAAAAAAAAAGAAAAAAAATTTTTTTAAAGTCAAGACTTAATCATAAGCCTACACAATTTTCATTACCTCCCACATACACATAAACTCCTACGGAACTACAGGCTTTCATCTCTTAAGAAAATTTGAATGCAAAGAAGACTGTAATAGTTGAACACTAGAGGAATGTTAAGCATCTGAGACTGCAGTTACTGAAGACAGTTATTCAAAACAGGAAAACACGTGCTGACTTCGAGCTCTGTAAAGAAAATGCTCCTGTAAGATCCTATCTTTCCATAGGATTCAAGACACGATATGTTTCAACAACAATATAAGTTGTGACTCACGTTAACACAGTGAGCCTTGTCTGTGACAAAGTACTCACTCATGCTAGACTCTGAAGTGGCCAAATTTTGAATTTTTAGACAAGAAATGTAAAATATCTATGAAGAAAAAGTTAAAAAGTATGAAAAAACGTAGAAAGCATGCCAGAAAGATTAGTAACATAACAAAGATATGGAAAATCTACAAGGAATGGATTAAAATAAACCATGTCAGTAGAAACTTTCTAAACTGAAATATGAAAGAAAATAAAAGTGAGAAACCAGAGAACAGAATGTCGAAGAATGATGGGGCAATTATAAAAGGTCTAAAGTCATAAAACGAACACATCAGGCGGCAAAGAGAGAAAAAGCAAGGAAAACATATCTAAGTAATAATGTTTGAGGAATGTTTAGAACTAAGACCAAACATTAAATCACACATAGCATGAGCTCAGAGTATACTACAAAGACTAAAAAGGGCCCATGTCTCAGTATATCATTTTCAACCTGCAGAAAATCACAGCAAAGAAAGAACATTTGAAGACATTGGGGAAACAAATGGACACCATACCTACACAGGAAAAACAACAAGAATTACATTGAGATCTTACTGAATAGTCACAAGTCTGAAAGAGAAAGGAAAAAAAAATAATTTAAAAGGAAATACTAGAAAGAAAATACCTTCATCAGATAATCATTTGTCCAGTGAAATATTACTTCAAACTTAACAGAATGCACAATGTTTTTCTTGTTAGAAAATGAAAATGACTGATGCTGAAATATACTGTGCAAGAAATATTAAAATAAATTAAAGAAAAAAATATGATAGATTTGATCTACTTGGATACTTGTACGGATGGAACAATTGCTAAAGAAATGAAAGTAAAATTAAAATGCACTAAAAGTTTTAGATGATCTAATATGTAACATACTGTTTATGGTTATATAGTATGCATTAATATATTGAATGTCAGCATTTTCTGGCGTGGATGGCATAGCTTAGAAATTTACCATAAAGTACTTAATATTAGCAGTGAAATAATTTTGATATTTAAAAGGAAACAGATTAGTTGTAAGCATATATTACAAATCCAGGATAACTATTAAATATTTTGAAAACTATAATTTTTATAATAGAGATAACTAAAAGTAGAAAATTAATAAAAGACACAAATAGTAATATAAATACCAACAAAAATAAAAGGCTAGTAAATGAGCATTAAATGGCCAACATTTGAAATCTATTAATACAGCTAATCAATAATTTAAGTGCAACAACTTAAAACAGAAAATGTACTGAAAAATGATACCAAATTTTGTCTTGTCTCTCAGAAAAACAAAACCATTATTTGTAAGAAAATTGAAGAGATAAATAATGACATGGCATGCAATGAAACTTTAAAGGACATGAGAAAACCAAAATAGTTTCAGAAAAACACAAATACAAAAGCACAAGAAAAATGATTAGAAACATGGAGGATCATTGCATAAATGATTAATGAATCAATTTTTCAAAAAACAAAATTTTTAATATGTGTGAGCATCACAAATTAAGGAAGAAGCATTAATGTCAACCTTATGGATATTGAAGAGAAACTAAACGTTGTCAACCCCTCAATGCCCAGAGTATACATTATCTAAACTGACCATTTCTTTACATAGTACAATCTATTAACTCTCAGAAGAAAAGGCAGAGGTAAACTTATAGGATCTGTATAAACTTATGATATTTAACCAATAAGTAATGACGTCCTGATATAGAGAGCTTAAGAACATACAGTAGACATATGCAGTTTCACAAATTCCAAATTCACACGGCAAATTTCTTAAGTCTTTACAAATCTCCCCAAAACCTAGAAACAGAGATGACAGTGTGTAACACATTTGATGAAGTCAAGTCAATATTAGGTCAAAAATCAAAGTTAGGATATCATAAACTAGCTGCAAACACATGAACATATATGTGAAAATCTTCAATAAAATATTGGCACATTGAATACCAGTGTGCATAAAAAGAAATGTACTCTAAGAATAACTGAGATTCACTCACTGAGGTCACTTGGTAAGTAGGCTTCAAATAGAAAATGCCCTAATTACAACCTACCTTTTCAACTGGCTACGAAGGAAACTCAAAGTTCCTTATAAGCACATTCACTAAAGCCCTTACAATAGTTAGCAGTTCTCATATGAACTTTGAGAAAACCAGTAAGGAACCAGGATGCTCACGTATTTTAAATAATGTATTTGAAAAATAAAATATTTTTCAGAAATAAAAAATAAGATAAGAAGTCTTGGAAATGTAAAAATGTCACATGCATGTTATTAAATGAAAGAGTCAATCAAACAGGTGTTACACTGTGCTCTCCATGACAGCATCAAAAAGAGGTAAAGTTTTGCTGACAGAAAAGTGAGTTGTTGCTGATGGTTTAAGGAAAATGGAAAAGATGATTGGGGAATCTCACAGAATTTTTCCCCAGTGAAAATATCCAGTATGTATTATAATTCATATGTGGGTTTTAAATGGAGAAAAACTGTTCAAACAAAACAGAAACTTCACTTATGCATGTTAGCTAATAAAGCACCAATATTTAAATATTTTAAACCAATTATAGTATGTAAAACAAAATGTTTATGGTAGAAAAAAGGAAAAGATTAAGCAAATTGTTCATTTTGTTGACTATATCTGCAATTATAAATCTAATCTGTAAAATAAAATCCATTAATTTGAATTATTAATCGTCCATGACAAGCCTCTTATTCAGTAGTTGACCAAAATATATTGAACTCCACGTGTGTGTGTGTGTGTGTGCACGCGCGCGCGCGCGCGTGCATGGGTGTGTTTAACTGGCTACAGTCTGGTTGGGTTTCAGGGGTTTTATTTTCTTCTTTGTGGATGTGTTGTCGTAATAGACTTTTGGCTTTATTCAAAGAGGAGCTTAAAGTTAGGTGGATAAGAAGGGAGACAGGATCTGGAAGGACTTGGTGGGGGAAGAAAGTGACCAAAATATAGTTACATTTAAAAATAAGACTGCACTAAATAAATATATAAGATACTAAAAAAATATTAAATGATATTAATTTGGAAACTTTTCTACTGTCTCTTGTCAATTTGCATCCTTAAACTGTTAGAATAGATCTTTGTCTGAATTTTCAAGTATTGTACCTTACTTTTAATTTATTTGTTTTTTTAATTTTTAGGTTTTTGTTTGTTTTGTTTTACTAAAATACAAGTATGTCACTTTCCCCTTCCCTTTGCTCTCTGTAGAACCGCCAATTCCAATTACCATCTTCCATCTTCCATGCTTTCTCCTCTCTCAAATTGATAGCCACTTTTCTTTACTATTGATATAATTGTGTGTGTGTGTGTGTGTGTGTGTGCGTGCGTGCGTGTGCATGTGTGTGTGTGTGTGTGTGTGTGTGTGTGTGTGTGTGTTTAACCTGCTGTCCCACGTTTGTTGATTATATGTGAATGGTTTCAAGGCTGACTAACCCACAAAGAGGTTCATCCCCAGGAGAGGCTAAATCTCCTCTCCTAGACATTTGTAATTATAATTCTTTGTCTTTGTCCTATAATAGGACTCTGTTAGATCTTCTCTGTGCTTCAATCGCATTCCCACTGAAACTGCCATTGCTCTGGTCTTGTTTATACAACCATTTATACAACCCTTTCACGGCCGATACCCTGGAATTCTGTCCCCTTCAGTCTTTTTCTACTCCTCTGTGATCTTTCCTGGGCCACAGATGCAGAAGCTGTGATGTTTATGTTTCTATTGAGCCTGGTTCCCTGTGAATTTTTGATCTCTATATTGTATCTGCTTGCTGTTTTCTGCAATGATTTCCATTTGTGTTAAAGAGAGCTGTCTTTGATGAGAGTAGTAGTAGCTACACTTATCTGTGAGAACACACCAAAAGCTCATTATCTAATACTCAATGATCAGCCCTAAAAAAGAAAAAGATGCAAGTAGTATTATATATAGTAGTTACATTACATTTGGTGATATGTATATATTACACACACATATATATACATATGTTACATATATGTTTATATATAACAACAATGAAAAGAAAAGACTCAGCCAGGAATGGTGGCACACACATTTAAGCCCAGCACTCAGGAGGCAGAGACAGGTGGCTCTCTGTGAGTTCAAGGACAGTTTGGTCTACAAAGTGATTCCAGGACAGCAAAGCCTACACAGAGAAACCCTGTCTGGAAAACAAACAAACAAAAGGAAGAAATAAGAAAAGGAAAGAGAAAAAGAAAAAGAAAAAAAAAAGAAACTAAAAGAACAGACTGTGAATTTAAGAGAGCAAGGACATGTGAATGAAAGGGTTTGGAGAGAGGAAATGTAATTGATAAGTAATTTAATTATAATCTCAAAAAGTCAAATAATTTAAAAATAAGGTTGCTCTTTAGAATGTAGTAAGGAATTATGTTGTTCAAGCAAACTGTTGTAATAGATTATTTTCTAACGTCCATGGCCTCACTAGGCCCAGGTGGCTAAGTATCCACTTCCAATAACGATTTTACCCTGTAAGTTTTATAAGACAGGTGCTACATGGCACTGAAATGTGAGCACCACATTTATCCAAATCTTGCTTACTAACTGTAGCCAGTGAAGCAGAGTCACCTCTCTTCCATTCCTCTAGCCAACCCCACAGTCTTGCCCTCAGCTCTACAAATGAATAACTCTTTCAGCCTTTCATTTTACACTGCTCTCATCCTCTACAGATTACGAAGATTCCTCCTTTATAATCTCCATTCTCCCACTCACTGCTTCATCCTAGCCACCAACTCCAGCTGGTACTCCTGGAAACACACAGACCGCACTTGCCACAGATGCAGGTAGAGGAGGTGTAAATCACACCTCTACTTCTGCTTCTCTAAGTCCTACTTTCAGGTCTTATCTGCACCTCTTCAACAGAGCACCTGCTGTAGTCACTGTTACCCTCCTATATCCATCTTCAGTGGATTATACAAATCTTCTCCTCCAAACATTCTTCTAACCACTCATTGCTTTGTCTCCCCCACCCCCAACTCTAGCAGACACTTCCTGGGAACCCAGAGGCCACTCTGAGCAGAGCGGCAATTTATCTGCACCTGTCTATCCATTCCTTCAAGTCCATTGCCCCAGTCTCAATCACAGAACTGCAGCAGATTTTCTGTTAAGGTCTTACCTCATTCTCTGTCCCTATCCTAGTAGAATAACTAAGCCAATTCTGGTAAAACTATTTCTTCTTCCTCTTGTGAAAACCTTCTACTGCTCCAAACCCATCCTGATTCCACACTGTAGAGTCTCAATACCCAGAAACACATCCCCAGGAGCTAGATCTTTTAGGTCCCTGGAAGACTTTCCTAGAGACCAAATATAAGCTCCACAAACTCCTAGGAACCAGACAGGGTAACAACTCAAAGAACAAAACCTTAACCCCCCCCCCATTAAAAAAAAAAAGACAAGATCATACATCACCACTTAGAATTATAACATTCCCAGTTCCAGATTCCTAGAAGCCAGTTTGAGAACAAAATTAATACCAGCCAAGGCAACATGTCTCCACTAAATCTCAGCAACAACCCTACAATGATATGAATATGAATATGAGGAAATGACTAAATCTCTTAAAAATCTGTGAACACACAAGCAAACAATGGAAGGAAATGAACAAGACCAATCAAGTTCTAAAACTGGAAATAAAATCAATAAAGAAAAGTACAACTGAGGAAAAACTGGAAAGAAAATAATTAAGTATTTAAATAAAAAGATGCCAGCTACCGAAAGGGCCCAAGGAAGGATACTTGAATCTCAGAATGAGAAATAAAACAGACACATGAATCAGAAGAAAGGTGGCAATTGGATGGGAGAAGAATAATAGGAGGGTATCAGTAGTGGGGAGGGGGAAAATTTCAGGAGGGAATAGAAATAAGTTGGGGCATCTCTGGGACAGGGAGGCTTCCATGTGTCTATGGGGGGTGACCTTAGCTGACACTTCAATCTGTGCTGTCTATGGCGCCTGAAGAGGCCACCCCTATAGACAAGCAGGACTTCTAGTGGAGGTAGGGTGACACCAAAAACACCCACAAAATCTTTGAACCAAAGTATGTTCTGCCTAGAAGTGGTACAAGGATAAAGATGAAGCAGAGATTGAGGGAATGTTCAAAAATTGCTGGCCCAACTTGAAACCCACCTCATGGCAGAAGCCATCACCTGACACTATTACTGATACTCTGCTATGCCTGCAAACAGGAGCCTGACATAACTGTCTTCTGAGAGGCTTCATCCAGCAGCTGATGGAAACAGATTCAGAGAACCACAGCCAAACAATAGACACTGCTCTGGGAGTTTTTTGAAAGAGTGGGGAGAAGGAGTGAGGGAGGCTGAGTCCGCGAGGACACCACAAGACTAGAGAGTATACTAACTGTGCCAAGTGTGGCTCACAGAGACTGAATGTCCAACTAAACAGCATGCATTGGCTGGACCTAGGTCCCCTACACACAAGTAAATGATGTAGCAACTATACAGCCTGTTCTTCATGTGGATTCCCTAACAATTGGAGCAGAGGCTGTCTCTGACTCTGTTTCCTGCCTTTGAATCCCTTTCCTATAGCTGGACTGCCTCGTCTGATCTCTGTAGAGAGTATGTGGCTAGCCCTGCTTGAGTTGATGTACATAGTGGATTGGTACCCATGGGGGCCTTCTCCTCTCTTAAGATAAGGGGGTTGGGGAATGAGGAAGGGATGTGAGAGTGGGACACATGTTTTAAAACTGTGAGCTCACTGAATATGAGACCTCCTCTAAAATGTGACTGGCTAGCAGGCAAGCCTATAATTGTTCAGATCTGGCATTATAAATGTGTGCCATCTGTGTCCAAAGTTTTAGATGAATGCTGGCATCCTAACTTGAGTCCTCATCCTTGAGTAATGAACAATGCTGAACAAGAATATCCTCGGTCCAGTAGTTTCTCTAAGTAATCTATTTTCTCTACTCCTTCCCCATCCTTTCTGCTTATTTATTCGGATGACATGATACCTGGAGCCACACTAGCTTTTTTCTAACCAGATGGTGTTTATCATAAAATGTCAATAGATGCATGGGTGTGTAGAGATGGCTTTTAGGCATTTTTGAGATAGTACAGCAACTTTGGCTTCTAATAAAATGTCAATAGGATTACCTAAGCCAATGCAAATCAGAAGGGTGTTGTCAGTATGCCATATTGGCACAGTCACTTGCCAGAACAAATCTGTGTAATAGTGAGGCAGATTTATTTATTTATGTGCTGTTGAGGAAGAAAACCTGGAAGGAAAGAAATGAAACTGTTTCAGTGAAAAATAAATGCGAAAGTGAGTGAGAATGAGAGAGAGAGAGAGAGAGAGAGAGAGAGAGAGAGAGAGAGAGAGAGAGAGAGAGAGAGGCAGAGAGACAGAGACAGAGAGAGACAGAGACAAAGACAGCAAGTCAGAGAGAAAGAGAGAGGTTTGTTACTGAGTTTATTTCCTGTTCTTCTGTATATTATTCCCCTGGAAAAAGTCCATCTTTTTATTAATAAGAAGATGCCATCAACTCTGCCTGCATCTAAGCTTGCCCTTTTTTAGGCAGAATTCTGTCTATGGTAGAAATGAGGACATTTTGCCCAGTGTCTTGTTTGCCACATTTGAAGCCATCTTCATAAGGAGATTCTTTGATGCATGTCATCCTCTTTGTTAGTCTGGGTGTTGCCAGGAGTTAACCCATAAAGACAGCAAGTCAGAGAGAAAGAGAGAGGTTTGTTACTGAGTTTATTTCCTGTTCTTCTATATATTATTCCCCTGGAAAAAGTCCATCTTTTTATTAATAAGAAGATGCCATCAACTCTGCCTGCATCTAAGCTTGCCCTTTTTTAGGCAGAATTCTGTCTATGGTAGAAATGAGGACATTTTGCCCAGTGTCTTGTTTGCCACATTTGAAGCCATCTTCATAAGGAGATTCTTTGATGCATGTCATCCTCTTTGTTAGTCTGGGTGTTGCCAGGAGTTAACCCATCTCATTGTCAGTGAATTTTTAAAATAATAAAAATTTTTATATGTCATATTCTGTATGTCTCTGAGACTTTTGAAAACCTTGTCTAACTATACTATCTTATCTTTCTATAGAATCATATCTATCTGCTGTACCTAAGATGTATATTCTTGTGATAAAAGTAGACTAGTAATTAACATGACCATGATTTGGTCAACTAACAATTAACTTGTATAACTTGTAAAGTATTTGAAGTAAACCTTGTATTTTAATTGAGTTATATGGGTACAATGCCTCATTATATATACATATATATACATATATAATGTGTGTAAGGAATAATCTTATATTTCAAATTATACAACTATATCTAGAATTAAACTTATTTTGCATACACACACACATACACAATTCTATACCAGTGAGTTAAAAATAACCTTGTGAGTGACAAATTGAGGCATTAAGTTGAAGAGTAGATTCACTAATCTACATTTTGCT
Organism: Acomys russatus; assembly: GCF_903995435.1. Taxonomy (NCBI): domain Eukaryota; kingdom Metazoa; phylum Chordata; class Mammalia; order Rodentia; family Muridae; genus Acomys; species Acomys russatus. The sequence goes on from NC_067153.1 coordinate 36,147,684, forward strand.
CTCTCTTCCCTATATATTTCTATATTACTCTTTCTTTCTTTTCAACCCCTATCTCCAAATCTGAGAATGTAAGATAAAGGAAAAGAGAGACATTGCCGAGCCTGGACAAGATAAGAAAGTCCTCAATAGTTCCTGCCTCACAAATATGTCTGTCAGATGTATTGGGCCAGAAGGCCGAAGAAGATGCTCCAACATTATAGAGAGTCTTGGGTAGCAAATTGTCTCTGTCATCTTCTCACTTGGAAAGCTACTAACCTACACTCAGGTAATCAAGTTTATTCCTTCCCAAATCTCTGGTGGAGTTGAAGATTGGGTATCTTAGTTTTAGAATGAAGCTTAGTTGTTTAGGGGTTAAGATGTATTCAGGTCTAGATATACGTTTTAAGTTCATAATGACAAGATGTGATGGAGATTATTTACATTCAGAAATTTAGACCCAACAAGACAGGAAAGATGTTTTCTTCAAAGCTGTCAAGCACAAGTAGCCAAAACACTAAGAATGTAGCAATTATTTAATTCCTGACTGTGTCATGGTTCTTCTTGCTATAGGTAGTCTATTGTATATATGTGTAATAATATAAATATATATGTCAAAATTTTAAAATGTTTAATTAATAATAAAAAAGAATAAACTAGTAAAGCATTATTAAAAAAAAGAAGACGATGCTTCAGTTACTTTTGAAGTTATACATTTACTGCTTTATAATTCTCCTATTGTAAGTGGTATTTCCAGATTAATGATACAAGTGTTCAGAATACCTAATGTGATGGATGTCCTCACAATTATAATTACTTGTCTTGATTTAATTAATAAAGAAAATGTGTTTGGGGTCTTTGGTTCTTAAACAGTATCACAGGTATCCTATGATTCTTAGAAATAAAGGGTTTTGAATGCTCATGTGTCTATAGCCACATACTTTTATGCTGAACAATAATGGCAAATCTATCAATTTTCTCCATTACTTACCTTACCTATAAACAATTAATCATCAAGTCATACAGAGTACTGAGATGGATAATTAGGTCCTTACAAATTACTATGAATGAGTCACGGCTTTGGCACATAATCTTGACGTGTCTCCCAGAAATTGTAGGTTTCTTTAATTTTTTTGCTATTATTATTTATTTTACCTTCAAGACATTTACATACTATATTAGTCACTCTATCGATACCGTATGTTTATGTGTAGGATATAATAAAATTTTACTGTGCTGAGGTGAAGGTGCTGTGCTGAAGGTCTCTGCTATCTCCAATAGTTTTCTTTCCAACCTCCTCCAAAGTAAGTGTCTTACATTTTGCTTCTCTATATCTTAAATAATCTAAAATACCATGGTATGGTTTGTGAACTTATCTCTGTGATAACTGTATTAAAATAATCTTACTTACCACTATATTTTGCCCATGAAACATAAAAATAAGTAATATTAACATGTAAATATAAAAATAGTAAGTCATTATATTTAAATTGTTTAAGAAAATATATTTTATGGGTAGGAATTCCAAGGTGGCAGAGCCAAACACCCACTGTATATGACTACAACATGGAGACTAGGGATCTGACTGGGAGCCACAGACCGCAAGACCTGGAGAACACAAAGTGAGAGAGGTCCCACACAGTGTAGACCACAGGAAGGTCTGGCCCTGGGTAGACAGGAGCCCAGTCCCCAGAGTCTGGACTGATACCTGCCTGCAAACTGCAGTCTAGCCTGGGGAAATCTCAGGGAAATGGTTGGATCTATCCTCAGATCCCCTTGTAACCCACTCTTCACCAGTCCACAGAAAGCCCCAGGTGTCACACATGTGCCCAGGTGGCTTGCAGACACATTATTCAGCCACAGCTGCTTGTTCTGAACACAACCAGGCAGGAACCTAGTTACAGGCCCCAGCAGACTATTCCTGCACAAATGGGCAGATCTGACACAGCCTAGCCAAACTCCACAGGTTGACAGAGCCTCCCATGCTCTTGTGAGAGACTGGGCAGACTTGAGGGGAAAGGACTGAAAACTAACTAGTCACCTAAACACAGTGAGACTGAACAGCCACAGTTGCTTGGTCTAAATGGGAACTGGGCAGGAACCTAGCTACCGGCCCAAGTGAATTGTTCCTGTACAACTGAATAGATCTGATCCAGCCTAGCCAGGCTCCACATCCTGGCAGGGCCTCCCACAGTCTTGTGAGGCTGGGCAGGCCTGAGGGGATAGAGCAGAAATCTAGCCAACCAACAACAATTAGAAGGCAGTAGCTGCTCTCTCTCCCATGGGCAGAACCTAGGCAACACTGCCTGGATATATCAATTAGAAACCTAAACAACTACTAGAAATCAGCAGGGCTTCAGACACTCTAGGGTGATCTGAGCCTAGGATCCAAAGCCCCAAAGTCCAAGGGCAGTGATTTTAAAGTCCAGTCAAAGACAGGACCCGGCTCTATATACATGACATCAAACTGATCTTAGAGCTGCAGAGCACCAGCACCTACCTCTGCTGACCCAGTGGGGAGCCCAGGGTGTGGAGCAAAGTCTCCTAGAGCCAAAATCAGGTCACCTGCATGTCCCAGGGAAGAGTTCCCTGAGACTCATAAGCAGGAGCCAACAACCTATAATCATTCACCAACAATCTGTTCTCAATAATCAGTGAAGTACACCAGAAGGTACCCCACACATCAGAGATAGGAAGATGACTAAAGGCCAGTGTAAAAAACATAAACAACAAAACCTAGAACAATATGGCATCTCCAGATGCCATCTTTCATGAAGAAAGCAACCCTGAGAAGTCAAACACAATTGAAATTCAAGAAAATGACCTCAAATCCTTAGTAATGAAGATGATAATGGAGGAAACTAATGAAATACATAAACAAATGCAGAAAGATGAAGCCAAACAGGTTGAAGACATAAAAGAGATCTATAGAGAAGCACTGGAAGAAATTCAGGAAAATACAATCAGATGAAAGAAATCAACACAACAGTTCAAAGTCTGAAGGCCTATAGAGAGGCATTGTAAGAAACTCAGGAATATACAAAAAATCAGATGAAAGAAATCAGTAAAACAGTTCAAGATCTGAAGTTGAACATGGAAACAATGATAAAGGCACAGATAGAAGAAAACCAGGAACAAGAGACATTAGAGAAGAAAGCAAGCAGCCAGAGGTAAGCTTCTCTAACAGAATTCAAGAGATGGTGGAATGGATCCCAGGACTAGAAGATACAATTTTAGAACTTGAAGCAACCATCAAAGAAAATGCTAAATCTGAAAAATTCCTGACACAAAACATACAAGAAATCAAGAGCACCATGAAATGATGAAACCTGAGGATAATAGGCATTGAGGAAAGAGAAAATGCCCAAATCCAAGGCACATAAATATTTTCAGCAAAATTATAGAAAAAAAATTCCCCAATTTAAAGAAGATGATGTTTATAAACATACAAAAGGCCTACAGGCCACCAAATAGAATAGACTAGAGAAGAAAAACTTCCCATCTCATAATAATCAAAACACAAAATATACAGAACATATTAAAAGCAGCAAGAGAAAGGGGCCAAGTAACATATAATGGCAAACCTATCAGGATTACATCCGACTTCTCAGCAGAGATGATAAAAGCCAGAAGGGCATGGGCAGAGGTCCTGCAAACCCTAAAAGCCAAAGATGCCAGGCTCAACTACTATACTCAGCAAAACCATCAATAAGCATTGATGGAAAAAACAAGATATTCCATGACAAAACAAATTCAAACAGTACCTATCCACAAATATGACCTTACAGAAGTTGCTAGACAGAAAACTCCAACCCAAAGTGACAAGCTAAACAACCAAAATTACATAGGAAAAAGATAACTACCCCATCACAGAAACACAAAAACACAAACACTCTATTGCAACCAACATCAAAATCAAGGGATTTAACAGTCACTGATCATTAATATCTATCAATATCAATGGTCCCAATTCTCCAATAAAAAGATACAGGCTAACTGTATAGATGAATAAACAAGACCCAACATTCTTCTGGATTCAAGAAACACAACTCAGCCACAAGGACAGACATTACTTCAGGGTAAAAGGCTGGAAAATGTATTCCAAGCAAACGGACACAAGAAGCCAGCAGGTGTAGCCACTTTAGTATCTAATGAAATAAACTTTTAACCACAATTAATCAAAAGAGATGAGCAAGGACACTTAATACTCATCAAAGTAAAGTCAACCAAGATGGCATCACAATTCTGAAAATCTACGCTCTCAATAAAAGGACACCCTCATTTATACTGGCACAGCATTAGGCTGGTTCATCAATGGAATCTACACACATATGGTCACTTGATTTTTGACAAAGAAGCCAAATCTATTCAATGGACAAAGGATAGCATCTTCAACAAAGGGTGTTGGTCTAATTGGATGTCTACATGTAGAAAAATTCAAGCAGACCCATATTTATCACCATGCACATAATTCAAATCTAAGTGGATTAAAGACCTCAACATAAAACCAGAGAGACCAAATCAGTTAGAAGAAAAAGTGGGGAAGACTCTGAAATACATTTTCACAGGAGACACCTTCCTGAAGAGAATACCAACAGCCCAGGCCTTAAGTTCAACAATTAATAAATGGGGCCTCATGAGGCTGAGAAGCTTCTGTAAGGCAGAAGACTCTGTCAACAGAACAAAGCAACAGCCTACAGACTGGGGAAAGAGCTTGACCAACTGTACATCTGACAAAGGTGTAATATCCAAAATACATAAAGAACTCAAGAAATTAAACATGACCAAACCAAATAACCCAATAAAGAAATGGGGCTCAGAACTAAACAGAGAATTCTTAAGAGAGAAATTTGAAATGGCTGAGAAACATTTATGAAATGTTCAATGTCTTTAGTCATGTGAGAAATGCAAATCCAAATGACTCTGAGATTCTATCTTACACCCATCAGAATGGCTAAGATAAAAAGAAAACCTCAAGTGACAGCACATGCTGGCAAGGATGTGGAGAAAGAGGAACTTCCTTCAATGCTGTTGGGAATGCAAACTTGTACAACCACTTTGGAAATCTATCTGGAAGTTTCTCAGATAACTGGGAATAGGGCTTCCTCAAGACCCAGCTATTCCTCTCCTTGGATCATATGCAAAAGTTGCTCCAGCACGCAGTAAGAACATATGCTCAGCCATGTTTATAGAAGCCTTATTCATACTAGCCAGAAACTGGAAACCACCTAAATGTCTCTCAGTCAAAGAATAGATAAAGAAACTGTGGTACATTTACACTATTATGGAATACTACTCAGCTATTAAAAACTAAGAAACCTGAAATTTGTGGGCAAATGGATGGAAGTAGAAATGATCATCCTGAGTGAGTTAACCCAGACCCAGAAAGGCTCACATGGTATATACTCATTCATAACTGGACACTAACCCAAAAGGGATGTCCTGTGAAAGTCTTCCCTTAGCAGGAGATTGGGATTGATGCTGGGCCTTCCTATTGTGACTCTAGATGAGAGAACTATGGGAGAATGGGGAAATAGAAGGACCCAGAGGGTCCTAGAAACCTACAAGTAGAACACCATGACCAGCGGATCTGGACCCAGGTGTGTCTGCTCAAACTACTGCACCAACCAAGGACAATACATGCAGTAACATTGAACTCCTACTGAAATCTAACCAATGGACAGGACATTCTCCATAGTTGTGTGAAGAGCACGGACTGACTCTGACATGAACTCTGGTGCCACATACTTTACCACTTCCTCTTTTTGAGAGGCTTGGTGGCACTCAGAGAAAGAATAAACAGGCCACCAGGATGAGACTTGATAGGCTATGACCATATGGTGGGAGAGGACCTGGGGGAGAGGAATAGGGTGAAAGAGGGAAAGGAGAGGAACAGGACGGTACAGTGGAGATGTAATCTCAATACATTAATTTAAAAAAAAAGAGAAGATTGGTTTAAAAAAAAGTACATTTTATATTAGACATTTAAAGAAATACTTCTCACCAACAATATATTGTTCAGTTTTATTTCCATGTGCTTTTATCTAACTAAATTTATTGTAGTTGTAAAATACATTGAAACAAATTTATTGCCTTGGAGCATAAAAGTTGTGATGAATTAAACAAACTAAGTATCTATTAATAACCCTCCTATAGACCCACCAGTTAGTAAAATGACTTAAAAATACATTTTTTTAAAAGCCCAAGTGGAATGACGCTGCATAGCTGGATATCAATCCCAGAAGCAATAGATTATTAAATGAAAATTCCAGTGCAATTCCAGATATCCCTCCCTACAGTTTATTTGTCATGAAGACACATTTACATAGAAATTTTTTCATGTAAAATTCTTTCAAGCCACCTTACTCTTGATAGATCTTTATTGCACAATTTCCCCCTTTAAAGACATCAAAATTGAGGCTTAACAATATCTGAGTAATTTTCCAACATTACGGGTCCTTTAACAGTGAATCTAGATTTCACTTTTAATATTATGAATATTTAAACAGCTGTTGATAGTCCTCACTTTAATTTCTTATTCATATAAACATTATGTACATGAGCACATTTGCATATTGAGAAGCAATTCTTCTGTATACTATAACTTCTTTTTGTTTTTACAGATTAGAAATACTTATATATTTTGTCAGTGGTGAAGATCTCCACAAAATTAGTCATATTTATGATAAAGATTCACTGACAGAAGGAGTATTCAAAATCATGAACTTCAAAATACAGAAAACATTTACATTTTCACATTGAAAATATAGTTTTTTTGCTATTTGGTTCGATGCATGCTAGTAAGTGTAAAGGCTTAAAATAAGACTTAAAATTGTATTTCATTTGTTCAAATGTTCCTAATTTTTTAATTTCTATTATCATTTTTCTTATTTTTGAGAGTATGACAAAGTTACATCATTTGCCATTTCCTTTTATCTGTTTCATTTCTCTAAACTTATCCGTTTTTCCTTCCCTTCCTTGCTCTCTTTCAAATGCATGACCTCTGCTTTTATATATTGTTGATACACACACACATACACACACACATACATACATACATACACACATACATACATACATACACACATATATACATACATACACATACACATACAAATACAAAATGTACATGGATATACATACACACCATGAAGTTGAAAGGGTCAAAACATCACCTTGGTTGCTTGTGAGGTACAGATGAAGACTGCTTTTTTCTAGAAGCTGCTATTTTCTTCTTTCTTTTTAAATTTTAATTTTTAATATTAATTTGTTCACTTCATACCCTGATTGTACCATCTCCTTCATCACCTGCTGGTCCAACCCTCCCTCCCTCTCCCACTCCCCACTTCCCTAGTCCTCAGTAAAGGGGGAACCCTCCTCCCCTATCATATGATCCCAGCCTGTCAAGTCTCTTCTGGACTGCCTACATCCTCTGCCTTTGTAGCCTGGCAATGCTGCCCTGCAAGGGGGAACTGATCAATGAGTGGACACCAGAGTCCATGTCACAGGTAGCCCCTGCTCCCCATATTATGGGCCCCACAAGGAGCCTGTGCTGCCTATATACTACATCTGAGCAGAGGGTCTTAGTCCTCACCATTCCTGGTCTTTTGTTCGTGATTCACTCTCTGCAGCCCCGCCCTCGCTCCCCACCCCCTCCCAGATTTGTTGGTTCTATTGATCTCCTTGTGGAGCACCTATTCCCTCCAGACCCTTCTATCGCCAACTCTTACATAAGATTCTCTGTGCTCCATTCCATGTTTTGGTTGTGAATCTTAGCATCTGCTTGGATCCCTGGTGGGGTGGAGTCTCTCAGAAGATCTCTATGGTAGGCTCCTGCCCTGTTCTTTCTCTTCAACTGCGTCCACTGTCAATTCTATTTGCCGTTCTGAATGAAAATTAAGCATTATCCCTAGGGTCCTCTTTTTATTTAGCTTCTTTATGTATGTGTTTTGTACAGAGGTTATCCTGTATTGTGCGGTTAATATCTGCTTATAAGTGAGTATATACCATGTGTGCCTTTTTGGTTCTAGTTTACCTCACTCATTTCTAGTTCAATCCATTATATACTATAATTCTTCATTTTTTCAAAGTGATGCAGATAAAACAGAAAAGCTAAAAATTTGTAAAGTGTAAAACATAAAACACTTTGACTAATCTACTAGCTTTTTAATATTGCTTAATTTTTAAAGGATAATTAATTCTAAAACAAATAATGGGAAAAGTAATAATATTTGATTGGCATTTTCATTTCTGCGTTTTGGATTTTACAGCATTACTTTAAGAATTCTTACAAGTCATGAAACTAAACATTGTCATTACACTTCACTTCCAAATAAAATAAAGAGGAGAATGTTTTATCTTCAGCAATAAAGCATATATAACATTCTTAGACAGAAATTCAAACAAATATTTATCTGCTTTATCGATGATATTGAAGCAGACAATGAACAATAATGTAATTTATATTTTTTGAATAGCATGTCAAGTTAGATCACGTACAGATGTTATCTTATTTGTTCAAGATAACAGTTATAACTATTGAAATAACTCAATTTGTGAAAATAACTTTCATTCAGTGAAAATGATATAATTTCCCAGCGATTTCTGAAGATAGTCATTCAACAAAACTGCCTGTGGAGTTATTGCTCAAGTTGTTTTTGTTATCCTTCATTTAACTCTCCTTATGTAAATTCTAGAGATATTTTTAAAGAGTCTGACACAAAGGCACAAACCAAATCAAATTACAACAAAAATTAATAACACAGTAGTCTGAGTTGTGATGAACATTAACATGTCTTCAAGGAGGCAGTCAGCCAGCTCACTCAGCAAGAGCAGATCAGGGCTACAAGGAAGTCTGCTATCCAACTGCACAGTAATCCCACAGCTGAGACTCAGCAGTGCTGTGTTTTTGCACCATAAAGCAGTATAAAGCATTACAGATATGCAATGCTTACTGGAGCCTGGCAACTTTATCTGAGTCTGATAAACCACACATTGCACGGCCATGTATTATACTTATATTCTATAGATGAAGGCAAGAAAGATCAGCACAGTTGCAAATGATTATTGGTATAACTCTATAAACTCAAAGCACAGTAATCATGGGATCATTTCAACTAAAGTAACTATGTCTTTTTTAATGCATTCAAATCCTAGAGATGTAAAAGTTCTTACTGATCGGCAAACATGCCTCTCCTTATTGTTTTCCCTGGGAGTCCAAGAATCCACAGCATAAACTTCTATTGAGTTTGGAGTTACATTCTGCAACTTACTCCATATAAATACACAATTATTATTTAATGCAAGTCCAAATGCCAGTTCTATATTAGGCATTCTAGGATCAAAAAAATTTATAGCATTGTTTACACCAAAGACACTGAATTCCCATTTAAGATAGTTATTTATTAAGTGATATATCTGAGGATATCTTTACCTGATAATTAAGTATATGGCCTACTCTTTTAAAACTTTCAAAAAAATCTGCAAAACATATTTGAATAGTAGACATCTACTCACTGTTATTATTTCAGAGGACAATAGTCACCTGCCATCAAGATGTAATTTTCTTCTCCAAGAAGAAATATCCTGAGAATAATAATCAGATTTTAAATGTCTATTTGTTTTGAGAAATGGAATTTTTCTGAGCTTATCTATACACATTTTACATATGTAACAGATATTCTACAATACAAATATATACAATTAACAAATAATGAATGATTATCCATGAAAAAAAGATTTGCCTCTGGAGTGACAGATGATATCTTAGAAGCACATTTTGGACACAAGCAATGAGAAAACCTTCTGAAGAAACTTCTGCTATATTTAAACAGTGAAAATAAAGTATATTTTTTCAAAATAATTGAGAATATTCCCACAAATTTAGAATGTGTTTTGAACAGGTTAACTGTTCTACCAGGTTATTTGGTAGAAACCTGGTATTTCTACCAGGTTAACTGGTAGAAAAATATCACCAGATTTCATCATGGTTAAACTTATAAAAATTCAGAGTCAAGACGGGGAATACAGATAATGCTGGAGAGAGAATTCCATAATAGGCTGGTTTCACAAATTTACCAAATGGGCTGATCACTAAATACATTCGAAATACTGGCAGCACTTGTTCTCAGAACAAAAGAAAGCTTTGCCATCCCCCTGAGCTTCACACCTGGCAGGCTTGCTTATTGATTGATTGATTGGTCATGGGAACATAACTAAAACATTTAAAACTTTTTCTGTGGCAGTGATCAATACAATACCTTCCTTTGAAATATCATTATATATGTATATGTGTGTCTGTGTGTGTGTATGCATATATACCATATAGTTACCTATAAGAAACAAAACTGTGAAGTTTTATAAATATAATTAAATTTGTATTGCTAAATATAGAAAGACATACATATATATACATATATATATATACATACACACAGTGTACATATATGTTCATATATTGAACAGATAGTGGTATATAACTTAAAGATTCTTTCAGGGTTTTCTATTTATTTCTAGTGTGATGAAACTATCAGATTCCTTTAAGGTATAGGTCTTCAAATCTTTGGAGCCATATATTTGGCGCTATTTTTATTCAGAAAGTACAGAAGAGGAGGGAAGAGTCAGAACGCTAATATATTGTTCAACATGGAGTATAAGCCAGGTGGAACCAGGACAATAGTTTCTCTGCACTCTTATTAATATGCTACTATTAGAACTGCAGTTTCTCTGAACAATGAAAGAAATTCTATCCCCAACTAGGAATGAAAGCTTACACAGTGGAGGAAAATTTTAGACTCAAAATTAATGGCATGGAGGTAATCATTCTTCTCATGTATTTATTGTGGTAAAAATTGCATATCACCATTATGATTTTAAGAATGTTCATTTTTGAAAGAATATCTATATTATAATCTGGAGTGCTAAATAACTAAATGAAAATAAAGGCATTAGTTTAAAGGCAAAAATCACAATACTTATATTTTAAGGAGGAAAAATCTCTGATTAGCAGTTTTCTTTACAATAATATGCCTTTATAATTCTGTTGAGAGACGGTTTTACATTACTAAAAACTTAAATATCTAGTAATTAAGTAACAAAACAGTAATAGCCATGTGTAGCAAAAAAGCTTTGGGACACTTTTTTTGTACAATATTCTCGTTATGTAAAATAATAAAGAATTACATTTAGGACACAAGACTGGTTGAAGTTAGCTTATGTATGTAAAAATATGAATTACTATACTCGTTATGGAAGGCAGTGCACTGTATTGGGTGGCCTCTGTGAAGGAGTAGTTCAACCCTATATCCTTAGAACTGCTTGTATAGAGGTTCATCAACAGGTAAACAGACAAATGAAATATCACTCAGCTATTTAAAAAAAATAATGAAATTCACAGGCCACTGGATAGAGGTAGAAAATGTCATCTTGAGTGAGGTAATCTATACCCAGAAAGCCAAGTATGGGATGTTCTCACTGTTGTGTCAATGATAACCAAGATATAGTTCATAGAACCAGAGAGGTTAGGTCCAGAGTAATTGACCTGGAGGGGTTCCAAAGCAGATAGATCTCCTTGGAAAGGGAAATAGAATAGATAGCTATAGATGATAGATAGATAGATAGATAGATAGATAGATAGATAGATAGATAGATAAGGTGGGGTGATGGAACTATATGACTAGGTGGGGAAGGGGAAGGTAGAAGGGAAAGAGGAAGAAAATGTGTAGGGAGACTTCTAAAATTATAAACAATTTAAAAAGTAGTATGGAAACATAACAAAATAGAAGCTTCCTAAAATATATACATATATGAAGGCAATCTTCAAATAATGAGGGATATAGAGCTCCAACTGGACATTTCTGATTATCAAATGAAACTTTTAAACCTGGGATTGGGCTATATCTAATTAAATTGTTGACCAAACATGCCCATGGGAAACCCAAAACAACCCTGGATGTCACCAAGATTAATACTATCCTTGCCAAAACAAACAAAAAAACAAACACCCATCAAAATACAAAACAAAAACAAAAACAAAAACAAAAAAACCCTGATGGCATGGCCCCTTTGCCGAAGACAACACCTACATAACTCTGAACTGGGGAATTTTAGCTGGGCCCCACATTATTGTCTCATATACAGTAATATACTCTGCACAGTAACAAAGGAGAAATGTAATCGCAAACACTGCCATAAACCCTTCGATCTTCAACAGTGTCCTGTCTACAGATTATGTTAGGGTAATGGTGGCACAAAGTCAGCTTTGACTTAAGGCCCTCTCCTTTATATATACCTGATACTTGATACTGCATGGATCACAACAAACCTCTGATTAGGATAGCCCAGGAACCTTTGGTAAATTCAAATACGATTATTTTACTAAACGATAGCAATAAAATTACCCCTAACGACATTCTGCTATAGGCAAAGATCAGTAACTTGCTCAGCCACCATCAGAGAAGCTCCCTCCTTTGTAAACGAGAGAAAACACAGACCTCCACAGGACATTACACAGAGAATGAGAGAGCTTGGAACCCTCAGCCCTAAATTGGATGTCTTTATCAAATCCCCACATTTTAGGCTAAAGGAACCCTGCAGAAGGGGAGCCAGAAGAGTGTGAAAGCCAGAGAGGATGGAGGACATGAACAAAGCAAATCAACATTATGTATGCACATAGGAATTCACTGAGACTGAGGCAACATCCACAGCATGAACACATGTCCCTCTTCGTAATGCAGAAGCCACCTCCTATTGACAACCACTTGCAAATGAACAGGTAGTGTTTCCAACATAGTCTCACTAGGGAAACAGGCTACTCTTGATGAGGGGGACATGTCAAGGAGAAGAGGGCAAGCAGAAAATGAACAAAATGGCATCTTTGGATATTCCTAACCTCATACTGTTACATCAGGACATTCTTAAATTATCTTATTTTTTAATTTATATTTTTGTTTTAATCTATATTTCTTTCCTCAGGTACTTTGTGTATGTATTATAGCTTCTGTTTTAACAGATTCCTGATTGTGTGAATGAGTGGGTCTTTGTATCTATATCGATTTCTTATGCCGTTTCCTGAGCTCTTTTCTTCTTTCTGTTGGTTTTTTCCTCCTATAATATGCTAATTTTTATACTATTACAATATTTTGTTATCATAGTTTGGTTTATTTTATTAATATCCTGTAGAAGCTTGTTTGTCACTAATGAGGGACAGAAAGAAGTTATCTCTGGATGGAATGCAAGGTGGATAGCAACTATGATGAAGGTGGGGAAACAGTCAGGATGTATTATTTGACAAAAAAAAAAAAATATGTTTTCAATAAAAATAAAAAGGAACAAACAGGGTAATAAATAAGGGTCTATTGGCATTTTCTACAAGTAGACATCCATTCAGTACAGCACAGTTTGTTGAAGATGCTATATTTGGTTCTATTGTCTGTTTTGGCTTCTGCTTCTTTATCAAAAATAAACTGTCCCTATGTGTGTGGGTCTGGGTCTTTGATTCAATTCCTTTGATCTACCTGCCTGTTTCTATGCCAGTACTGTGGTGTTTTTATTACTGTTGCTCTGTAGTACAGTTTGGGATAAGGGATGGAGATTCCTCAGGAAGATTTTTTATTGTCTTAGATATTCAGGTTGTATATTTGTTTTGTGTATATGTTTCCATATTAAGTTGAGAATTGTTATTTCAAGGTTTGTAAAGAATTGTGTTGGCATTTTAATGGGAATTGCATTGACTCTGTAGATGGCTTTTGGTAAGATGGCCATTTTCACTCTGTTAATCATACTGATCCATGAACTTTAGAGATCTTTCCATTTTCTGATATCTTCAAATTTTCTTTCTTCAGAGACTTTAAATTTTTTCATACAGGTCTTTCACTTGCTTATTAGTGTTACACCAAGGTACTTTATGGTTTTTGTGTGTGTGTGGCTATTGTGAAGGAAGTTGTTTCCCTAATTTATTTTTCTGCCTATTTATCTTTTGTATAAAAGAGGAATAGTGATTTTTTGAATCGATTTTTTTCAAACAATTTTGTAGGTGTTTTTCTGATGCAGGAGTTCCTTAGTAGAATTCTTGCTGTTACTTATGTATACTATCATATCATCTGCAAATAGTGATGTTTTGACTTATTCCATTCAAACTTGTATCCCTTTGATCTCCTCTGGTTGTCTTCTTGTTCTACCTAGACCTTCAAGTACTATATTGAAGAGTGTATAGAGAGTGGACAGATTTGTCCTGTGCCTAAGTTCAGTGGAATTGATTTAAGTTCCTCTCCATTTAGTTTGATGTTAGCTATAGGCTTGCTGTATATTGCCTTTACTATATTTAGGTATGTGCCTTGCATCCATGCTCTCCTGAAGACTTTAAATATGAATGGGTGTTGGATTGTGTCAAACACTTTTTCAGCATCTAAGGAGATGATCATATGGTTTTATTCTTTCAGTTTGTATGTATGATGGACTACATTGATGGATTTACATGACTTGAACCATTCCTGCATGCATGGGAAGGAGGCTATTTGTCATGCTGAATAATAATTTTTGATGTATTTTATTTAGTATTTTTGCATCAATGTTCATAAGGTAAATTGGTCTGAAACTCTCTTTGTTGGGTCTTCATGTGCTGCACCAAGGTGACTTGAATGAGTTTGGTAATGTTCCTTCTGTTTCTATTTTGTGGAGTACTTTGAAGAGAATTAGTATTAGCTCTTCTTTGAAGGTCTGGTAGAATTCTGTGCTGAATCCATCTGGCCCTGGGAATTTTTAGTTGGAAGACATTTTATGACTGCTTCTATTTCCAGAGGAGAGATAGGAAACTAGAAGTTGTAAAGTGTCATACACAGGCATACACACTGCTTTTTAATGGAAAAACCTAGTCCAACTTCCCTTGCCTCATCATAAACTGTAGATATTCATGTAATCATACCAACATTAGCTGCATTTTGGAGCACTGATAACCATGGCTTTGTTTCTTGACAGCTTGGTTGTTTAAGAAAAATGACAGTGTTCCCCATACCTACATTTTATCTTCAACATGTTAATGTCCTTGTCTGTAGCGGACTCTTATGTCTGCATTCCTCATCATGTTATTCTGTGGATGCTCTGTGTGTTTATATTCCATGCCTTCTAAGGAATCTTAAGAGTCAATTTCTTGATTGGAAAAAAAATCACCCCTGTCTAACTTCTAGCAACATAAAAAGTTCCCAAGATTTAAAATAACAGCATTGTCATGCTTCATGATTCTCTTTCCTCCTTCACAAATATTTGTATTGTGTTGTGGAGACACAACATAAAACTTATCTCTTCAACTATTTTCATGTATATAGTTCATCTGTTAAGAAACAATCACTCATACCTGCTTTGAAATCTCTTCATCTTCTTTTTCAGAAATTCTGTATGCATTGCATATTGAATTCTTATGTCACAAATCACTCTATTTCTCTGGCGTAGACTAGTTTAGAAATTAGAATTATACAATAATTATCTCTTTGTGATTTGCTTACGGTTTTTGTCCTGAGGTAGTCAAGTTCACCTCATTTGTAATATATGGTGCAATCACATATTTTTAAAGGCTGAGTAATCCTTGATACATCCATCATTTTGTTCACACATTCAGTGAATGATGTATTCTTGGCTTATTCCCACTCATCACAACTAAAAATAGCAGAACTGTAAAATTGCTGCATTACTGTTAAGTCCCTCCTTTTTCTGCTTTAAAAATGTATACATAGATATAGAATAATGAATCCTATAATAATTTTATCTTTAATTTGGTGGTATGATTTACAAGAGCATTAGCATACACTATTTTCTATATTCCTTCTAAATTTTGAGTAATACACACTATTCTGTATATTAAATATTCTCATTGTGGTTTTATTTTTTATAGCCACTAGAATTATTTCTTTTACCATTTGTGGTTTTTTCTTTTGGAGACATGTATATTTACAAATTTGTGTATATATTCACATGTGTCATCCATATGAAGATCAGAGATCAGTACTATAGAGTTTCTCACTTGCTTTTTATCTTTTTGGTATCTGTCTAAACTTTAATCCCTCCCATTCCACTAAAACACTAGCCGGTGAGCCCATGGGATGCTTCTGGATTTATTTCCTCAGTACCAGCATCACAGGCATGCACTGCTGCCTGAAGAGTCACCTAAAATTATCTATAACATTTGAGTATCATCTTCAGCCTCTGGACCAGTATATCTGACAGACATATTTGTAAAGCAGAACTATTGAGGACTTGCTTATCCTGCCTTGGCTGAGTTTTCCTGTCGACTCTGCCTGCATCCTAGGTTGCCTATTTTTAGACAGAATTCTGTCTGTAGCCTAAACAAGGACTTTTTGCCCAGTAGTTAGCTTTTATTTTAAGTAGGTTTTGTTGTTGTTGTTGTTATAACTACTGTGGGGTGAAGGAGATATTGGCACTGTAGACTGGCTTACATAGCTAATATTTAATAGATAATCTCTATTAAGGACTCCAAAATAAACAGAATAAGTAGTTCTGATATCAAGATAAAGGATTTAAATTAGTAGAGATGAGATATGATAGATATTGAAAGTCATTCAGAAATTTAGATCCAACAGGGCAGGCAAGATGCTTCAATTTGACAAATACAAATAGCCAGATCCCTATGAATGGAACATTTATAGAACTCATGACTGTCTCATGGTTCTCCCTGCTGTATGTAGCTTGTTTTATTCATGTGTAATAAAATAGATGTATATGTTAAAAAAGAAAGAAGTTAAATTAACAAATTACTACATGTGGTCATTTGAGTGATATGTCTCCTACACTCTTGGGCCTTTTCATATTTGGTTGCTAGTTGCTGGTTCAGTGTATAAGGTGTGTAGAAAGTGTGTCATTGGAAACATGCTTTGAGGCATGTGGCATTTCATATTCATTCTCTCTATATTGTATTTGTGGTTCAAGATTGGTGCCCTCAGCTTCTGGCTACTCTCATCATGCCTTCATCCCATACTCATTGGCTCTTAAGTTCTGGAACTGTAAATACAAATAAACTTATTCTTTTATAACTTACCTTGCTTATGGTATTTTATCACAGCAATAAAAATATAAGCAATATATTAATTACTCTACATTTTATTAACATTTTCCAAACTAAGTTGTAAAGAGTCCAAAAATTAAATTTTTACATATATGAAAGAAAGATGTTATTTTCTTATTTTATATATATTATATCATATATTTAAAATATATTTATATATATTTCTTATGTCTACATATGTATTCAAGTTTAAAAACTAGTAATAGTCCAGATTTATTGGCTTTTATACAATGACCAGTGACAAAAGACTGTAGACAATAACTAAAGGAACATAAATCTATTTTTGTTTTTCTATATTTAATATTTAACCACAGACAATATTTGAATATTGATTAGTATGGGAAATATTCTTAGTAATAAAATTAATGTCAAGAATAGAATGCTGTCAGAAGTTGTTTAGAAAATAAAAATGATTTACCATGTTTCAATTCTCTTGTTTTGAATTATGGAGAATAATAGCCTCAATTTTTAGTATAGTGAGGAACAAAAATTAATTTCCTAGATTTCTGTTTCATATGTTCAAGGGAAAGACTACCTCAAATTTGTTGAACTAACAAAATTTAAGGCTCATCAGATTCAAATGAGGCACTTAGTGCCACAATTTCTGGAAAGCCTGAAAGAAACATTTAATATTTTGATTATTGTTTCATTTGTAACATAAGAAAGATGTAACAGGCTATCATGTTCATCAGAACACCAGAGCTTTGCTTTTTTTCCCCCTTTGTGGATGGTACAAAAGCTGTTCCAACAAATTTCACCTAAATCAATCAAACAATGTCCGCATATAGTAGCATAATCAGCAAACATTTGCAGAGCTGGAATAATTCATTTCCTGAACAGAGAGACAAATTGCCGTAGTATGTAATGGCCAAGTCAGTGGAAAAATAATCATTGTTTTTGAAAGTCAAAGTGGTTTCCAGAAACTGGTTTCATCACTCACTGATTAAGAAATCTTCATTTGGACCAACATTGACTTCACCTCCTACCAATCACTGTCTTCATTTTTAGACTTATAAACCTAAAATTGCATAGCAATTTGGAAGTTATTTACATATTGCATGAAACCATTTTGTAAACTGATATTTACTCTGTTGAAAGCAATATCTAAACCCAACTAAAATGGCTATGGTACACTAATAATTTTTTATTCAATTTGTGGGTAGGGATACTTTTCATATTGTAGATTGTCAAAACACTTTGATAATAATTCATGTTTACAAAGGCCAGAACTTGCTCAAGAGAATAAAAGCATAAAGCTATGAAACAGATCTCTGTTTGCTACAGATTATGGTGGAGTCAGCATTTAACATCAAATGACTACATAATATTTCCATAAAGTTGGAACTATGATTATCTTGATAGTGATATTAGTTGCATGATTAGTTTATACTGTGTTATATATATGCATATATAATGTATGTACAAATATGTGATTGTGTGCACACATGTGTGACTATGACTATATTTCTTTTATTGATAATAGTTTCATCATGCAGAATATTCTAACCATGATTTCCCCTCCCCCAGTTCCTCCGTGATCCTCTCCATGCCCTTTCCCACTTTCATCCACACTCTCTGTTTCTCCATAGAAAACCAACAGACATCTAAAAATGTTATTAAATAAAATAATGTGAGATAAATCAAAACAAATGTGAATAGAATGAAACAAGGGGTAGAAAAAGAGCCATAGAGAAAGCACACAAAATACATAAAGACAGAGACTCTCATGTTCACACACATGGGATTCTATGAAAACACAAAACTGGAGGCCATAATGTATATTCAAAGAAACTGACAGGCAAAAAAAAAAAAAAAAAAAAAAGGAAAAGGTGTCCTGACAAAAATTAGGAAACAAACAAACAAAAAAAAGAAACCTTTAAAAATGTTTATTATTTTGTTGGCTATCTTTCCTGGACATGGAGTCTGCCCTTATGAATAATTTATATCCCCAATGTGACTCTGTTGGCAGAAATTAATGTTTGTTTGTGGGTGGTTATCAGTTGGAGATAGGTTCAGAATTAGGGTTGGAGGCTTTTGTGCACTTATTCTCTCTGATCTGGATCCCTTTGTACCAAGACCCCTTGCAAGTCTCTACAAGTTGCCAGCTTCTGTGATTTCATATATACATCAGTTCTGCCGTGTCTAGAAGGACATATCTTAATTAAAATCCCTGATATCATGAGAGCTAAGCTTTAGATACGTCTGATATTATAAAGATGATTGGAAGACGTCTTATATGTAAACTGTATATTTATCACTGAACACATATTAATTTATTCTTGTATTTATATTTTCTTATCTACACCCAAGAATATAGGGAGCTTTGCATTTTCTTGCAGCTAAAGGTAAGCTGGAATAGAAGTATACTATGCAGATAAGAAGGAAGCAGAAATCCAACAAGAATTCTTCACTAGAACAAAAAGAATGGAAAAATAAATACTCAGGTCAACTGCGAGCTGAAACATCATAGCGTGCTTGTTCACAAACTCACAATATAAAGCACAAAGCTTGAACCATTGTACTACCAACAGTTTTGACATGCGTGTATTACCGAGCTGTTTTATATACACTACAAAATACTCAGAGGATGATTCTATGATGCACCAGATAGACAGTATATGTAAACTTTTACTATAGATTATAAAATTGATTGAAGGTGACTTGCGTAGACACTTCCTTTTAAATTATTAAGTCAACACTATCTTAACTCTAAGAATGATTTGACTAGAGGTATCATTTTCTTCTAACAAAAGGCAAGAAAGAAGGTTCCAACTGTCTCAAATTATTTTTTATTTTTTACTTTTTTTCAGTATCACTTTGATATTTATCAGTCTAATGTACTGCTGAAGCCCATTTAATATTCAGTATTTCTTTCTTTCTTTTCTTTTTTTTTTAATTTGTTCACTTTACAGCCGGACTGTAGGTCTCTCCATTGTTGCCTCCCAGTCCCACTCTTCCTCCCTCACTCTTCTCCCTTCCTCCCCTAGTCCTCAAAAAGGGGGAGCCCCAGCCTATCAAGTGTCATCTGGACTGCCTGTATCCTTTTCCCCTGTGGCCTGGCAAGGCCACCATGACAGGAGGAAATGATCAACATGTGGAAATCAGAATCCATCTAAGAGATAACACCTACTCCCCATATTATGGGGCCCCCCAAGAAGTCTGTAATGCCTATATCTTAGATCTGAACAGAGGTCTAGGTCCTCACCATGCATGGTACTTCATTGGTGCATCAAGCTCTGAACAGCTTCCTACTCCCATCACCTGGCTCGGATTTGTTGGCTATTCTGGTCTCCTTGTGGAGCTCATGTCCCCTCAAGGTCTTCCTAAGCTCCAAATCTTTAATAAGATTCCTTGTGCTCCACTCCAAAGTATAGTCTGAGTGTCAGCATCTGCTTGGGTCCACACTGGGTGGCACTTTTCAAAGGACTCCATGGTATGTTCCCATCCTGTTCCTTCTCTTCAACTGCTTCCGGTGTTTATTGTATTTGCCCTTCTGAATGAGAAATAAGCATTCTCTCTAGGGTCCTCCTTGTTATTTAACTTCTTTATGTATGTGTATTGTAGTGTGGTTATCCTGTATTATGTGCCTAATATCTGCTTATAAGTGAGTATATACCATTTGTGCCTTTCTGGCTCTGTGTTACTCACTCAGGATAATGTTTTCTAGTTCCATCAATTTGCCTGCGAATTTCAGGATTTCCTTGCTTTTAATAGTTGAGTAGTATTCCATAGTGAAAATGGATGACAGAGTTTCTTTATCCATTCTTCAGTTGAGGTCATCTAGGTTGTTTCCTGATTCTGACAATTACTAATAAAGCTGCTATGAATATAGTTGAACAAATGTCTTTGTTGTATGGTGGAGCAATTTTCCGGGCAATACGCAAGGTATATCTGGGTCTTGAGGTAGAACTATTCCCAGTTTTCTGAGAAAGCACCGCATTGATTTCCATAGTGGTTGTACAAGTTTGCATTCCCACAAGCAATGGAAGAGTGTTCCCCTTTCTCCACATCCTCCCCAGCACTTGATGGCACTTGAGTTTCTGACCTTAGCCATGCTGCTAGGTGTAAGATAGACTCTTAAAGTTGTTTTCATTTTCATTTCCCTGATGACTAGAGAGGTTGTGAATTTTTTTATGTGTTTATTGGCCATTCAATATTCCTTTGTTGAGAATTTTCTGTTCAATTTTTTAATTGAATTATTTGTTTTGGTGGTATTTACTTTTTTGATTTCTTTATATATTTTGGATATATATTAGCCCAGTGTCATATGTAGGGTTGATAAAAATCTTTTTCCAGTCTGTAGGCTGTTGTTTTATCCTGTTGACAGTGTAAGCCTTTGTCTTACAAAAACCATTCAGTTTCATGAAGTCCCATTTATGAATTATTGATCTTAGAGCCTGAACTGTTGGTCTTTTGTTCAGGAAGTTGTCTCATGTGTGTATTAGCTCAAGACTTTTCCCCATTTTTTTATTCTAACAGATTTAATGTGTCTTGTTTTATGTCGAGATCTTTAATACCGCTACAGATACTTATCATTTTGTAAAATATGCCAATACCATCATAATTTCCAGATACTCCAACAGCTATTTAAAGTCTCATTATACATAGAAATACTTTGGCATTAATTATTTCAAATATGGATTACCTAATAATGTCAGTATTTAATATTGTTCTATTTTAAAGTGATTTTTGTTGGTTATAATGTTTTAAATTATACTTTAAACTTTAATAAAGTTTGTTCTCTTTTATGTATAGAGAACTAATTACTTCTATAAAGACATTTTATTAAAGTATATATAACTTTTAGATAAAATATGCCATTATTTTTATGGGCTAATGAACTAAACTAAGTATTTTCCAGATAAAAATGTGCTGTAAGTAAAGCCTGGGACTTCTATACATAGAATATTAAACAGAGGTCTACAATACATTGCTGTGGCCCTATGAGAAAATGCTAATATAGGGACAGAAAGAATGAAAAAGTAAAAGAAAGGTATGAGAGAAAAATAAAAGAATCTCTGCCAGATGTATTTTATATTAACATAAACTGACAAAAATAATTTTGAAACCAATTTTCAGGTATATAACTAATGGAAATATCTATCATTAGAGTAAAAGAAATAGAATTTACCACCAAGGCACTTCTAAAGGAGACTCTAGAGAATAAATCTCTTGAAAATATAAAATGACAATAATTTAACATTGTAAGGCTAAGAAATTGAAAATGGAAATTCGAGTCGAGAAAAATAATATTGAATATGTGGTCAGATGTACACAAAGATCACATGAAAAAAAAAAACAATGTGTCTTATGTGAGAAAGAGAAAATGACCAAGCAGTTACCTAAACTGAAAAATAGCAGGCTGTAAGAAGACAAAATATGTACACATTATAATGTCTTTGTGATATTTGAAATAAGAATTAAACCATAAAATGATAAGATATAGATCTTGTAAAATTATGTATCATCTATTAATGATTAAATATTAAACAAGTAAGTAAAATATGAAATTTGGCTTGTCACAGCGACATTATTATTGGCTTTTCATTATACATTAAATTAATTAATTCACCACATTTAGTCATTACAACTCTTAAGGTACTTATTTATTCTTAATGGTAGGAGACAAAAACATTTAATGGAATCCAGGAACCACACATTCTTTTATATGTTTGTTTATGAATTACGGACTAAGTATAATTAGTACTGCCCATTTTTGCATAGATATGCTATCATATAGTGGTGCTTGCTGATCTATAGTGCCCACTTCTAAAGATAAATGACTTCAGCTCTTCAGCAATGGTTACCTGCAACAGCTCCTCAGCTCAGAGTGAGGCCACTAGCCCCTTTATTACCAAAGCTGGAATTTTTGGCTAGCTTGAGGTTCTGCAGAGCTTGCCTAGCTTCTGTAAATTCTTGTATGAAACAGTCATCATTTGATCAAAAGACAGACTTCATAACACTCTCCTCCATCCTTTAGACCTTTTTTTCTTTCCCTTCTTCATGAATGTTACCAGAACCTTAGAGGAAGGAGTCTGATGGGGATGTGATACAGGTGTTCCATCTATGACTGAGCCTTCTATATTATATAATATACAATAATCTATGAAATATATAGGGACAATGAAAAAGAAAGACAAAAGAGAAGAGAGGGAGAAATAGCAGAAGCTCAATCAGTTGATGTCATTTGTTGAAGATGTCTCTTCTCTGATATATTTTGCTGATTTGTTGAACATCAGGCACTGGTAGTTGAGTAGACTTATATAGAGAGCCTCTACTCCATTTTGCTGATATATGTATGTGTTTTGTGATAACATCAGTATGTTTTTATTGCTATGGCTTGATAGGATAATTTTTAATAATATTTCTTACGTGTATATTTATATTATTACACAAATATAATATAAATTACATAAAGCAAAAAGAACCACAAGGCAATCAATAATTATTATACCAATGTTACATTCCTAGGGTTTTGTCTACTTGGTTTTTTTTTTTATTATGTTTCTTTTTAACATATACATTTATATTATTACACATGAGTAAAATAAACTACATACAGCAGGAAGAACCACGAGACAATCAGGAATTATATACATGTTATATTCATAGTGATTAGGCTATTTGTATTTGGCAAACTTGAAGTGAACATCTTTCCTATCTTGTTGGGTCTAAATTTCTGATGGAGATTAATATCTATCATATCTCATCTCTATTAACTTAAAACATGTATCTTTATCTAAAAACATCTTAATCCCTAACCCACTAAGCATAATTGATGGGTCTTCAAACCCATCAGAGACTTGGGAAGGTATAAAACTTAAGTACTTGAGTGAACCAGTAGTACATGTTATCAGCTTCCAAAGTGAAAAGATAACTGAAACAGTTTACTGCCTGAATAGTCAGCCAACACTCTCTATAACGTTGGAGAATCATCTTCAGCCTTCTGGCCCAATATTTCTGAAAGACATATTTGCGAGGCAGGAACTATTGCAGACTTGTCTACCCTGTCTTGGCAGAATTTGCATGTTGACTCTGCCTGTATCTGAACTTGCCTATTTTAAGACAGAATTCATCTGTGGCTGAGACAAGGACATTTTTCCCAGTGGCTGGTTTGCCACATTTGAAGCCAACTCCATAAGGAGATTTTTTGATGCTCTTCTTCTTTGAGGCTGACTTGATGTTGCCAGGAGTTAACTAGTCTTGTCAAAGAATCTTTAGAATAATAAACACATCTTTAAATGCCATATTCTGTAGATCTCTGAGGTTTTTGAAGACTTAAAAAACTCTATAGGATAATTTTAAATCATTTTTCCTTTTAGTTTACAATACCTTTTGTGCTGTACTAATGTTTAAACTATATCAAGTTACAGGACATTTTTAATTTGGTGCTGCCTAATATCACTCCTGTATATATCTTGTATTTTATAAGCATCTCATTCTCCATATGTGAAAATGTTCTTCTCTGATTTGTTTTCAAAATATTTTTGTATAGGAACTTTCATCCAGCTACAAGGCTGCTCTGGCAAGTTATTGTATCTAAAGTCCTTCTATATCTGTGCAAACCTGCTGTAAACACACCACACACATTTACTCTTTCTAGATGAAATACAAACATGCCCTTAGAACACATGTTTATTCCCAGTGATTGTAGAAGAATTTTAATTCAGAGCATAGCTACTCTGGCAAGGTTTTCTAGGTCTGGGTGATCCAGCTGGAATACAGACACACCTTTAATTCCTGGAAAGAGAAGCAAGAAGATCTCTGAATTCAAGGCCATCCTGGTATAAAGAAAGTTTCAGGTAAAGAAAAACTTAGGTCTAGTCATGGTGTTACACACCTTTAATTCCAGCACTCAGAAGCCAGAAGCATACAAGGGCTTTGCGTTCTAGTAAGTGCTATCCAGGCCATTCAGTTGACTCAGTTAGTTAAGATGCAGTGCAGTGGAAATGAGTTTGTGGCAGTTGAGTTCTTAAAATTCAGAGGCAATTTTTACCTGGAGAGTTTAACAGACTAGTTGAAGAGAGAATAAGCTACTTAAACCAAAACAGCTGAGTTAAACCACCCAGGCAGAATTCAAAAAGAGCTAGCTAGGAAGGGTAAGACTATTCAGCAGTAAATCTCAGAGGCTGAAATCATTTTAGGTCCAGATAAGATTATACAAAGGTTAGAAGCTTCCAGGACTAGGCCAACATTAGCCAACAAAGTCAGTAAGTCCTGGAGACAACGGTTGACCAGGAGAATGAAAGTTACAATTACAAATGACGTCTAATTGAGCACCAGGCAAAGTGACAAATCAAAAATGGATTTGATAGAATGAGTCAGAGATAGCATATGCGCCACTCTCATGAGAACAGCCAGGAAGAAAGACTACTTGAGAGCAGTGCAGAGAGTAGGGGGAGTTTGTGGAGACAGTGAAGTACTGTTTGGGGGTAGAGTGAAGCGCAGTGTAGTTGAATGCAGATGAGTTTAGTTCAGTTCCGTTCAGGTTTTGCAGTCAGCGGAGTCAGGGCAGTTCAGTTTGTGAAGTACAGAGGTAGTTTGTTTCAGGTAGAGCAATTCAGTCGTAAGCTTAGAGAAACCAATTTCAATCAGTCAGCTTGGAGAAGAGTTTGAGCGAGAACAGCTAAATTGAACTCAGCCAGCCAGAGTTCAGAAAGAGTAGAGAGGCTGAGTGCACTCAGCAGTAAATCTCAGAGGCTGAAGATATTCTAGGCCTTGGATAGCAGATAGAGGCTGAAAGCTTAAGCCTTCAAGGTCTGGCCTTTCAGATTAGATTGTATAGTGGCTAGAAGCCTCCAGGCCTAAGGCTAGCGATAGTTAAGACAGAGAAAAACAAACAAACAGAAACCTCTGGGCTCACCCCAAGCCATGTATCAGTAAAGCTTGAGTGTGGCTCTCATCTCATCCCATCTTCTGAGGAAATAAAAACAACATTTAAATATTTTCTGTCCCTTTGGTGTAATACTTTTATGCATATGATCAAAGCTTATTTCTCATCGTTTTCCAGATCTTCCCATATCGCATTCAAAATTTATCATTTATTTTTACTGACGTCTCTAATTTCTTCACCTTACCTTTTGGACTCAATACTCCTTTTTCAATACGGTCTGCTATGGAGGCTTTTCCACTGAGATTTTTATTTTGTTTATTGAGTTCTTCATTTCCAGCATCATTTCAGTTTATTTTGTTATTTCTCATAATTATCTCTTTATTGAATTCAACTTTCATAAATTACATTAAACTTCTTTCATTAATATATTTGATTTTGTTGTTTTACATTATATTAATGTCATATTTGAGTTGTGCGATCATAGTTTTATATTCATTTTTAATTCTGTCTCAGTTTTTCCTGTTAATTATTATTAGAATCCATATGCTATAAACAGCTGAGCCACTTCTCCAACCCCACCAAATTCCGTGATTTTAATGCATTTACTATTAAAGAACTCATCTAAATAACACAGATTGCCAAATATCTTTTATTTTATAATAAATTATAGTATTAATATTATAACATGTAACATAGTATGTGTGTACGTGTGCATATGTGGGTTTTAAGTATACATATGCTTCTGTGTATACGAAATAAAAATATATGAGAACTATAATATATATACACACATACACACAAACATAAGAGGAAAAGTAAAATGAGAGAGAGAGAGAGAGAGGAGAAAGAGGAGGGGAGAGAGAGAGAGAGAGAGAGAGAGAGAGAGAGAGAGAGAGAGAGAGAGAGAGAGAGAGACCTGAGAAACACACTCAAGACAAGATGACAAGATAAACTCTTGGAGAAAAACAGTACAAATAACATAATTCTATTGAGGCTATAAAATTTGTTCCTTTTCTATTTGTGATGAAGCTAAACATCTTAGAAATCAGAAAAGGGCTATGATGTCCACCATGGACTTATTAACCTACTTACTTTCCCTTTAAGTGAAAAAAAATTTTTTTTCACTTGATTTCAAATTTTGTGTACTTAGTTATATAAAATATAGAGCTTACCCCCTTTCAGTTTTTTTTTCCACTGTAGATATCAGGAATCTAATGTTTTATCTGAAATTGCTGAGGAAGTTAATGAAGTGCCTTTGTAATGACGGTTGAAGAATCCATCCCATACTTGTGGAAGTGGCACTTTACTAATGAAGACCAATAATTGCTGTTCTCTTCTGTCACAGTTTTCTAATATCACAGTGGCATCTGTGAAAACATTAATCTTCCAGAATTGGGATTTTTAACATAGTGACTCAATATTTGTGCTGGCTTATGTGTGTCTTATCTCAACTTGACACAGGCTGGAGTTATCTGAAAGGAGGGAACCTTAACTGAGAAAAGCCCTTTATAAGATCCAACTGTGAGTCATTTTCTTAGTGATTGATGGGGGAGGGCTCAGCCCATAGTAGGTGGGGCCATTCCTGGGCTGGAGGTCCTGAGTCCTATATGGAAGTAGGCTGAGCAAGTCAGGGAAGCAAGCAAGTGAGCAGGAACCCCCTTTGCATTAGCTCCTGCTTCCAGATTCCATTCCTCCTTGAGTGCTGGTCCTGACTTTTTCCAGTGGTGGACTATGATTTGGAAGCATAAGGCAAATAAAAAACCCTTTCCTCCCCTAATTGCATATGCACGTGCTGTTTCTTCCCTGCAACAGACCCTAAGAGAGGTGTGTGGGAAAAATATGAAACATTGTTTCTGGAGAAAAAGTTCTGCATTTGTTAGAGGAAAATCTTAAGATTTATTCCTAATAGCCCTCTTCCAATAAAGTGAAGTCTTAATTTAAAGAGAAAAAAAATACATTGATTGTTCGTACATGTGTAAAGATTTCCAGGACCACAATTAATCATATTTTGCTTTTTGTGACTGTACATTTATGTGACAATTAACAAAGATTAATGACTATGGAAAACACAATGCTTTTTTCAAAACCAACCACAAAAATATTTGGAGAAGATCCTCAGAATTTTGTAGCAAAAAATTTCACATTACACGTGGTATGGATTGCTTAACGCAGCTCAAATTTATAACTAGAAAACACTCTCCTGCAGCAGAGGGGAATGACTACAGAGACTCACAGACAGATATTATGCAGAAGGTCTGACCTTAGAGCACACAGCTATAAATGGACTGTTTCCATCCAACTCCTCCCCTCAAATCTAAAGGAACCCCTAGGAAAATGAGGCAGAAAGAGTTTAAGTACCAAAGGAGTGGACAATAACTGGCATCAACCGCAGCAACTGAGCAAGGCACATATAAGCTCGCAGAGACTAAAGCGGCAAGCACAGGGCTACAGGAGTCTGCACCAGGGCCTTTGCATGCATATTATGACGTTCAGTTTAGTATTCTTATGAGAGTCCTCAATGTGTGAGTAAGTGCATCTCTGTTTCTCTCAGGGCTCCTTTTCCTTTGTTGGTTTGCCTTTTCCAAATTCTATGTGATGGTTTTTCCTTTTATCTCATTTTACTTTGTCATGTTCTGTTACTATCTCCTAAAAGCCAGTCCTCTTCTAATGAGAGACAGGATAAAAAAAAAAAAAAAAAAAAAAAAACCAAGTAGATCTAGACAGGAGGGTAATGGAGAGTAACAGGGAGGAGTAGAGAGAGGTGAAGCCCTAGCAAGATACATTGTATGGAAGGAGATCTGACTCTCACACGAACTCTGGTGCCCCATCTCTGACCACGTCCCCTGGATGGGGAGGCATGGTGGCACTCAGAGGAAGGATAGCAAGTTACCAAGAAGAGACTCGATACTCTAAGAGCATATATGGGGGGAGGAGGTCCCCCTCAGTCACAGACATAGGGGAGGGTAGTAGGGGGGAAGCAGAAGGGAGGGAGGAATGGGAGGATACAAGGGATGGGCTAACAATTGAGATGTAATATGAATAAATTAATAAAACAAAGAAAATAGCCTTAATATAAGGGGGAAAAGGCAAATAAGTCTTATTTTTAAAGATTTATTTATATTTATTTCATGTATATGCGCATATCCATATGTTGGTATGTGCACCAAGAGCGTGCCTGGGGTGTTAATGGAAGCCAGAAAATCATGTCCATTTTCTGGGGGTTATAAACTGATTTGCTATGTAGGTGATGGTGACTGAGCTTGGGTCCTCCGGAAGATCACCAAGTGCTCCTAACCCTTGTAGTATCTCTCTACCACCACAATTAGAAATTCTTGATACATACTGGTTTTTGTACTTTTCTGTCTAAGCAATACATATCTAATAATTTTATTTTGTGTAGATGTAGATGTCGATGTCTTTCTCTCTTACTTGAGCTTTAAATTAGTGAGCCAAATATTTTTGTACAAATTTTGTTGTATTACAATTTAACTATATGAAAAAAATTTAGACAAGAAAGAATCTCTGGCATATTTGTTTATAACATAGAGACATAAACATACTGGGACCTATATTTATCATTTTTTGCTCTAAACATACAAGAGAACATGGACTGTTTCATTGCTTCTATTTCAATAATAATCAAAATGTTCCAACAAACCAATTGGAGAGAAAAGACCGCTCACTTTCTTTATCTTTGTATGCCAAAATACTTTAAAAACAAAAACAAAACTAGCTTTTTAAATCTTTTCTACACTGAGCCGTCCAGACATGACCCAGAATTGCAATCACTTCCAATGCAGAAACGTAATTGGACAGGGTCAAGTTTGGAACTGTGTTTTTAAAATTTATGAGAACCTTGACTCTCATCTTAAATATTGTCAGTGACTCTGACTGTCACAGATTCAGTCTCAAGAGTCTCTATCCGGAACTATTTGACAAGGTTTTATGGTGATAATCACTGGTGAATATATACACTAAGATTCTTCATAAAACTTAAAGGAAGCTATTTTGCCCTTAATTTGAAAAAGTGACAATGGAAATGAAAATAAACACTAAAGATACAATCTGAGCATACTTGAAAAAACATAAAAGTATGAACATTTACATATTGACCTATGTTTTCTCTTGTGATATTAACATATTTCTCCTTTAATAAACATGTTCACATAAGCATAAACAAATGCATTGTTACCTGCCTTCCAAAACTAGAAAGTTCACTTTATATTAAAGTGATATTCTATTTTAATTATTGTATATGTATAATCCCTTATTAATTGTTGAATAGCTTATTCTATTGAGTGAGGTTATTCATGAACTTAATAATGCACTGTTTATACATAGAGACACAAAAATGTCACATGCTCAGTCATGTAAAACAATGACAAATTTTTCGCGTATCTTGGGTCCTGATATAGTAAAATAATGTGGAGTATTGGCATGAAAATACCCACATAGTTCTAATATACGTTGAATGTTTTAGTTTCCAGTTCATGGGCTGCTTAGGAAGAATCAGGATGTGTGTTCTTTTTAAAGGAGGTGTGTCACTGGAGGTGGGCTTTGAGGTTTCAACATCACACACCACACTTTTCTCTGCCTCCGGGCTGTGGAATAGGGTGCAAGCTCTATGCTACTGCTCCAGAGATCTACCTGCCTTTCACCTGTTTCCTGTCATGATGACCATGGATAACCCTCTGAAACTGTAAACAAGCCTTTAAATAATACCTTATTTTACAAGTTGCCTTGATCTTGGTGTTTTGTCACAGAAATAGAAGAGTAATTAAGATCTGTGGGGATACCATATTAATAGTCATAATTGTACATTAATATTTCTGTGTTATCCTTGGATTTCTACTTTATGTGGATGCATTTAAGTTTTGAAATGTTAATTCCTTTCTCAAGTGCAATGGGTATTTGCTGATTTGGAACAAACCAAGCATGTAGTTTAGAGTACACAAACAATATAAAATGCTATTTGAGGTTATCATTTTAAATTTAAAAATTATATCTGTGAAATTTTGAACTTTGCATATGACAATCACAGTGTGTTTATAATAGAACTAGAATTGTATATTGAGGTTTCAAGTAGAAAATAAAATAAGTTTTGAGTGTGATAGGAGGCTCATCTTAAAATCTGATATCAAACTAATGATATATTAATAGCATAATTTTCTTATACTTCAACACACAGTGTCACTATAGTATCAAATATTCATGCTTTTAAAGAGGAAAACCCATCTTATTTTTCTTTTCTGTGCTTTCCTATCTGGATTTACTCAAGAAAATCAAAGCTGGCATAGAAGCTGAGCTGTCATCATAGGAAAACTGTTATAGCTATCTGCCACCATTACTAACAGCACACAGAAAAGATCTCTGGGAGTTTAAGTTCAATTTAGATTTCCATAGCAACAGAAACATTTTTTTTCTGATAAATTATATTTTCTAATACAGACAATATAAAATGGTATTTTAACTTATCATTTTAAATTAAAAAATATCTAAATTAAAAATCCTCAAATTAACATTTTTGGGAAAGTGACATTTCACAGAAATCTCAAGCATCTAATAAATCTTGCTTGTAAAGTTTAACAAAGGATATAGTCATTTCTAACTGATTTTTGTGACTTATGACAAGACTATACCTGAGACAAACAGTTAAAGTTTTAAGATTATTTTGAAATTATTCAGCCCAAGGAAAACCTGGGAATTGTCTTTTATAATCTTTCCTGGAGATTCTGATGACATGGCTAGATATTACATCTTATTCCCAATGGAAGAAATCAGAATTCAAGTAGTTTCACACTGACTCTTGCTCTTGAGAATAGTATCTCACAAATTTCTGAAGAAATTAAATATAGATACTAAGCTATAAAATACAGTGGCTTAGGGCTTCAGCTATTTTATAGAAAACCCAGCACTGAGATATTTGAGCACTCTTCAGTTTCTGCTCTGTATGTGGAATAAGGAAGCTGGGATGTAATGTTCTCCTGCTAATGCATACACTGACAGGTTATGTGCATCAAAACCTACGGGTTCAAGAGAAATAGCATGCCACTCACCACACACATCCCTGAATGCACTGAGCTCTAGAGTGATTGTTGCAAAAACTTCAAATCGACCTCAAGTTGCTCTTGAAAATTACAAAGTGAGATATGTACAGAACACAGCACCAACCCTCAACACAAATGTGTTCCTCTTCTGTAACTTGTTTCCCGGTAGAACTTCTCAGTATATGTCAGTTTTCCATTTCTAATACTGTACACTACTCTGTGTTCTCCAGACCACTTAGTATCCTTTACCTAAAAAGTTATTTCATATAAGATAAACAAAGTAAATATGTATTCTTTTTTTAGCTTCTATGGTTAGTGTTGTGACTTCTTAGGACCTATTTAAGTTAAAAATAAGTATTAGTGCAGTTCAGTACTCAGGAGGCAGAGGCAGGCAGATCTCTATGAGGATAAATTCATCCTAATCTACAGAGGGCAGCCAAGGATAGACAAAGAAAACTGTCTTGAAATACAAAAGCAAAACAAAACAAAAACAATAAAATAATTCATATACAAATAGTTGCTTCAGCAGATCATATTTTCTGTCTATCTGAGGTGACTTGTAAAATAGGCTTTCTTTGGGTGACAGTCCTATAATAATGATTTGGAGATATATTTATTCACAAATGCTTAGGCCTCGTAATTATGCTGGTTATGCTAACCTAAATTCTGATATATGGACCTTAATTCCTCTCCTTCAGTCCCAGCCTACTTTTTTCTGTGTCAGGCTGGTGACTTTCCGACTCTCTCTCTCCTTCTCCAAGAGATCCTTTCTCTGTCCCAGAATTCCCACTTCCTTTCCTGTTTTTGCTATATGGCATAAGCTTTTCATTAAAACCAAACAGAAGGTCAGAGAGGGAATGCTTACAAAACACTGAGACAAACGAATCTTAAAATACCAAGGTCCAGCTAGTAACCAGATCTCTGCCAGAACAGAAAGCAGCTCTTGAATATACAAGGATAGTCTTTACACAGTGCACAAAGACATTATCCTAACAATAACTCTACATTTTGCTAAGCTAATATGGGTAACAAAGAAAAGCCTTAGTGCTAAAATATATTGGCAGTGTTTCCATGGTGATTAATGAAAGTATAAGAACTGAGTTCAAACAATTAGGGAAAGGCTAAGTAGTACACATCACACGAAAGTGAGGACTGCATGCTTTAGAACTATTAAATGGTGTGGATGAATGCTTAATGTGCATTCTAAAACAAATTATGTGTTGTCCTTATAATTCCCTCCAGGAAACAGAAGTGTAGTTTGTGGTTGGATGAGCAGCACACACTCTGACATAAGTTAAGCTTATTGTATATTAGAATTGAATATTACTAATTAGTTATTTGACTTAGGACACATAGAATTAGTATTTTATAAATTTTACTGAAAAACTTAAAAGGGCTAAATCAGCAGGAATCGAGGTGAGCATCTGAAAAAGATTCAAAAAAAAAAAAAAAAAAAAAAACCACCCTAATCTATGCCAATAATGCGCAATGCCATGTTCATATACAATTGTTTTTCCTTTTAGCCCTCTTTTCTTATGCCATTAAATTGAGAATACTTATAGTTTCAGTTATTCTCAACCAGAAACTCTCACAGAATCTAATTCTATTTTTGTAAGATATGCACACTACTGTGTTAGAAGTGTTTACTTTTATTTTTTCAGTCCCTATTATACTATACTAAGCCGGAAATAGTGCAAAAAATAATTAGTATATAAGCTAAGGCAATATGCTTATTAATTAATTTTGTTATTAATATATTCGTTTCCTATTGTCACTACAGGAAAAATTAGACACATGGATTTTAAAATTATAAGTATATTATGAAAATGGATAACTGTGAGTCAGGGAAATTAATGAAAATCTCAAGCAGGAAAGTAAAAATTAAGAGAGTGCTCAAGAATTAAATGTAGAAGCTACCAACCTTTAAAACATTTTTAAAAAGGAACCTGCCAAAGAGAGCAGTGCAAAGGCCATGATATACCCAAAAGACAGAGTTTCATGCCACTCCTCTGTGAAAATATCTTTTATTGGCCTAATGTAATTGTTATCTTGGATGCTCACTGCCTCTGTCTGATAGCTTAGGACTAGCACTAAGAGCTTTTAGCCTCCATCAATCAAATCTAGGCCTAGAATGTTTTCTGCTTCTGAGATTTAGTGATGAATAAGCTCATACTTTCTAGGTTTTTCTGAACTCTGGCTGTGGGTTCAAAATAACTTTTCTGGCTCAAACTCCTATCTAAGATGATTGACTCAATCTCCTCTCTGCTTCTGCCCAAATTACTCTGTTTGGCCTCAGACTAACTCTAGCAATCTGTTCTAATCTCTGATTTTTTTCATTCTCTGGCTTATTCTGTCTTTACCCGTGTAGAGACTACCTTATTCTCTCTTCAACCTGCCTATGCAAAACTGTCCTAGTAAAACTTCTCTCTCTCCCTCAGTGATGCTCTCTTTTGTTTTAATTTATTTGTTTGTTTATTCACTTTATATCTTGATAAAACACTAACTTCCTCCTTTCCTCTTGGTCTCACCCTCTGTCTCTCTTCCATCATTCCCCTCAGAAAAGGGGAGCCTGACGCCCTGACCAACCCATTCCAGCTCTTCAAGTTGCATCAGGACTGAGCCAGTCCTTTTCCTGGTGAGGCAGCCCCACCAGGGGGGAAGTGTTCAAAAAGCAGAAACAGTGTTAAAGTCAGAAACAGCCCTTGTCTTCTTACTAGAGAACCCATATGAAGACTGACTGCCCATCTGGTGCATCCATGTAGGGGGCCTAGGTCCAGTCTATACATGGTGCTTGGTTGGTGCTTCAGTCTTCTGGGCCCTGATTAGTTGCCTCTATTGGTCTTCTTGTGGACTCTTTTCCCTTCCAGGTCCTTCTCATCTTTCCCCCACTTTTCCACAAGATTCCCTATGGTTCGTCGAACGTTTGGCTGTGAATCTCAGCATCTTTTTAGATCCACTGCTGTTTGGAGCCTCTCAGAGGACAGCTACTCTAGGCTCTTGTCTGCAAGCATAGGAGAGTATCATTAATAGTGTCAGGGGTTGGCTTTCTCCCATGGGTTGGGTCTCAGGTAGGGCCAGATATTGGTTAGACATTCCCTCAATCTCTTCTCTTTCTTTATCTTTGCACATCTAGTAGGCAGGAAAAATTTTGGGTCCAAGTTCTTGTGGGTAGGTTGCTGTTCCTCTCCCTCCACTAGGAATCCTGTCTAGTTAGAGGGTGTTCTCTTCAGTATCTATGGCCCTTGCTACTAAGAGTCTCAGCTATATTCATCCCCATATCCTCCAAAAAGTCTGCCTTGCTTTAGGTCTCCAGCTTCTTACAAAGATACCTCTACCCACAGTTTCCTTTTTCTCTACAGGACCTAGGTCTTCCTGCCCCTGCTTTCTCTGCCACCACACCCGGTTTGCCCCTGCTTTCTCCATCCTCTCTGTTCTTGTGAGTGTTGGACATATTCTATTTCTGACTCATTTC
Source organism: Acomys russatus (assembly GCF_903995435.1). Taxonomy (NCBI): domain Eukaryota; kingdom Metazoa; phylum Chordata; class Mammalia; order Rodentia; family Muridae; genus Acomys; species Acomys russatus. The sequence goes on from NC_067153.1 coordinate 36,183,083, forward strand.
ACGAAATCTTGCCATGATTTGTCACTTTGTCTGCCCCTTAATTAGACATCACTTTCAAATATCAGTACTTCCCTCTACAAACCAAATTTACTTTCTTTTTTTTTTTTTTTTAACTAACTTTATTTTCATTGTTTGATTAAAGTTGTATACTAAGGGTATGTCTGCATTCCAACTGGAATTCTCAGAACTAGAAGGTCTTCAGATGTGATCAGAGCAACCATGTTGCTTGGTTAAATTACTTGTATACTCCTCCCTAAATTTCAAGTATTATAATTTTTCAGCTTCCTCTTCTGCAGCATTACCTGGAGAGATGAGGGGATTATAGAAATGCCAGATGTAAAAGGATCTAAAGTTGTGATGGCTTCACAATCCTTTGTGTCCACTCTGTTAAAAATGATTAATTTGTATAAATGGGCAAGTTTGGGGTATGTGAAATATGTGGCAGTAAAGATTTCATTTAAAAGGATAAAAGTAGAAATCTACTCTACAATGTAAAAAGAATGTGAACTGATGAAAGTATAAGAGGTAGCCAGTCACATGTAATGAAAACCCTAAGACCTTTGAGAAGTGGTTATCACCTGCTAACCTATATAGAGTAATAGGATATGTGGGAATGAAAAATGTTACATTTTTACACATTAGAAGAATTTTTATATATAGAAGCTACCACTGCACTTTCGGTAAATAGTGGTCAAGGGTTTAGAGGTAAATCCCTTAAGTAAATTTTTGGAGAGAGAATATTTGTAGACATGGATGATTTGGGCAGAGTAACTCCTAGATATTTTATATTGCTTGTGGCTAATGTGAAGGGTGTGGTTTTCCTAATTTCTTCCTCTGCAAGCTTGTCATTTGTGTATAGGAAGGCTACAGACTGTTTTGAGTTAATTTTGTATCCAGCCAATTTGCTGAAGGTGTTTATCAGCTGTAGGGGTTCTCTGGTGGAGTTTTGAGGGTCACTTATGTACACTATCATATCATCTGCAAAGAGGGATAATTTGACTTCCTCCTTTCCCATTTGGATACCCTTGATCTCCTTTTGTTGTCTTATTGCTCTGGCTAGAACTTCGAGTACTATATTGAAGAGATATGGAGAGAGAGGGCAGCCTTGCCTTGTTCCCGATTTTAGAGGAATTTCCTTGAGTATCTCACCATTTACTTTGATTTTGGTTATTGGCTTGCTGTATATAGCCATTATTATGTTGAGGAAAGTACATTGTATCCCTGATCTCTCTAAACATGAATGGGTGTTGGATTTTATCAAATGCTTTCTCTGCATCTAAAGAGATGATCATGTGGTTTTTCATTTTCAGTTTGTTTATATGGTGGATTATATTGATGGATTTCCGTATATTAAACCATCTCTGCATGCCTGGAATGAATCCTACTTGGTCATGATGAATGATATCTTTGATGTGTTCTTGTATTCGTTTTGCCAGTATTTTATTTAGTTTGCATCTATGTTCATAAGAGAATTGGTCTGAAATTCTCTCTCTTTGTTGAGTCTTTGTGGGGTTTAGGTATCAATGTGACTATGGCCTCATAGAATGAATTTGGTAATTTTCCATCCATTTCTATCTTTTGGAGTAGCTTGAAGAGTATCAGTATTAGCTCGCCCTTGAAGGCCTGGTAGAATTCTGCACTGAAACCATGTGGCACTGGTTTTTTTTTGGTTGGGAGACTATCAATGATTGCTTCTATTTCTGTAGGGGAAATGGGACTATTTAGCTTGTTTATCTGTTCTTCACTCAACTTTCGCAAGTAAAATTGATCAAGAAAATTGTCCATTTCCCTTAGATTTTCAAATTTGGTGGCATATATGCCTTCAAAGTAGGATCTTATGATTCTTTGTATTCCTTCAGTGTCTGTTTTATGTCTCCCTTTTTATTTCTGAGTTTGTTGATTTCAAGACTGTCTCTCTGCCTTTTAGTTAGTTTGGCTAACGGTCTGTCTATCTTGTTGATTTTCTCAAAGAACCAGCTCTTGGTTTTGTTGATTCTTTGGACTGTTTTCTTAGTTTCTAATTTGTTAATTTCAGCCTGAGTTTGATTATTTCCAGACATCTTTCCTCCTGGGTGTTTCTGCTTCTTTTTTTCCTAGGACTTCCAGTTGTTTCATTAAGCTGCTTATGTGCGATGTTTCCAATTTCTTTTTAAAGGCACTTAGTGCTATGAATTTTCCTCTTAGCACTGCTTTCAATGTATCCCACAAATTTGGGTATGTTGTTCCTTCATTTTCATTGAATTTCAGAAACTCCTTGGTTTCTTTCTTTATTTCTTCCCTGACCCAGGTGTCATTTATCAGAGAGTTGTTTAGTTTCCATGTACATGTAGGCTTTTTGTTATTTCTGTTGTTGTTGAATTTCAGCCTAAGAGCATGGTGATCTGATAGGATACAAGGTATTATTTCAATCCTCTTGTATCTGTTGAGGCTTGCTTTGTGACCTACGATGTGATCAATTTTGGAGGAGGTTCCATGGGGTGCAGAGAAGAAGGTATATTCTTTCTTGTTTGGGTGAAAGGTTCTATAGATATCTGTTAGATCCATTTGACCCATGGCATTGGTTAATGATGTTATTTCTCGGCTTATTTTCTGTTTCAATGACTTATTCGTCAGTGAGAGTGGGATGTTGAAGTCCCCCACTATTATGGTGTGGGGATCGATGTGTGGTTTAAGCTTTTTTAGCAGATCTTTGACAAATGTGGGAGCCCTTGTATTGGGAGCATAGATGTTCAGAATTGTGATGTCATCTTGATTGACTTTACCTTTGATGAGTATAAAGTGTCTGTCCTCATCCCTTTTGATTAATTTTGGTTGAAAGTCTATTTTGTTTGATATTAAAATGGCTACGCCTGCTTGCTTCTTGTGACCATTTGCTTGGAATAATTTTTTCCAACCTTTTACCCTGAGGTAATGCCTATCATTATGGGTGAGATGTGTTTCTTGAATGCAGAAGAATGTTGGATCTTGTTTATGCACCCATTCAGTTAGTCTGTGTCTTTTTATTGGAGAATTGAGACCACTGATGTTGAGAGGTATTAATGACCAGTGACTGTTAAGAGTCTTAATTTTGATGCTGTTTCCAGTCGAGCGTTTGAGTAGTTGTGTTTTTGCCATGGTATAGTTATCTATTTCCTGAGTAGTTTTGGTTGTAGCTTGACCCTTTGGGATGGAGTTTTCCTTCTAGTACCTTCTGTAAAGCTGGATTTGTGGATAGGTACTGTTTGAATTTGCTTTTGTCATGGAATATTTTGTTTTCTCCATCAACGGTTATTGATAGTTTTGCTGGGTAAAGTAGTCTGGCCTGGCATCTGTGGTCTCTTAGGGTTTGCAAGATCTCTGTCCAGGCCCTTCTGGCTTTTATGGTCTCTGCTGAGAAGTTGGGTGTAATTCTGATAGGTTTGCCATTAAATGTTATTTGGCCCTTTTCCCTTGCAGCTTTTAATATTTTTTCTTTGTTCTGTATGTTTTGTGTTTTAATTATTATGCGACGGGAAGTTTTTCTTTTCTGGTCAATTCTATTTGATGTTCTGTAGGCCTCTTGTATGTTTGTAGGCATCTCTTTCTTTACGTTGGGGAAATTTTCTTCTATGATTTTGTTGAGAATAGTTTCTGGGCCTTGGAGTCTGAGATCTTCTCTTTCTTCAATGCCTATTATCCTCAGATGTCTTCTTTTCATGGTGTCCTTAACTTCTTGGATGTTTTGTGTCTGGAGTTTTTTAGATTTGGCATTTTCTTTAATGGTTGCTTCAAGATCTGTGATTGTATCTTCTAGACCTGAGATTCGTTCTTCCATCTCTTGGATTCTGTTAGAAAAGCTCACCTCTGTGTTGCTCGCCTTCTTCTCTGGGGTCTCACATTCTCATTTTTCTTCTCTCTGTGTGTTTATCATTGACTCCATTATCATTTTCAGATCTTGAACTGATTTTTTTATTTCTTTCATCTGATTGTTTGTATATTCCTGAGTTTCTTCCATTGCCTCTTTAGAGGTCTTCAGAGCTTGAACTGTTTTATTTATTTCTTTCATCTGGTTGTTTGCAATTTCCTGAAATTTTTCCAGTTCCACTCTATGTGCTTCTTTTATGTCTCTCACCTGTTTGGCTGCATCTTCCTGCATTTGATTACGAATTTTGTTTCCTCCATTATCATCCTCATTACTAAGGATTTGAGGTCATTTTCTTGTATTTCCATTGTATTTGAGTTCTCTGGGTTGTTTCTTTGGGATAGCTGGAAACTGGAGATGCCATGTTGTTTTGGGGTTTTTTTGCGCATGCTTTTACGCTGTCCTTTAGACATCTTGCCGACTTTGTTTTTGTTGGGTAGCTTCCAGAGTTGGATGGGGGGAGTCTGATGATAGACTCACTTGTTTTGTCATGATTTCCATAGGCTGGAAGCTCTGATGCTTCACTGGTGTGGATGGTAGGAGGTTAGCCCTATTGTTTTGTACTCTCACAGCCAGTGATCCTCAGCTCCCTTCTGCTGTGGGCCTGCAATCGTTCTGGGTCTCTGAATGAGCGTTGGGTCAGGCCAAGGTATCCACAGCCTTCTGGGTCCCCTGCCAAGTCCAGCCAGGGACACTGGGCCCGAACCACACGCCGAGCTCAGCTAGATTCTCAGGGCCTGAACCGTCTGCCGAGCTTAGCTAGGGATTCTGGGCCCAAAATTCACACAGAGTCCAGCCAGAATTTTGGGGCTGAGACTGCGCACCATGCTCAGCTAGGGGCTTCTGGCCCATAGTGCATGCTGTGGTCAGTTATTGACTCAGGGCCTGAACTGTCCGCCAAGCTCAGCCTGCTGACACTGGTGACGCTGGTGCTGCTGGTGCATCTGCTGCTGCTGCTGCTTCTGCCGCTGCTGCTCCGATCCAAGAAAATCCGTGCTCCTCCGTGTGCAGGGGCATGCAGGTCCTCTGCACCCTGGTCCCTCCGAATCGTGGAACACCACTGCTGCCGTGGTGTGGGGAACTTGCTGTTCCTGCTCAGAAATTTGTGCAATTCCCTGAATTGTTCACTGGAGCATCCAAACACAGCCCACACTGCTCGCTGCCATCTTGGATCCTTGATATTTCTTTTGATTTGTAGAAAAGTATGATTCAAATAATTATTTGCTTCTATTAAGTAAACAAATATAAGTGAAACTAATGAGCATCATAAAAACAGACACAGATTATCTTGTCATATTTTGTAAATATGCTCACAAAACCTATCATATTATCACATCAACTTTATCAAACTTGCTTTGAACAGTCACTACAGAGTTCAGAAAATGCAATTTATATGAGAAACATGTAACTATAAGATATACCACTTAGAGCGAGTGGTATAATGCTTATTATTACGTTCAGAATTCATTGCTTTTGAAAGAATATCACCCTTATATCAGAATTCAAAATTAAAAAACAGATTATAGCAACGATACCTAATAATTTAAGACATGTACATATATAGCAATGCAGTCTGATATGTTTGTACACAAGAACTGATCTGTTTACTACCACATGAACAGAGTAATAAACATTTCTAAGTTCTCAAAAATGTATCCATTTGTGAATCCTCCTCTCTCTCTCTCTCTCTCTCTCTCTCTCTCTCTCCACTTCTCTCCCCTCTTTCTCTTTTCCTCCTCTGTGAGTTTCAAGTGTGCTAACAGACATAACATAAGATCTATCCTCTTCATGTTTTTTAAATGTACAGTACTATGACATAACCCTTATATTCAGTAAGAATAAACTTTCTAATTTGTTCTCCCCTAACTTCTCCAAAAGCCACTGTTTTGTTCTTGGTTTTATTTAAGATTAACTCTTATTTTATTTTATTTATTTTATTTAAAGTTCTGAGAATTAAACAAACCCAGGGCCTTGTGCATCTTAGTCAAGTCCTCACCACTGAGTTCTTTGCCCATTTATTTTTCGTCGTAAAATACTAAAGAAAAGTGTACCATACTACTTAGAAGAACAGATTTAATAAAACTGTAACAACAAAACATTTTCAGCAATAAACTTTAAAGGTTGAACTATAGTACAAGACACGAAAGCCCAAATTAATAATTAATTCAATATTAATTGGAGCAACTAAACAGAAGAAAAACGAATATTAACAAGCAAGAAAACAATAAAAATTATGTTTATAGATGACATTAAAGTGTATACAGAAAAATTTCAGAATGTGATAATTTTGAAAAAATTAAGTAATGATGGGAAGGTCCAGGGTATAACACTAACAGAGAAAATTAATTGACAGTACATGTAGAAAACAGCAAATAATTTTAAAAGATCACAAAGAAATTGATTATATTTAGCAGAAGAAAAATAATAAAAATCTTTGAAAATTTCTTATATATTGACAATTGAACATCTGCATATAAATTACTTTGTCGATATCCATCACAATTTCCTCCACCTTCTTCCCTCCTTCCTCTGAACTTAATTTCTCAAAATACCTCTCTTCTAATTCCATTCATTTTCACTTTAAAAAAATCAAAAGCCAGTTTGACTAACAATGTGCACATGTGTGTAGGCTTGAGATTGTCTATGTATCATGAGCAACTTTCCAGTGGCTACAGCCGTGAGAATAATTACTTGTCTTCTCTATGAGCCACAATTGCAATAGCTTCTTATATACGATTTGGTCTCGTGTATTTTTTCCTATCCATGCCAAATTCTTTAGGGTTTTGTGCAGGTCTTTTTTATGTGACCACAGTTTCTGCGAGTACAGCTGCAATGGCTATGGCATGTCCAAAAGACAGCATTTTGAAGCACGTTCCTCCATAATCCTGATGTTACGTTTTAGGACTTTTCAGGGGCCTTTACTTTGAGGTATGAAATTGAAGACCTGTTTGACTGAGACTTCAATAGTCAATTATTCTCAGGACTTTGACAGGTTGTGAGTCTCTACATTAAAGACAGCAGAGTTCTGCAAAAAGAATTTTCTCTGACCGAGGTTGGGAGAAGAACTGATTTATGAAATGAGTTGAGGATACACATCTGTCTGCAGAGTTGAAAAATGAAATTCTATAATACCTTGTCCAGAATTATTTTAAATCGTAATGATAAAATTTCCTCAAAGGATAAAAAAAGAATGCATGCAAGAAAACTTTATCAGGCAGTAACAAATATAAATAGAAACAAATAAATGGAGTGATAGGCTCCATACAGTGAGTGGGAGAATTGATGGTACTGTTTCACTTGCCTGCTCAAAGTAGTGAGAATTACTGGCCCATTAGTTCTCATATCATATCAGAATGTTTAAACAAACATTTTTCAGTTTCAGGCAATACTGTGTAAGAAGGGGATGGAAAACAGTATAATAATTGGTAGAGAGAGTTCTGTGAATCTGTCTTTCTAACATGACATGACTAATGAATTCTTGATCTCAAAGCAGCTAATAATTAGTGCAGTGGGCTACACATTGGGCTTATCAACAGTCAGTCATGGATTGAAGAGGATCTTCCATTATTATTCCCCTTTTTGAACTATTAGCTCCTGATGGATCCTGGGGGAGTAGCATTCATTATTTTCAATTTTGTACCCAGCAAGGAGCTAACACATCCCTTTTGTGTGTGTGTGGTTGCATAGACATTCCTAAATAAATCTAGTGAGTCTCAAAGGAAAAGCAGACAAACAAACTTGTGACTATAGGAAGGTGACTTGTCGAGAGTAGGAAGTGCAATAAAGGGAGGTGGAAATTGAATGTTATAGCACTGAACTCTTTGCAAGTATAGTGCCGCCTTTGTATCAAAAAGAAATCACAATTGGTGGTGTACCCACATCTACGAACAAAGTCACTCTACCTCCAGAGTGTCACTGGTACATTCTAGTACATTATATTTCTTAGACTTTAAACTCAAACACAAATATTTCTATATTTCTCATATCCACAAGACATATTTAACTTTCTTTCCCCAGGTGTGTCTAAGAAATTTGTCCAGTTTATGGTCATAATTTATCATTTGAAATATGATTAGCTGATACCTGTCAATAAGCAGATATTAGAAGGAAATACAACCTTAAAGTCATTATGTAATATTACCCAAGTTTGGTGAGAAATATCTCTGTACTTTGATAATTTTTATCCAATTTACAAGAGTCAGCTACTTAGTTGTGATCTATGATTTTTTTCACAACACTGGAAGTGCAAATTTGTATTTACTGTCCATAGAAATAGTTACAAATGTTAGTTAGTGATTTGCTTGCCATACTTACACATCAATACACACACACACACACACACACACACACACACACACACACACACACAAATACACACCACGGCTCCTTAACACACATTAACACACACCACAGCACCTTAACAAACAAATTAGTCTTAGAGATCACCATAACCATAATTCATCTGGTGCCAACTAGCTCCTGTCTCATATTTCATAGAGTTTCTTATGCTATTTTATTTACACAAAATGTCATCCTTTCTGTCATCAAGAATAAATGTTTTGTCTTTTATTTGTTCACAACAAAATTTCATGTCAGATGTTGTAGGAAATATCTTACTATTTTTGCAAGTGATCAGATAAGAAGAATTTATTTTTGTCCCTTCTCAATTTGTCCTGGAATTTGGAAATTAAACAATTTTCTACATTTCTTTGCAAAAACTATTGTATCTGACCAACAATCTGGCAGTGATAGACATCCATATAATTTAGGTTGTCACAGCTGTGCAGTGATCACAAAAACACATAATGTTTCCCAAACTCCATTAAGCTTCCTATAGTTTAGTGTCTGTCCTCAAACTGAATGAGCTATACTTTAAACAGTTATAATTTTACTCCATGAAAGTACTTTCTTGTAGGTTTCTAGAACCCTCTGGATCCTTCTACTTTGCTATTCTCCCATGCTTCTCTCATCTAGAGTCCAAATATGATGTCCTCCCCTCTGTTCCAGTTTCCTGGTATGCAAATATAAGTGAGTATATACCATGTGAGTCTTTCTGCTCATTTCTAGCTCAATCCATTTGTTCACAAATTTTGGGAATTCCTTGTTTTAATAGCTGAGTAGTATTCCATAGTGTATATGTACCACAGTTTCTTTATCCATTCTTCTACTGATGGACACTTAGGCTTTTCCATGTTCTGGCTATTATGAATAAGGCTGCTATGAACATGGTTGAGCAAAGTTTCTTGTTGTGTGCTGGAGCATCTTCTGGGTATATTCCAAGGAGTGGAATAACTGGGTCTTGAGGAAGCCCTATTCCCAGTTTTCTGAGAAAGCACCAGATAAATTTCCAAAGTGGTTGTACTAGTTTGCATTCCCACCAGCAATAAAGGAATGTTCCTAGGCAGATCTGGGCCCAGGGGTCCCACTCAAACTATGGCACCAGCCAAGGACAATACAGGCTGTAAACTTCAAACCCCTACCCAGATCTAGCCAATGGACAGGACATTCTCCACAGTGGAGTGGAGAGTGGGGTATGACTTTCACACGAACTCTGGTGCCTCATATTTGACCATGTCCCCTGGAGGGAGAGACCTGGTGGCACTCAGAGGAAGGATAGCAGGCTACCAAGAAGAGACTTGATACCCTATGAGCATATACAGGGGGAGGTAATCCCCCTCAGGAACAGTCATAGGGGAGGGGAATAATGGGAAAATGGGGGGGGGAGGAATGGGAGGATACAAGGGATAGGATAACCATTGGGATGTAACAAGAATAAATTGATAAAAACAAAAAAGAAAAAGAAAGAAAAGTACTTTCTTTTTACTTTATCCTAACTATGCTAAATGATAAATATATGATATATATATATATTATATCTCATTATCCAACTCAGTGCCTCAAAGGTATTATGTTATGGATTCTTCGATATAGCTGTACATAAAGCTGGCATTCAGTTGTGTTTATTATCCTCAGTTTGCCTTCTATGTGCAATACAGAATATGCCTTCAGTCACAATGCATAGCTTTTAATTGATGCAAAAAAACATTGAAACCTTATAAGATATCAGTAAGTGGTTATCCCATAAACACATTGCACTCTAGTACCAGGGCTGTTTTTTTTTTTTTCAAATACATTTTTTATTACACAGGTATAAAACAAACTACATACAGCACGGACAACCATGTGACAACCATGATTTCTATGAATGTTACATTCATAGTGGTTTGGCTATTTGTATTTGTCAAGCTTGAAGTAAATGTCTCTCCTGACTTGTTGGGTCTAAATTTCTGAATGAAATTCAGTATCATCCTATCTCAACTGAAGGCCGAAGATGAGGCTCCAATGTTATAGAGCGTGTTGGGTGACTGTTGAGACAGTAAACCGTCTAAGTCAATGTGTTTATTTTGGAAGCTGCTAACCTGCACTGCTGCTTCACTCAGGAGTTTAAATTTTATTCCTTCTCAAGTTTCTGAGGGGTATTGAAGGCCAGATAGTTTAGTTTTACAATCAAGTTTAGTTGGTTAGGGGATACAATCTTTTTACATCAAAATAAGGGCTGTTTTGTGGGAGAAATATATTCTTAATTGATTAGAAGTTTATACCACTGAAGCACATATTGAATAATGACACCATCTTTGGAAGAGTAAGATATATTACTGAACACAAGTTCAATGTCTTACAAATTGAGACAAAACCAACTGCTAATATATTTTGTAACAGTATATTAAAATTGTTATACAATATAATTTTGAGTAATTATATCAAGTCTATCTCCCCCACAAAGCATCTGCTGTGAATATGTAATGTCAGCTTCACAAATTTTTCTTCTACATTTCATGTTTGAATAATATTCAAGGACACTATGTATCTAAACTGATATAAGCTAAATATCAGTGTCACTTAAGATCTCGATGCTTATGTAGGTGACTTCTGGAAATAAAATATTTATGTATAAAAAAGTAATAATTCTATATGCAAAACAATATCTGCACATGTATTCTTGTTTTAGGAGTCCATAGTAATATCACTTAAACACAAATTAACATGCAATTATTTAATAATTATGTGGTATCTTAATATTTATATATTACCAAGAAATATACAATAAACATGATGTCTGTATGTAGTTCAAAATACAGTACTTATATGTATATGAATCATACATATATATGATTTACAATATATGAAATCATGTGCAGCAGTTTGAGTCTCTCTCCACTTAGTACAATGCAACTAAGATTTGTGGTGATAGCAAAATAGCTCCAAAGATTACATACCTGATACAAAGAAGCTGGGGGTGTCACAAATACTGCAATATTTCCCCAGGTCTTATAAGGAGCTTTGGGGGGAGATAATCTTGCCTCATACAAAAATGACTTTAATGTCTTTACATTATAGGGAAAACCCAGAGAAATATTAGGTAAGACACAGAGAAACTAGTAGTTGGAATGATGTACTCACAAACCAAGAAATGACAGAAAGAAACAGAAATTGGACGAAGACATTAAATATCTACCTAGAGCTTGCTGAAGGGGCATGATCTGGCAACAGCTACATGATCAGCTCCTCAGATCAATCTTGTATTTCTTATATAGTGTGAGGATAAAATAATTTAATTCTAAGTCTCAACTGCAATAATTTGTCAATAAAAGTTTCTGGTATGGCATTGCATTAGAGCAATATTTCTCAACATATAGCTAGTGACTATTTGGGGGGTAAAATGACTCTTTTACAGGGGTTGCATATGAGATATTCTGCATATCTACATTGTCCTGCATACCTAAGTATATTGACATTACAATTAATAACAGTAACAACATTTCAGTTATGAAGTAGCAATGGAAATTCTATGGTTGGAGTCACCACAACAGGAGGAGCTGTTTTAAAGTTTTTCAGCATTAGGAAGCTCGAGAACAACTGAATTAGAGGGTTTGTCTTACCTTTATGTAAATGTAAAAACCTTAACTCATGATTTCCTGCAAGGTCCAGGTGGGAATAGCCACTAATTGAAAGTTTTATAAGTGCATTGAATCGTGACCTCTCAGTATCACAAGTAACATTCTCAAAATACTAATTTTGTGTTTCCCAAGTATGTCTATTAAATAATATCCTAAAACATCAAAAAATATGGTCTGGTAATCTGCCAGGTATTCCTTCAGCGAGTGTTCCCTTGACAAATTTAATACATTTCTAAAGCTACATATAAGGATTGTAAACTTCATGAAAACCTTAATTACCTGTGTCTCTTCCCCGGAATTGTGTAAATTGAGATTGAGAACGACTCACTGAATGCCACTTTTCAGTTTAGAAATCACTTTCTTCAAAGGAAAGAACTCACTGGAAACTAGATGTTAACATTTGAAAAGTACAATTTAGTATAAAGAAATCTAATATAAAATATAGGTGTTCCTCAGATTAAAAAATTATTCACAAAGCACTGACTGCACATCTTTGCAATGTCAGCATTTAGGAAACAGAAGCAGAGAGTTATATATGAAGTCCAAAGTCAACACAAACTTTGTGGTGGGACTTGTTACAAAAATGTACAGACTCAAATACACATGCATACACATACATGTACATTAAAAAAACCTTACAGCAAAAGGGATACTAACTATATGGTAGAAGGAAAAAGCCCAAGAGATGAGGAAAAAGGGATAAACAGAAGAAAAATACAAAATCTCACATTTCTTCTCCAGAGGTTTGTAGATTTTCATATATACACCATGACATAAAAATAGAGAAAGACTATTGAGGAGAGTAGCTCTCAACCACCCTAATGCTGTGACCCTTTAGTAGAGTGTTCTTTATGTTGTGGTGACCCACAGCCATAAAATTACTTTTGTTGTTACATTTTTAACTGTAATTGTGCTGCTGTTATAAATCATAATGTTAATTTTTTTAATATAGAGGTTTGTCCAAGGGGCAGCAATCCACAGATTTGAGGATCACTGATACAGAAGAAGGAGGAAGTGGCGCATTTATGCAATGGAATACTATTCGGCTATCAAAACCAAGGAAGTCTTGAAGTTTGCTGGCAAATGGATGGAACTAGAAAAGATCATGCTGAGTGACATGAATGGTATATGCTCACTTATAAGTGGATATTAGCCCAACATGGAAGTGCTCTGAGAGACGCCACCCAGCAGGAGATATACACAGATACTTATAGTGCAAGTCTGGGCAAAGCACTGCATGTGGTATGGAAGAGATGGAGGATGGAAGGACCTGGTGAGGGAGCATTGTTAGGAGCTCCACAAGGAGCAGATCTGGGCCCAGGGTTTCCTGCACGAACGATGCACCAACCAAGAACATTTCTAGCAGAGGCCCTAGACCCGATGTTCAGATATAGCCAATGGACAGCTTGTTCTCCAGCGGGGGGAGTGAGAGGAGATTGGGGCACTGCCTCTGACGGAAAACTCGATGCCCATGATTTAATCACTGTCCTTTGGTGGAGAATGCCTGAGGGAACACATAGGAAGGGGATGCGGTCTATCCAGATGGGACCTAATAGGCTGTGGTCAGACAGCGGAGGAGGATGATTCCACCTGTCATAGGTCGAGAGAAGGGGAATAAGGCAAAAGAGAGAGGAAGGGTGGGAACAGGAAGAAAAGAGCACTATCAGGAAATGATTGTATGTTATTTTATTTTTTATTGCTGTGATAAAACAACTTAAGTGAAAAGAGTTTCTTTTAGCTTATATTAGGGAAGCCACAGTGGCAGGAGCTTGAAGCAGCTGGCCATATTACCTATAGAACTTAACAGAGAATACCAAATGCACTCATGCTGGTATTCTGCTCCTTCTTTCCTCTTACATACTCCAGAATCCTTGGTATAAGGATGCTACCCACAGTATGTGTGTCCTCCCACATAAATTAATGTATTGAAGATAATCCCACAGATACATGCCCCGGGTCCTATATCTCTGCTAATTCTACCCTCTGTGAAGTATAAAAGTAACACTAATGAGCAAATACAGACATATCTAGATATTATAGTAGTATTACAAAATTGTATCAATAGAATTATTGAGAAAATTTGGCAGTTTGCTAATGGGTTTCATCAGTCTGAAGGTTGGGACACAGTAGTTCCAAGTGTTTGGTGCTACTGATTAACAGGAAGCATAGAGTTATCAATATATTAAATGGAGAATTATTGGGCTGTGCTGATTTTGAAATTTTTACTAAACTGTCAAATGAAGAATCAAATAGACACAAGTCTTGGATTCTATACCGGGCATGTAGTTTGAAGACAAAAAATCTTCAAAATAACTTATACAAAGAGATTGCTTTTAAAGATATGAGTGACTAGCTTGTCATAAAAGGAGGTATAGATAGATAATCAAAGCTAATCAAAAACTTTAAATAAAATTATACTAGTGTATATAGCTTGTTGGGAAGGGTTGAAGTAAGGTTGTGCTGTTTTCTAAAGTAGTCAAAAACAGGATAATAAAGACATTGATGATTATATCACACATATGTGCATGTACGGGCATGCACACACTTACACACCTACACACACACACACCCCAAATTTTTATTTCTGAGTTACTGATGGTATCATCTGATTTTAATTGCCTCTGGAACAGTAATATTAACAAAGCAAGGAGGCCTAAAAGGCGGTTTTAGACAGCCTTGTAAGAGAGGAAGTTGATGGCAGACACGTATATGTCTGATAATGGTGACCAAGTAGGCACAAAGAGTTTTAACGATTTAAAGCTCCAATAATAAAGCGGCATTGAAGAGATTTGCCTATATATAAAATTGTTAATTACACATTGAGGGAAATTAGCAATTTCCAAGGTTTTATTTGAAGAGAGTCTACCTTGTTTGGGTCAGATTTGGCAGTCCTGTTGGTGAGATTGTATAATTGTAAATTCTAATACCATGAGGATGCACAGTCTCAAAGCAAACTCCATGATCCTCTAGCTCTCATAAGTTTTTGATCCTGTCTTCTGCAATGCGTGCTGAGATTCCACTGTAGAGTGTTCTGTAGACTTATCCATTGTGATGGACTATAAACCTATGCCATTTGACTGGTTGCTGTTTCTATATTTGTTTTGTCTATGACACCAACTAACATATCAAACCGCACAGGAAGAAACTCAGAAAGCCTCAGTCTTACACAAGCTACAGACAACTGAGGGAAACTATGAGTGGGAGAGGTCGTCTCCCCCAGGAAAGAGCACTCAGGACAAATACATACAAGTAGCATTATATGTCCTAAACAGGTTATATTTAGAAATATATTTTCATATACACATATGCATACAGTAACAATTAGTGGAAAAAATAGGGCATGAATCTGAAGGATAGTGGGGAGGGGCATATGAGACAGTTTAGAGGGAGGGAAGGAAAGGAAGACATATAATAATTAAATCTTAATCCAAAAAGCTTTTTTAATGTTTTCAAAAACTTCTGTAAAACAAAAAGAGATGTTCTAATCACCTACATTGGTTAAAAAAATAGATTGGGAATTGGCAATTGGCCTTAAGAAAGA
Source organism: Acomys russatus (assembly GCF_903995435.1). Lineage (NCBI taxonomy): Eukaryota > Metazoa > Chordata > Mammalia > Rodentia > Muridae > Acomys > Acomys russatus. Next base: position 36,198,462 of record NC_067153.1, read on the forward strand.
AAAATATTAGTTCATTTCTATTCTGCTGAGCAATCTCTGCATGTGGTAACAGAGTTACCTGGTTATTAGACTGTAAAATTTAAATGAAACCCACCATTTAGGGGTGAAGGAGCTTAGATAAAGCACCAAAAAAGTAATGTTCAAGGAAAATTATGAAAAAATGCACAGCACTCTCTATAGACAAGAATCAGATGGTAGTCATTCCAGGCAATGAAAAAATAAATAAATTCAGAAAACCCTGAAATTGTATGATATGACCTATGATAAAATTTTATTCTCACACCACTGGAATTCTTATTTATATTTTAAAAGCAGTCATAAAATGTATGCTGTGAGTGAAAGTAGCCTCTGTATACTGGCTTTTACATTAATTTTTCTTGGCTTTCATTTTTTGTGTAGTGTATCAGCTTTGATTCAAAAATCTGTAGGGGAAGATTTGCTCCTGTAAAACACAGGGGTATTGCTGAATGCTATAAAGGATTATTGGGTTATGAAAAAGGGCTTCCACCATGCTCACTTAAGGATTTGAAGAATATTCTGTTTACGATAGAGTGTTTGTGATATCACTTGTCACTTCCCATTACCTTTTGATCAACAGGATAATGGGCGAAGCACCTCTAAAAGCAATTGACTCTGACACTGTGAATGTATTTAATGGATTTCAGCTATGGCTATGAGTTTCAAGTGCTAGCCATTTGACTTCCACTATAATCAATTATTATAACTTCATGAGTCAGTTAAATTGAGTGACCTCTAGGGGTACATGCTTGAGATAGCATTTGAGTAAATCTATATCACCTGTAGGCCAAATGGTAAATCCCAACTTCCCTCTATGGATGTATCATTAAATGGTCCTGGCAAATAGCCTGTTTAAGAACATGACTGGTACTTTTTCAAAATATATTGTGTGTGTGTGCTCTGATTTATCACACTGCTCTAAGATGAGGTTAAAATACAATATTATTACTCTTCTCTGTATACAATTCACCACATTCTTAATATTATTCCCAGCTCCACTATCAGCATTCATGTATACACAGATTAAAATATAGTACTGATGAGTTTTAAAAGTAGATTTTTCTGCTATCATTTTAGTCTTTGAGATGTACAGTGTCCACATAGTATTGAAAATTCTAATCCTTTCATTACCTGCCTGAGTATTCATTCTTTTAATTTTATGGTGTATATATGATATGCAATGTGTTTGGGTGAATACATATACAAACATACAGTAAAATAGTTACTATTGAGTACTCAATTGATGCATATTATGATTTCTTATACATTCATATGAATAATAAGAACTCAAGGAAGACAATTTGCAATACTTCTTGTACATTTTCAGTATAACTGTATTAATAAAACTATACCTTTAAACAGCTGCCAAGAAACATTACATCCATTGCTTTCTGTGTGTGTGAATTTACTTTTGCTTTTTGACCATGATTACTCAATTTTTGTAGGCCGAAACTTTTTATATGGGAAGCAATATAAATTCAACTGTCATAAATATAAGCAGTTAATTATGTGTAAGAAGTTAATTGCTAATAGCATAAAATTAATGAATACTGCATTATTTTAACAAATTACAATTTTTAGACATTTCTTAATGCAGATGTCACATTTCACAATTGGTTTTATGTCTCTTGTATGAAATGTATTTTTACTTCTAAATGTTTATTTCTCAATAGTATTCTATATAATCTGCAATGAAAAGTCTCTTTAAATTTTATTAGTAGATATTTATCTACAGTCTAAATAAGTAAGATATTAACTAGTTTGTCATTTTAGATTTTATTTATAAATTCTCAAAAAACAATTACTACATGGAACTGATTTTAATAAAGAAGGTACACAACCACAACATTTGTATAAAAAGTAATAATGTAATAGCAACATTATTAACATTACTATTATTTTTTTATTAATTTATTCTTGTTACATCTCAATGTTTATCCCATCCCTTGTATCCTCCCATTCCTCCCCCCCCCCATTTTCCCATTATTCCCCACCCCTATGACTGTTCCTGAGGGGGATTACCTCCCCCTATATATTCTCATAGGGTATCAAGTCTCTTCTTGGCAACCTGCTGTCCTTCCTCTGAGTGCCACCAGGTCTCCCCCTCCAGGGGACATGGTCAAATGTGAGGCACCAGAGTAGGTGAGAAAGTCGTATCACACTCTCCACTCAACTGTGGAGAATATTCTGACCATTGGCTAGATCTGGGAAGGGGTTTAAAGTTTACCTCCTGTATTGTTCTTGACTGGTGCCTTAGTTTGAGCGGGACCCCTGGGCCCAAATCTGCCTATTTTCCACCAGAGAACTCCTAAAGCTCATAAACACCTTCAGCAAATTGGCTGGATACAAAATTAACTCAAAAAAGTCTGTAGCCTTCCTATACACAAATGACAAGCTTGCAGAGGAAATTTACAAGTAGAACATTACTATTATTATTGCTCATCTTACATTATTTACATCAATGTTTTTAATTTCTTTTTTTAATGTATTTTTTATTAATTTATTCTTGTTACATCTCAATGGTTATCCCATCCTTTGTATCCTCCCATTCTTCCCTCCCTCCCATTTTCTCCTATTCCCCTCCCCTATGACTGTGACTGAGGGGGATTACCTCCCCCTGTATTTGCTCATAGGGTATCAAGTCTCTTCTTGGTAACCTGCTGTCCTTCCTCTGAGTGCCACCAGGTCTCCCTTTAATTTCATATTTATATATAAATTACCATCAAGCAATCTCTATCTTTATTTTTAATATTTTATTAATTTATTCATATTGCATCTCAATTGTTAGCCCCTCCTTTGTATCCTCCAATTTTTCCCTCCCTCCCACTTTCCCCCTACTCCCCTCCCCTATGTCTGTGACTGAGGGGGACCACCACCCCCTGTATATGCTCATAGGGTATCAAGTCTCTTCTTGGTAGACTGCTATCCTTCCCCTGAGTGCCACCAGGCCTCCTCATAAAGGGGACATGGTCAAAAATGGGGCACCAGAATTCGTGTGAAAGTCAGTCCCCACTCTTCACTCAACGGTGGAGAATGTCCTGTCCATTGGCTAGATCTGGGTAGGGGTTCGACGTTTACGGCACGTATTGTCCTTGGCTGGTATCATAGTTTGAGCAGGACCCCTGGACCCAGATCAGCCCATCATAATGTTCTTCGCGTAGGTTTCTAGGACATCTGGATCCTTCTATTTCCCCATTCTCCCATGCTTCTCTCACCTAAAGTCCCAATAGGATGTCCTCCCTTCTAACCCACTTTCCTGGTAGGTGAAGGCTTTCCTGGGACATTTGACTCTTTCTGCTTCTGGGTTAACTCGCTCATTATGATCATTTCCAATTCAATCCATTTGTCTACAAATATCAGCTTTTAATAGCTGAGTAGTATTCCATAGTGTAAATGTACCACAGTTTCTTTATCCATTGTTCTACTGAAGGACACTCAGGTTGTTTCTATGTTCTGGCTATTATGAATAAGGTCGCTATGAATATGGTTGATCAGATGTCCCTGTTGTATAGTGGAGCATTTTCTGTGTATATTCCAAGGAGTGGAATAGCTTGGTCTTGGGGAAGCCCTATTTTCATTTTTCTGAGACAGTGCCAGATAGATTTCCAAAGTGGTTGTACCTGTTTGCATTCCCACAAGCAACGAAGGAGTGTTCCTCTCTCTCCACATCCTTGACACACTCTATCTTTATATTAACTGAAAGAACAACAATAAAGTTGTTGGTCATTTCTCCCTTTTCATTTCCGATTTTGCTAATTTGGATATTCTCTCTATTGTTGTTGATACCTTCCATTTGAAACACATTATGAACAAATTTAACTAGTTCTGACCTGAAAGCCTTCTCTTTGAGGGATAGCTTCTAAATTTTAAATAATAAAATAAAACATTAAAAAATCTTATTCTCCCTGAATCATAGTCATGGACAACTGCAACAAAATTGTGTTTTAGGGACACAAAAGGGTACTTGTACATATAAGTACATGCAGAAGACATATGTAAGCCAAAGCCATAAAAAAAATCCCTGTATGGCATAAGGAGTTGTTCAGAAAGTATTATCAGAGAATCTACTAGTCATTGATAACTTCTGGGAATAAGAAGTAAGTTTTCTTTAATAGTGGGAACTTCGGTAGGTGGACCAGGCTGTACTGAAGGACATATATCCAGAGCGTACACATGACTAATTGGGCACTATGGATTTAAAACATCAACAGGACACAGACTTGCATGGTAATGAATCATGAGGTGAATTGAAGATGACTTGAGAAACAGGCAAGTGAATAAAATCAGTTTGGAGTATATGGAATTCTCAAAGAGAAATAAAAGCTTTTTAAAAAATCTCATTCAATGCACAAAAGTGTTCAGTTTCATTTCAGATAAAACTTCACTGTAAAAAGTGTGTATAAAGTCAATGAGTCACTATAATGCATAATTTTAATTGTCAAACTGGTTAGCTTGAGTGACACCCACAAAGCATTAAAAATAATGCCCATTTCCTGGGTCTGTGATAAATTTTTCAGACAATAACAAATCATGAGAGCTCTAACATAATAAATTGGCTAATTCTCAATCAATTCATAACTTGATGGTATTATTTTGTAGTACAAAAAAAGTGATGTCACATGGTTATACTATTAACACTCTATGTTGCCTTGACTTCTTCTTATATCCCCTTATTATTCTGGTATCTGATAGTATGATATTAAGTGCTTTGGTTCTTCATACCCTTCTCCAACATGATGAACTGAGACTTGTCAAGTTTTGAACCAATATCAACCCTTATTCACATTATTTTTGTTAAGGCAATTTTCAGAGTCATGAGGAAAACCATCAGTACAATGACCATTTATTTTAAACCTTCTCTGATGAATCCTGTCCAATTCGCTGACAGTATTGTGGAAGTGGCCGACCACTTCGTTACTGGATATAACACTCTCTGCGTGACATAGAACCCATATTTAGCTATAATAAAAGGGGCCAAGAAACTGGAGCTAAATAGGAAATAGTCATTAGGAGGAAACCCAGTGCTATTTTCATAACATAGGGTCAGAGTATTAAAACGACTCCTAATGACTCATTACTATATTAGCTCATTTCATCTCTCACCCTTCTTCTGAAAAGCCTGTCCTTGCAGTAGATATGCAACTGAGATCCTCAGCTCGTCAGTGTTAAAATGTTAAGAAAGTAGAGTACTGAGTCTGAAATGGGATATACAAATCACATCTCTCTTTCTCTCCAAGGCTTAGGGATCACCTCAGCTTTAAAAGTAGAAATATTATAAGAGCCAGAGGTGGTGGGTCACTTCAGTGAAACAATGTTTTTCATAAACAACAAAGCAGTTAACTCACAGTGGTTGCAACAGCAAGTACAAGACACGTGCCAGCTCAAGTCAGGAAAAATCTCAGCATAGAAGATGAGAAGAGGACCTAAAAATAACAGAAAAAAATCTATCGTCATTTGATAGCATCTGGGAGACAGTTATAGTTAACAATGTCATACTTTTTAAGTTAACCACAGTCTAGAGTAGGCCCCATTGCCAAGAGTACTTGGACAAGGCAAGTTGGAATTTAAAATATTAATTAGATAATTTAAAAAGAAGAAAACCTGAAGTTGATTGGTTAGGGAAGGGTGGAATCTGTAGATTTAGAGGAGTTAAAACACATTGTCTCAAATTTTTAAATAGTTAATGAAAATGTTACTATAAAAGAAAAATCCCTTAGTTTATCAGTAACCATGTGGTTTGTATCTCAATAGACATATGAACACAATATTCTTCCTTGACAAGTGTTTTTATAGAGAAATAGATTAAAATAAATATATTTTTCTTAAAAACCTTTCAACAACATCTTTTCAACTTGAAAAGATTTAAGAATAACAAAATTAATTTATGAACAAAATTGATGTAATTTTCTATACAATGTTTCATTTTTAGAGGATATTTAATTAAAATACTGTAGAGAATATGAGAGAGAAACTATATTTTAGACAGTTCTACTGTTTTTTTAATGTATGCGAATCATTAAATGTCTGAGTACTCTAATTAAACAACTACTTAAAGCATTATGAAGCTATCTGGCAAAATTAGCAGTGTTTTGACAGATAATAAGCAAAGAAAAATTTCTTCTAGTAGAACCACATACAACCTGTCAACATATTCCTATGTGTCTGTATTCATCAGATGTCAATTCCACAAAATGGGTTGAATTCAATGATTTACACCTTTATAAACTTGGTTCTACTATCCTATTTGCAAAGTTTGTACTCAGACTATTAACAACAGCTCGTATGTAAAATAAGAGATTCATAACCTGTATAGGGTGAATATGAATGCATACATATCTTACAGTATGGCTTCTCACCTTTTACCAATTTGGATGAACACAGAATCAAAATTAAAACTAGTTACTGAAATACTTTGATTTTGTGACTTGTTGATTTTGCTCATATTTAAATATTATTAGTATGTTAAACTTAGCCAATCATTTTAATTAGGATGTTCTTTATTTCAAGGTTAGCCCAAATAAGGCTACATATTGTTGGGGAAAACAAATTTCAGGTACAATCAGAACGAAGAACTCAGATCAATCCCTGTGTCTTAGTTCTGCTTTACAGTGCCTAGTATCGGATGGAGAAAAGCAAATAGATAGATAGATAGATAGATAGATAGATAGATAGATAGATAGATAGATAAGAGAGAGAGAGAGAGAGAGAGAGAGAGAGAGACAGAGAGACAGAGAGACAGAGAGACAGAGAGACAGAGAGACAGAGAGACAGAGAGACAGAGGAAAGCTTGGCTTTGAACCAATGTTTGCCTAGTGATAACTCATGCCAGGTTTCTCTGGGCTCACTGCTACTATTATTTTCCAATTCCACAATATTGGCAAAATTTTCAGTAATGTTGTTTGTTACTGAAGACTAAGTTTCTTACTAAATTTCCAGGATGTAATGGTTGGTTTTGATAATAAAGAGACTGATCATTTTCACTTGTAGATATTTGAGTTATTTATTTTAAGCCAAAAATATAGAAGCCACAGTCTCATATATTTGGCTTATGTTAATACTGTAATATATTGATTTGTCTGAAAATAGCAGCTCAATATTAATTTACATAATGCTTTTATAGACTTGGGTATATCAATAAGCATAAGTTAACTAATTAGATTAATCCAAACCAACAAACTTACACTGAAGTTTAAAGAAATTAACCATACTATAAGATAACAACGTCTCATGTATAAAGTGTGAACCTTCAGTCTTCTCAAATTCTTCCTGTTTTAGGATAAATATGTGCTATTACTTTTTATTAGTTTGAATTAAAATAAAGATGGTTTCAACATGTACTCATCTGTTAAAAAACTATAATACGTTCTAACTGTAAGTAAAAATATCATGATTACTTTAAAATAATGTTTTTATTTAAATACATAAATTCAAACAGAACCATATTAAGAGATTGGCAAAACACTTCATGCGTCATACAATGTCACAGTTTTCATACCCTGAAAGCTTGGTTTTCTGTGTTCGTGGTGTCCTTGCTTTATTTTATGGTTTCCTTTGTTTAATTTAGCAGTAATTTCTGGAATCTTTAGGTTCAATGTCATAAAGACTTTACCCATCTTTCATGAACACGCATTTTCATATGCAATGAGGATACTTCATCCCGTGAACTTTTCTCAGAAATCACTTCAATCTACCTACTTCTTCAGCTGTAGAGACTTAGGGTATTCTTACTGTAAATTTTATAATTTTTCTTGTAAAGAAAAAATATGAAAAAACAAAACTCCCTTTTCCTATAGCGATATAATGGGCAAGTTTACAATAACATTAAATTTGGCCGATCTTATAGTATTAATACATTGCTTAAATTAAAATGTTTATTTTTAATTACTTGTTCTATTTCTTGATATTATAGTATAATTGTATCAATCCCTCTTCCTGTTTTCCTCTCCAAATGATCCAATCTAACACCTCTCTCAAATTCATGGCCTCTTTTTTCATTGTTTTTAAGTACCAATATTTAAGTGCGATCCTCACCAAAATCAAAGAAACTTGCCTTTTTCAACAAACTAAGACACTTGTATAAAAACCATTAAGAAATCCAAATGAAGTATTATGGAGGCCAAACCCAACTGATGCATCTATAAAGCAACCATGGTTTATGAAAGTGGTGGAAAAATTGTAACAGCAAGAGGATCAGGGAGTTTGCTATGTTCGTGTCTCCTGGGTATGTCAGAAGCTTCATCCATAACATTTCATCAACATCACTACCTACACAGGAGCTGAACTAGCACGGCAATGATAACATCTTAATGTGAACAGGAGAAAGCCCAAGAATATTTAACCATACATGAAGGCTCCAAGCCACACCGTCACCACAACCACCACCAACAACAACCATAACAACAAAAACAAAAATGTTGGGAAAGGGAGAGATAGACATTCCCAGGGAAATTCATTTGTTTTCTTAATACTTCTTTGTTGGAATTTTAATTTCACTTGTTTATTGATATATCATCAGTGCCGTTAAGTATAACATTAATAAATATGCTTCCTATGTTTTCTATTCCAAATAAATGGAGAAAGTAACATAATGTACAATAGCCATCAGACAATAAAACATGAACCTGCTCACTATGTACTTAGAACATATATCAGAACTACCGACGACATGAAAATTGAATTGACATTTCCAAACAAATGTTAAAAAGTTACTTGAAAACTGGAGAACTTGCTACAGATGAGTTATAGTACTGTAAGAAAATATGACATGAAAGCAAGATATGATGATGCAATTTGGTGACTAGCTAGAAGATCAATTACCCTATCTGTTGATATGCTGCTATGATTTGAATGTGCTTTGTCGCTCAAAGGATTCTATGCTGGAGATTTGTCTCCACTGTGGTATTGATAAGAAATGATAAAAGCTTATATGCAGGGGATAATGGGAGATCATCACTGATCCTTCCTTTTCTCTACCATTTGTTATATAGTATGGTATATCTCTGTAGCACACATATGGTTACACACTAATATGCCATTTACCATATGATAGTACAGCAAGAGTGTTTTCACAAAACCTGTACCATGCTTATTTGATGTTGAACTTCCAACAATGTGAAGTAAATTATCACCCTCTATTTTATAACTTGTCTAACCTCAGACATTTGTTATAGCAACAGACAGTAGGCTAGTATGTTTCTAAATGACTTCTTATCCTTCAAAAATTACATTAACAATAATTTGTTATGTTCAAAATAACATGAACATAAAACGTATAAGCATATGACTCAGCACCAAAGAGTCAGAGGCAGATATATGCCTCTTAACTCAGCCACAAAGCATGTATGGTGTGTTTCTAGGGGAAGAAGAGCTCAAAGAAGACACAGTTTTTACAGAGAGATAATATGGATTTGAAGTCCACTTATACAATTCAGATTCACTTTCTTTAATGACTTTAAACCATTAGAATATTTGTACACATGCACTATCTAAGTTAGAAATGACTCTAACCACAATCCATCTTCCTACAGATTTTTGGTTCAACTCAGCCTTCACACCACATTACATGAATAAATTATTTAGAACAACAATTAGTCTCTATTTCTAAGTTAACAAAGGTATTCTTTCTATAATGTGGCACTCAACTTTACCTGTTCTAAAAATGGAACCACATTTTCTGTTCTACTTTCTTGTGGTCTCCACTTGCTCTTTTACAGAAATGATGATGAGCTGGAAGGTGATGGTGTGTACATTTAATAACATATGGAAGAAAAGGCGGTCAGATCTCTAAGTTTGAACCCAGACTGGTCTACAGAGCTAGCTCCTGGATAGCCAGGACTATGCTGATAAACTCTGTCTGAAAAGAAATATCTCAAACAAACAAACAAAAGCAAACACCAATCATGAAATGGACATTTTCCTAAAACTGTTCTTGTTCTGGGAAGGTTCTGAGCCTCTGTAAGGACCATGCAGGCCTCAGACTTTTCTCTATACTTGTTTGAATTTCCATGTATGAGTATGTGTTTAAGCAGAGATCTCTCAATAAAAAAAAATTCTACTTCTGGCTTAACTCACTCATTATGATCATTGCTAGCTCAATCCATTTGTCCACAAATTTCGGGAATTCTTTGTTTTTAATAGCTGGGTAGTATTCCATAGTGTATATGTACCACAGTTTCTTTATCCACTCTTCTACTGAGGGACACTTAGGCTGTTTCCATGTTCTGGCTATTATGAATAAGGCTGCTATGAACATGGTTGAGCAAATTTTCTTGTTGTGTGCTGGAGCATCTTTTGGGTATATTCCAAGGAGTGGAATAGCTGGGTCTTGAGGAAGCCCTATTGCCAGTTTTCTGAGATAGCACCAGATGAGTTAACCCAGAAGCAGAAAGACTCAAATGGTATGTACTCACTTATATCTGCATACTAGCCAAGGGGCATGTCCCATGAAAGCCTTCACTTACCAGGAAACTGGGACAGAGGGGAGGACATCCTATTGGGACTTTAAATGAGAGAAGCATGGGAGAATAGCAAAGTAGAAGGATCCAGAGTGTCCTAGAAACCTACAAGTAGAACATTATGATAGGCAGATTTGGGCCCAGGGGTCCCGCTCAAACTATGGCACCAGCCAAAGACAATACAGGCGATAATTTTTAAACCCCTACCCAGATCTAGCCATTGGTCAGGACATTCTCCACAGTTGAGTGGAGAGTGGGGTATGACTTTCACATGAACTCTGGTGCCTCATATTTGACCATGTCCCCCTGGATGGGGAGACCTGGTGGCACTCAGAGGAAGGACAGCAGGTCACCAAGAAGAGACTTGATACCCTATGAGCATATACAGGGGGAGGAAATCCCCCTCAGTCACAGTCATAGAGGAGGGGATAAGGGGAAAATGGGAGGGAGGGGAGAAGGGGAGGATACAAGGAATGGGATAAACATTGAGATGTAACAAGAATAAATTAATAAAAAATTTAAAAAATTAATTCTATTCTTTGGCTTTTAAATTGATATAGTCCTTCACCCTTTTTAGTGGGAACTAATCTAAATCAGTTCTAGTAATCAGTTCTTGACATTTTTCTTTTTCTAATTTGCCACATGAGCACAAACACGCAACCTTAGGATGATGTTAATGTCAAATTTACTGGGAGTCTCCATCCTATGACCTTTCTTGTTTTGAAATCATTGCCTATAGTCCATGAGAGCCTTGAGCTGAGGAAAAAGAATGGAAAGCAGCAAATGGATGCCTAAAGGTTGTAGTACATGGACATTTCTCTACACGGTGGGTCGCAGACCTATGTATAGTATATCCCATAGAACAAATGGATTCTTGTGACCCCCAAATAGGAATATTAGCAGGAGAAATTTTAAGGCATGAGTAAAAATTTTTATTCTTGTTCTCAGTGTAGTTGATGTTTCAGTTCCTCTTCTACTGCTTTGAGGAGACACCACACCAAAGGCAGTGTATAAAGGTAGCTTCGAATTTGGGGCTTGTTACACTTTTAGAGGGCTAGTGCATGACCATTATGTTGGCAAGCAGATATTCATGATGCTTGAGCAGTAGAGGAGACATTTCTGATCCACAGGTGATAGGTTTCAATGAGTGGGTTTTGAAACCTACAGCCCACACCCAATAATGACATATCTCCTCCAACAAAATCCAACAAGAACAAATCTTCTAATCCATCCCAAAAAGTTTCACTAACTGGGGGCCAATGATTTAAAAAGATGAGCCTACAGGAGCTGGTCCCATTCAGACTATCTCACTTGATATGCAGGGGGGTTGATGGTGGGGCTCCCCTTTTTCTCAAAAAAGGGGAGAGGGGAAGGGCAAAAAACATGGCAGATTAGGACTGGGAGAAAAAGAGGGAGGGCCCTGGGATATAGATGTAAAGTGAATAAATAAATAATTTTAAGTACAAATATTATAGAAACACAGAGGGCAAATATTAAGCACTGAAATTTTAAATAATTATGTTTAAGAAGTGCTTTAGTGATGATGGAAAATCTTGAAAGTTTGATCTCCTTACAAGTCCCACATACTCCAGAGGAAGCAATTCTTAACCTTTAGAAGTTATTCTGGCCAGAAAAATGTATAAAATATGAACATCAGTAAACTATGCATATGGATGTTACTTACCTTTAATTAAAGATATTATTTTTCACACATGAGACATGCAAGAACATATGTCCATTTAAAATTATTTTTTATTATATATTCACTTTACATCCCGATCATAGCCCCTCCCTCCTCTCTTCCCCATGTTACGCTAGCACCCTATTTCCCCTATCCTCCGCCCTTCTCTTCAAAAAAGGGGTGTCCCTCTACTAACCCACCCCAGCAATTGTGTTTCATCAGGACTGAGCTTACTATCATCTCCTGAGGCCAGGAAAGGCAGCTCTATTAGCAGGAAGTGATCCAAAAGCGGGCAACAGAATCCAAACGGCCATCTTACCAAAAGCAACCTACAAACTCATTACAATTCCCATCTAGCTTTCAACACAATTCTTTTTTTTTTTTTTTTTTTTTTTGCTGTTGTAAAAACTGTTTCTATTTGTTTACTACTTTAACATTTAACATAGTTAAGTTACAAATTATACAGTTCACTTAATATATTTTTGATAATAATATTATTTATTTATAATATATTAATAATTATATGTTAACAGCTAAATAAGTATTAACATCCTTCCACAATAATGGTAAATATAATTCAGCTATTTTTTTCAGGTATTATATAAATGTTACATTCATAGTGTTTTGCCTATTTGTTTTTTTTTTTTTTTTTAAAATTTTTTATTATTAATTTATTCTTGTTATATCTCAATGGTTATCCCATCCCTTGTATCCTCCCATTCTTCCCTCCCTCCCATTTTCCCCTTACTCCCCTCCCCTATGACTGTGCCTGAGGGGGACTTCCTCCCCTTGTATCTGCTCATAGGGTATCAAGTCTCTTCTTGGTAGCCTGCTATCCTTCCTCTGAATGCCACCAGGTCTCCCCCTCCAGGGTACATAGTCATAGACCCTGAAAGAACAATTCCCAACTTCATATGGAACAACAAAAAAACAAGAATAGCTAAAACACTTCTATACAGAAAAAGAACTTCTGTAGGTATCTCCAGCCCTGATTTCAATCTGTACTACAGAGTAGCAATAATAAAAGTGAATGGTAGTGGCATAGAAACAGACTGGAGAATCAATAGAATCAAGATTCCAGAAATAAACACTCATACTAATGGTTGCTTGATTTTTGACAAAGAACATATATCTTAAAAATAACTAAAAATATTCATTATTAAAACAACCCTGGAAATATTACACAAAACAGAAAACTAATGTTTTATATTAGGCTGTATATTTTGAAAACAAATAGCCAGATCTTTTACTGAGGTGTCTGTCTAGCTATATCTGCAATGAACAGGTCAAATTATCCATAAAGTATGGAGCCGTGTATCTTTTTCATATCAACCCCATCTGTACATGGCTTTCAACTTTCTGTTCGCCAAGGAGAATCCATAAAGCAGCTTAAAATCCCTGCTTTGCTTCTTTTAGTAAAAAATCCTGAGACAATATAACAGAGCAGGGATATACTTACAAATGACAGGTTGGAAATGATATTTAATATGCACTAGGAAGTGCTTTAGCTTTCAAAAGCCTAAGATTCATGTGTGTATATCCGTAATCTGAGAGATATAATATGTGACAAAATTGACACAAGTAATAGATTTTCCCTACACTTTTAGTTAAATCAAATACTCTGGATACCATGAGGGATAAACTTTTTAAAAAGAATCCAGCTCTAGATATTAAAGTTCATATCCACTAGGAGATGTGTTTTTAGCTTCTGAAACTGTTAAAAATTAATGAACATATCTAAAAGCTTTAGTTTTATTTGTGCATGTGGCTAACCTCTCACTTTAAATTTGAGTAAATAACCCAGTCCACTCACAGTGCAATGTCTGAAAATGAGACAGTATTGGATCAGAACCTCACATGGAATACAAATAAGATGACTTACAAGTCAATACCATAAAATATTCAGACTCTTTTACCATAGTTACAGCTTAGAGTCACAAGCCATTTACCTTATTAAGGATATTAAGATATGACATGGAACAAATGACCCAACCTGTTACTGCCTATCTCGTGATAATTTTCTACCTTTTTTGATAGTCATGTGATTGAATATAGAATAGATCACAGTAGAAAGTTCATATTTGTACTGCATAGTGAGGAGATGGCTAGGTAGACAGTCATGAGTCTACAGTCCCTCTTTATCAGTAGTGTGATTCTGGACAAGTGACTTGATGCTCAGAAATTTATATCTCTCAACTTTAAAATGAAACTTATTGAAATTTCATAATAGCAAAGACTGCGATTTTTAAAATATCATGAGCTAAGCACTTATCACCCATATAAACCACTTATCTATTGCATAAAGAAACACTTTGCCATGAAAAATGTACATATCTTAAACTATTAATAAGCATGTCATTTAAATCAACAAACAGTGACTCTCAGACTACTTAAATATAAAACTATTTTAAATATATAGTTAACATTTTAATAAGGTACTGATTCCACTGCTTGCAATGTAAAAGAAAATGATTCTATTATTATTGTTTGTTAAAAAGTGACAAATTTCATAAACCAGGAAATATCAGTTTATACATTGATTAATGGAAACTCTCCAGGGCATTCAAGATCATCATCGTTGCCATTCAATTATAAGTAATTTTTTTGTTATGTTATATTTTACAGCAAAACAACTTAACATGTAAGTTCATGTAATAGCTATAATCCTCCACAAACCATTTCACTAGGAAAAAACACCTAAATACCTTTCCCCCTTCATTCATTGGGTATAATCATTTTTAATTGCATTAGGATCCAATTTTCCATCAGTATCTGCCTCAAATTTAATTATAGTAGCAGATATTTCAAAATACAGCTGGGGTTTTCAAGTAAGTGCAAATGCTTTTCATAGCAGTGTTTTTGTTATTTGAGCAGAAGGATAGAAATGTCAAAGATGAATGGACTGTAAAGGGAAAAATGACAAATCCTTTTGCTATCTAAATTATGAAATAACCCAAGATTAAGGCAACTTTTCTGTCCTCGGGTCAGCTTTCAAAACGCAGAACTTAAATGTCAAACCTGAGTGCTCTGTTTCAGACACATTTATGCAAGCCCATGTGAGGTCTTCTCAGGACCCCGCTTTTAAAGTGATGGCTCTCTCAGCTTCTTCAAACAAGTCAGAAAGGAGAGCTACTCTTGGTGTTTATATGAAATAATATTAATACATGAAAATTAAATATGTACATGAGCTTTGCAATCAACAACCACTGATCAACAAGTAAATACTAAAACTTAGAGGAGGATTATTAAAGGGTATCATTCTGTCTTACAGAATCTTGAAGACTGGAGGAGTTGAGAATATGCTCCAAGACTCAGGCTGTGACTGAACATAGCAATATTGGTAGAGAAAATATATTTCAGCACACAGCACAGTATAAAAGACCATCCCTACCTCCAGGATATTTAAATATTTCATTGTTAAATGAGTTATATGAATTAGTTTTTCAATTTCACAGTGAAAACACAGAATTTTAGATCTTTATTAAAGGAGAAAAATAACATAATGTTTTAATATCTATGAAATTGATTATACAGTTTCTAAGAAAGATACTATAAAAGTGAAATAAGCAAGGCAAATGTACAACAGAAAAAAAAATAGCTTCTTATTTTATGGAGAATAAATCCCTGAAAACTACAGTTTAATTTCCACAATAGATGTGAAAAAATCAGGGGAAAAATTTCCCACATATAGATAACAGCCCTCTTTCAACTACACAGAGGACTAGGGTCTGATTGTCTTAACAGAGTCTGGTATTTTCCACAGGAAATGTGTTCCTGTGTCTCTATCTCTCCCATGTGTACCAAATATTAGATACCAAACATTCTGTATCTGCTTTGATCTTAAATTCTCAGGATTTCTTCATTTAGTAAGTAACCCTGTAGTACTCCATTTGAAAACACAAGCAACGTTGACCATTTGGGCTTCCATTGATCCCACAGAAAGTGATGAAAATTGAAGCTTCTTTTCTCTCCAAAATTATACTAAGAGAAAAGCAAAATCTAATGCAGGTCTACTGTCCAGATGTTGTTAAGGTGTGGCTAGGGGGAAAAGTACCTATGTAGCAAGTGCAAGCTGCAAAATTAAATCCCTAGCATTGTGAGGGGGAAAAAAAATGTCAATTATTGCTCTTTTTGTGCATGTCAATAATGGGTGTCGTCCCTGGAAGAGGCTAATCTATATCTTAGCTCCTGCATCGTTGTCTCAAGGAACACCCATGCCCATGTGACCTCTGGAGAAAGAAGATTGAAATTTTGACTGGACGTTGAAAAGGAAGAAGGAAGTGAAAAGTATTGTCCAAGGGAGGCACATATAAACATGAAAGAAGAACAATTTGGGAGAGTCCTACCACTAGACAAAGGGCTAGCTGTAGCTAATGACTAGTGGGAGAGAGAGAATTCAACTCTGTGAATGACGAACCCATCACTTAAATTATAGTCAATCTCAGATTATGAAAAGGCAAAAAACCAAAAACTGAACAATAACAAAAACCTCGTGTATTTCTCATGGTTCTAATGGCCAGATGAGGGGGAAAACTTCAGATGATTCTGATTGCTTTGTCAAGCACTGACTCTGATTGGTTGCTCAAAACATTGCCTGTTTGCTGTTTCCCATTAAGGGAAAGAGATGGCTGGGAAAGGAACAAAACATGGAGTGAAGTCTGCTTATATCAGTCAGCACTTAGCATCAGACCATGAATAACCCGATGCACTTGGATGCTCACTCTTTTGGATTGCTTCTCCAAGAAAAAGTCATCACAAGCCTAAACTGAGGTTAGACAATTCCCAGACAGTGTTGTGATTTTCTGGAAGAGATTTTAGGCCAGATTGAGCACTTCGCTAGTGTACTGAAGTTCATTTTCTTCTCTAGTGATGCCACCCACTCCAGGGTCCCATTGTCCATAAAACTCAAATACTCAGAAAGTTACCTGTAACTCCAAAACAGTTTACCTCATTCAACACATTAAAATTATGAAAGTAAGTAGAGTAAAAAGCTACAGGTGTGGTGTTTTCAAGCTTTATATCAGCAACTGTCTTTGAGTGACTTGTGCTCTGGTAAGCATCATCTTCCCTATAGTCCTGAAAATAACTCCAATAAAAATCATTGGTTCAACAACAACAACAACAAAACCTACAGCTGTGATTTTTAAACCATACTAAAATAATTCATGATGTTTGGCACACTGAAGATTTTTTTAATAACCCAGAGTTTGGACAACAGAACTAGAAAATTTTCTGTCAGAATGTTCTAAATCAGCCAGACATTCATTTTTAAGAAACAATTGTACTATTTTCAAAATCAGTAGAGTATAGGAATAGAAGCAGCAACTGCAGAGCTGTGAAAAGGACAGGCTGTACCATTAGAGTCATTGTGCAAAGAGCTACAGGCTGGGTATCAATCTTCCAGCGCATTACCGCAGATTGGAACGCAACCTGTCAGAAATGTCTTCTTCAAACAGGATGATGTGCATTATCCTAAACTTCTGTTGTAACAGGCCAAAAGCCTCTCTTGAGAAAGAAGGTGGAAAGTTTGACTAGACTTTGAAAATGAAAAGTGAAGTGGCAGCTTGAATTTCATTTCCTAGATCTTTGTCACTGCCAATGGGTAGGCAAATCTCCCACTAAGGGAGTAAATATGGAGCAACTGGGCCATTAGGTCCCACCATAATTCCTATCCTTATCATGATGTCAACAGCATATTTCCATCTCTATGGTGAAATGCTTTGCGTCCAAACTCCCAATCTTATTTATAATTCTCAACCATGTTTCTTGCTTCTTAGTGCTATTTTGTGTGCATCTTATTTTTATGAATACAATCCTTTCATAAGCACAAAATTCCATTCCTTTTGGATCATGTTACAATTTCAGTTTAATATCATAATCACTATTATTGAACTGCAGAATTATCTACTTAGAGATTTTAAAATTAAGTCATGTGATCATTTTATCACTATTCCCCTATGGATGCATTTTCTGGTTGACTAACATTATCTACACAGTAACATTATTTTGTTGTTACATTCATCTGGTAGATATTTATCTTGATAAATATTCTTTATTTTTTACAGGAAGTAAGTTTTGTGTTAATGTTTTGTTTAGCACGGAAAAATACAAATAAATTTGCATTGTCAAAAGTTGGCTAATGAAATACATTTTACAGGAAAATAAATTTTGAGTGTAGTTAATCACTACAAACCATTGTAAGGCAACACATTTTGCTAACTTTGGCTCATTGAATGCTAATGAGGACATGAATGGTTTTAAATTAATTATTCTGGAAAACTTTGCAGTGTGAGTTCCTAGAAGAGTAATAAATACAATTAAATCTTTCCAAAAACATTAAATTATATAAATTCATTTCTTAATACTTGGATATTTCAAGAGAATATGTGGTGAGTTAATATCAATAACAAAGTTCTCTTTCTTGATATCAACGCTATGATACCATGTTACTCCTGAGGAAATACAAAGATGAGAAAGATAAAAAGTAAAAGATACATGATCTAATCAATCACGCACACACACACACACACACACACACACACACACACACACACACACACTGGTATTACAATTTAACAGAACACTTCTGTAAAATTTGTCTAAGCTTATTATTGTTTATATGATGGAATGCAAGCAATGAATTCATGTCTTTAATGGATAAGCATATGTTTTCTCATGCAAACATCAGTATAGAATGTTTAATCATGTATTTCTTCTAGAGAAAAATAAAAGTTCAGTATTACAAAGGATAATATTTAATTTTTTTAAAAGCATAAAAATATTAAATTCTAAAAATATAATACAAACCAAAGAAAATAATGCAAAGTGAAGCTGTCCAGATCTCACCACTAATACACTGATTTGATGAGCTATTCATTTACATACCTAATTAACATAATAATAACAGACATTAATAATGCCACCTCATTAAAAATGACTACAGACTGAAGTAGGCATTTCTCAAAAGATGACATGCAAACAGTATTAGATATATAAAAAATAATCAATATCACTCATTTTAATGTAAACATAATTAAAAATCCAATGCAATATTTACGGTATGACCATTTCCAGAAATACTAAAGGTAACAATTGTTTATACAAATGTAACACATACACTTACACACAGATATACATGTTCACAAACACCATTCAAAAGCCAATCTCTTCAAGAAGTAGCCTCACGGACATCCACAGAGTTTAAATAACTGTATGTGTGTATGTGTGTGTGCACATATAGTTAGATATATTAATCCTTTGAGTAGTAATTGTTTTAAGTATGTCCATGGTGGGGTTTAATTGGCATATTGGCTAACATGATCGTGGAGTCTTGGAATTCCCCCACGCATCCTCCTTCATGCTGGAGAATCAGAGGAGTCAGTCAGGCAGCTCATTCTAAGTCTAGGGCATCCGAACTAGAGATAATAATAGTGTCACCTTAATTCCAAGGAACAAAGCTCGAGACCATGGGAATTTTCAGGTACATGTGGTTACAGAGTACATGCTGAAGAACCTGGATTTTAATGTCCATGCTTTAGAAAAAGAGAAAGAGTCTGAATTTCTCTTCTTCTGCTTTCTGTTCTATAAAAGCACTCAGCCAAAAATATGTTTTCTGCTAAGATTAGTTAAACAAAGATATCTCTTTCTTAGCCCTTTGATGTCTAAACCAATCCCTTTAAAAATAATGGGCAAAGAAAAAGACACTGTGTAAGCTTTATCTCTTATTTGTATATCTTTAATTTAATCAACTGAAAAACAAAATTAATCAATATTTAGATGTCAAATGCTTAAAGTTAAAATAAAGTCAGTTGATAGTTATTTATCAAGAGTGCATTCTTTCCCTAGGCCAGAATCAACAACAGAAAAAAAAAAAAGTGTAAAATTTGAGGCTTCCCTGAAAAATACATAAATAGTTGTAGTTTCTAAAGTACATTAAAATGCCTCATAGTATAAAATTCAAGAGTTATGAAAGACAATGGCATGTAATACAGACACAAGAATGGAATGCCATTGAGAAAAAGAAATACACAGTGAAAAAACAGAGCTTTCCATTTGGTCTGAGTCATTTCCCTAGGTAAAACACACACAAAAACAAAACCATAAATAAATGTATACTCTAGGGAAGATAAAGAAGCTAGAATGCATAAGTAAGGATACTCAGTATGTAGATCAATACATGATAATAGATAGTACTCAAAATTTTTAAAAGAATTTTACCTACACACAATATACAGTTTTCCTCCCAAGAGACAAAAGCCGGTGTTCATACTTTATTCAGGCATAAGTTTCAACATTTCCAATCTCTGTGGGAGGGAAGGTGCAGAGAGCAGCAACAGGAAAGTTAGACTCACATCCTGTGCTTCAGATATTCAAGTACCTAGTTCTTCAGAAGCACAGATGATTTCCCGAAAGGAAGTTATCCTGATCCTGCGGGAAGGACGGCTCACACCTGGAATCTCAACGGGATGGTGCGCAGGCAGGAGAATCAAGTTTAAGTCAAGCAGAGACAGCAACACTCTGCCTCAAAGCTGCTCAGAAACAAAGGGAAAACCAAAGAAGGTACTCACTTGAGTTCATAGCTTGAAATGATGGTCCGTTGAACACTTTATTATTATATGAAGAATAATGAACTCCAAATACTTTTGGAAACTAGCAAATATCATTTAATGTCAAGTAGGAGCTAGCTTGCTGAGGCAAGGATTTTATTTTTATTGTCCTCAAATGAAAACAACAACAACAAGAAGAAAATGCATAACAACTGAGTTCTTCAGTTGATAAAAAAAAAAAAAGGATATTGACGATTTATTTTTATAATTGGGTGGATAATAAATATATATTATGTATTTCCTTATGGTTATTTCCTTATGGTCAGTTTGCCCAAGTGAAGCTACAGCAAAAGATTCTGTACTGTCTCCAAGGCAGTGTACTTATTGCAAGCTTATAAGTAAAACCTAAGGAGGTAAAGGATAGAGCCCTCTGCTTACAGTGCAGTTACAGCGAGGTCAGCACGACTTGTGTGTTAGGACCAAAAGGCGATGCTCATTTCACCACAGCAGCTTGTGTTCAGGGTTAAATGAAGATGCTCCTTAGCTCAGATCAAATGTGGGCTATTCGTGACATTTTCCTCATGGCGCCTGAAAGAGTATATTTGTAATTCATATAATTAAGCTCCTAATCAACTACCCCCATTAGAACATTAAGTTTACAACAGAAAACCAACTCAATTAACTATTTGAGGTACACTTGACAGTTTAAGGAAACACAGTCTTTTTAGCGGAGTGGGGTGTTACCATGACAACTGAAAACATGCCCTTTAAAGTTTTGACATCTGCTGGAGAATTTTCAGTATATGTTTGCAAAAATACATAACTCCAAATCCTATATACACTATGTTACTTCCTACATATAGATATTGTTCATTGAAAATTTTAATCAACCAAAATAAAATATTAGCAACAGAAGCTAATAATGCCATAAAACAATCATAACAAGATAATTTAATAAAAATTATATTGTAGTCTTTTTTTTTTTTTTTTTTTTTTTTTTTTTTTGGTTTTTTGAGACAGGGTCTCTCTGTGTTAGCCTTGGCTGTCCTGGACTCGCTTTGTAGACCAGGCTGGCCTCCAACTCACAGCAATCCACCTGCCACTGCCTCCCGAGTGCTGGGATTAAAGGTAGTCTTTATCACAAAAATTACTGTATTGCAACCACTCTTCATTTTTTCAATTTTTGCCTTTATTGTTTGTATATTTATTTTAGTCATTTCAACACATCACGGTGCAGAGAGAGGATGAATTATGACATTTCTATCCATATACAAAATATGTACGGATCATATTCAAGCTTCCTGTTATTCATACTTATGTTTTTTCCTTCCCTTTCCATAGTTCAATAGTACTCATTTCATTTTTATTTCCTTCCCATCAAAAACACAGTGACCACCTATGAGAGAAAACATGTTATGTATGTTTGTAAGACTGGCTTATTTCACTTAACTTGTAACTTCAAATTCTACCATTTTCTTGGAAAAATATGATTTCATTGTCTATGACAGTGAAACTCAATTGTGTATAGGACCTGAAAGTCTTAATCCACTTAGACACTATTATCACAGAAGTACTTGCTCCTTAATATGATGCGAGGTACTGCGATGCGTATGTGATAAAATGACATTTAAAAAACAAAGTGAAGTACTGTGATACAATAAAAATTCTTCTGATATATAAGATACCTATTAACCAATACAAAACTATATACATACAGAACAGGGGGACGTTTCATGGTCTGAGCTGGAAATGGAAACAGAGGCAGAAATTTTATTATATTCCTTAAAATGGTTTATAGCCTAAAGCTGTGAACTATTTTGTCATTTCACATTTAATGTATTAAAATCCTGCTTTGACTTACGTAAGTAAAATGTTCATCCAGAAGCAAAAACACAGATAAAAAGACAACTAAAAGGTTTATGAAGCCATTTCTGTTGTTAACAGACAATTGTTATATCTATAAACAGTAATGTGAACACCACAATAGGGATTACTCAAAACATATCCCTTTGAAAATAGGCATTTTAAAGACCTGAAAAAAGCTTCATAAAATACAGACAAATATGAATGACAAATAAGATTGTAGATGTCTTCTATATAATTTATTTTTAATTGAAAGATAATTACATAATTTCCCGTCATTTTTCCTGATGCCAATACAACCTATTCTTTTTCTTTTCAGGTTCACGATGTCTTTAATTAATACTGGTAAATATATAAATGCAATACATATAAAGATTATTATTTAATTCTATATTGTATGCTGCACACTACCTTTCAAGGTACAAAAAATACTATTTATATCCTAACTTTTCTGATATTATTTGTTAATATAGTGACTGAATATTGCGTAGTAACATAATTCGTTACTGCTTATTATGGTAATGAATCAAATTACTTTATTATGCATGAAATTTATGCTTTAAATTGAGCATAATATATTTCTTTTTAATATACAAATGCAAGGATCATGGAGTTGGCTTGTTATGTGCTGTTCAGTTCCTGAGATACTGAGGCATTCAGGTTCCTCTCTTTGTTCCCTAGAAGTCAGAAAAGCATATAGAGATTTGGAAGAACAATTTATTAGTCGTACATTAACCTTGTGTACCCTATACAGCTTGACTAAGTCATTTGTATCATGGCAACTCCTATTGTATTTTTTTCTGACAACCCATCTCTGATGGGGTATAAAGAGTTTGATTGCTTGTCTTAGCCTCAGTCCTTGCTGTGACTCATCTCATGCCACCTGACTGACATTCACTCTCACCATAATCAAGTATCCCTGGCTTGGTAAGTAAGTGTTGGTGCTCACACACTTAGTGTCAACTGGTTAAAATGCCAGTCACAAGAACTGGGAATGCAGCTAAATTAGATCTTTAGTTTGATATCCAGTATCACAAGAAAACAATTACTTAATTTCAAAGCCTTTGAATTTTAATCCTTTAATTAAAAAACAATGTTTCATTTGTATTTTGTGTGAAACTTTCTATTGGTTCACAGTCAATCATCGCTTTAAGGTGTCAAATCTATCAAAAACTTTCTGTGTGTGTGTGTATGTGTGGGTGTCTTATACCAATTGTCTACAAGGTAAATTTATACAACATATATCTTTAAAGTGATTTTTATAATTGAACCTGGCTCTTTACATAGCTAAACAAGCACTCTATTACTGCGCTGTATCATAAGCTACGGAAGATCTGTGTTTGACAACACTTTTGTGTATGTCATAAGAAATTGCATACTATTATGTGAATATTTCTTCTGTGGGGCTCAGACATTGTATAACCAAGCATCTCAGATAAAAATCATAGTACAAATGAAATGGGAAATATTAAATGAATTGCAGTATGCTATGAACTACACTGGATAACAGGCTATTTAATTCATCAACATTGCAAATTTGGGTTGTCAGGGTCATCAACATGGATCATGACACACATAGTTCATAGCATAGTATCTTCTAGATGTAGCATCCATTCTGTGCCTATAATATTTCAACAACATAGTTACAGAGTATAGGCTTAGGCAAGGACAATGCCAGCTGACGAGCCAACATGGATATGGAAAAGTCCATAAGGCCCCATTCCTAAAAAGGACCTATATATGGTCAGTGGGTGCTGAGAGAAAAAGAATACTAGGTAATTTAGCTTACTTAGTCACAAGTCTCCAATCTTAAACACGCATTCAGAATTTCATGAGTAAATGAACTCAGTAAGTTGTGTGTGTGTGTGTGTGTGTGTGTGTGTGTGTGTGTGTGCATATAGGTAGATAAATGATAAATAGATAGATAGATAGATAGATAGATAGATAGATAGATAGATTGATTGATACAGAGGAGGAAGTCAAAGGGTGCCAGAAACAGGAGAGAGTCTGATGAGTAAATATGATGTGAATATAATATACTGATATATAAAATTCTCAAAAGTAGAATGATTTTTAAAATTTATATAATAGTCTTTCATGTATAAGGCACACATGTTAGGAAATTACTGACCAACATTAAAGTATAGGCCACATTACCATTAGTTTGTAAAAATTTCAGTGCAACTGTGTAGATGAACCACAATCTATCATTAAATTAAGAATAATTTAAGAACAGCTCTACCGATAAAAGCAAATTAAGACACAAGTTCCCTTTCTCATGTTTGATTTTTCACTGTAATTATTAATAGAAAGTCATTGATTCTGTAATTCAGTAAGGACATTAGCTACAATGAACCTCAAATTTCCTTTCCAAAATATCCTTTTAATAAAATATCATTTAGAGACTTACCACTGAACCAAAGAGATTATTTATGTAAATGTGGGAACAAATGTTTGTGTGATCCATGTGACATGTCTGTATTTAGAGCCAGGGAGCATATTAATTAGAGTTGGGTATTTATAACTTAAGCAACAAGTTAAATTATGATGACAGACAATTAAATGAGGGATCAAGGAATGATCACAAAAATGATTTTGGATGAAAGAGCTAAGTTATTTTTACACCCATGTGGACAAACTGTCTTTTAATCAAAGCATCTGTAACTAACAGTTGATATATAAAATCAAAATTCCCTCCCATACCCTCTCACAGTTTACTATATTAATTAGAATGTTCTCCATGTCACAACAGTTTAAACATGAAACATGGCACAAAAGCTCAAGATTAACTGTTGACTACTGATTGAAAGTCACAATAAAGGCTTCCAAAAATGGTCAAGGACAATAATAAGCCATATCAAGTCTATTTGACAGCTGAGCAAGACTAGGTAATGAATAAAAAGAGGTCTATAAAAATAAATTCTAATGAAAGCATATCAGAAGTTATTGTATGTATGTAATACAATACATGTGAGTGTTTTGATACAGAATAAATTAGGGATAAATTTTATCTGTGACACAGCAAATGAGACATCACTTGTTGCTTAGCAAAAGATTGGGTACAATTGCCTATAATGAAAATATCAAAATCATAGGACTCTAAATAAAGCATGTGTGTAGTAATGGATTCCTCAAAACAGAAATTTCTTTAGTATTGTTTTTGCTCTATTCCTTTTGATTGCATGGATTCTTCACATAAGAAAATAGGCCAAGGAGAATTGTAGTTTAGACAGTCACATGAATATTCCATAAAAGAAGCATCTCCATCCCATTGATATTCAGCTCCTTAGCTGCCTCTCAGTCATTCTCTATGCCAGCATATAGAATTTGATTATATCGTCCCTACTAAAAAAAAAACTTTTGGAAATGTGATTATTTAACTGCTTTCTTGGTTGTGTAAATAGTAATAAATGTTCTATTCTGAAAACAAAAAAACAAACTGAGGCAATAGCTATTAGGCAAAAATTCCAGAAGAAAAGATTTTGAAAGTTTTCATAATAAAAAAGGTGAATGTTTGTGGGTTAATATGCTAATCTTGCAGTAAATAATATACAGAATATACACATGTCAAAACAGCATGTGGAAAGGCAATTGACATGAAAACTTTATGAATTTATGTGGCAAATAAAATAATTTAAGTTTCTAAATAAATAAAAGAATTATTTTCTATATTTTCTGTACTAAGTACTTCCTCCATTAAATATAAGAGATGGATTATTTTCAACAAAAAATAATTATTATAACCAAATAAATAGAAAACAGAGGAGATGTAACATTTAATGTGGATCTTCCTTTTACATACGGGAGACCCAGTGGCACACAGAGGAAGAACAGCAGGTTACCAAGAAGAGACTTGATATCCTATGAGCATATACAGGGGGAGGTAATCCCCCTCAGGAACAGTCATAGGGGAGGGGAATAAGGGGAAAAGGGGGGGGGGAGTGAAGAATGGGAGGATACAAGGGATGGGATAAACATTGAGATGTAACAAGAATAAATTAATAAAAAAAAAAAAAAAAAAAAAAAAAAAGAAGTGAGCAGTATCCTAGTATGAGCTCTGCCATTGTGAAACTGGGTACAAATTTTAAAATACTTTCTTTCAGGTAGTGGAAAGAGGAGGCTCAGAATTACTTCAGAAAAAAACATTCTTTAAAATATTAAAGGAACTGAACTCTTTGAGCTCCACTTTATGGTGCATCTGGTTAGATTGAGTGGGAGTGACACATATGAGAACCATGGCTTGGACAACAGGGCCAAGTTTTGCATGGCTGCTAGGCAGGTCATGGGCTTGGATTTTATTGAAAAGCACTAGAAAGTTCTGGGGCTGTTAAAGAATCTTATTTCAACTTACAGAAGCAGATGATGGAAGTGTGCATGCCGGTCAGTGGGAACCTGTTCCACTGGGAAGAAGTTAGAAATACACAGCAGTAATGTCAGCAATATAATGTCCTAGTTTTGCTTTTGTTGCTAGGATAAAATACTATGGAAGAAAGCAACCACACTTCCATGGTAGAAAATAAACTTAAGGCACAGGAATATTAAAGCAAATAGGCACATCACTTCCAAGTGGAAGGAAAGAATTTAGGGACACCGAAATTCTCCACGCTTCTACAGTTCAGAGTCGCAAACCCCGGAATGATGTCACCTATAGTGTACTAGACTTTCTCATATTGATTAACAGAAACAGGACTGCCACCATATACAAGACTGCAGACCAACCTGACCTGTACAGTTACTTATCTAGATCCCTTCTCAGATGTGCTCAGATTGTGTCAAAGACAATATTTTCACTGATATTAATAAAGTTCTCCTTTGTCATATTCATCCGTATAGCTCTCATACTCAGACATTTTCATAAGATATGTAATTTGATTGGAGATAAATTTACTTTTTTATTCTCAATATATGACAGTTTTGATTATTTCTTATGCTACTTTAATATTCTTTCCCTTCCTTTGTGTCATTTTTGAAGAAAAAAAAAACTAAAATAAATGTAAAACAAAATAAAATGTTTAAATTCAGAAAAAAAATACCAAAGTAGTTTTCAAGTGGTTCCAAGTAGAAAACATCTACTCACACTTTCCCTTTAGTCTTGTCAGCATGTTCCAGATAATCCATAGTGTACACAGCTATGCTGAAAATGATTTCAAAGTCAGGACAATAAATAATCCAGATGCCACATGTGACTGTACCAGGGAAAGTGGCTCAGAACTGGAGCTGGAAAGAATGGACAAATACCCATGTAGAAAACAAGGGAAATATGATTTCACTCAGTCACCAAAATGTGTATATTTTGGTTCATATTTTTCCCTGCCAATTATCATGCCCTCATTTTCTAGATTATTAGCTGATCCTTAATATAATTTTATAAGTAGTTATGAAGAAATTTTGTAAGAACCCCCCAACCAAGATCCTGATGAGTAACAGTAGGGTCTTCTACATGTGATAAAAAGCTGCACCCTTGAAATCTTAACAATATGGCCATGAAAACAAGAATGACAACAACAGTTATCACATGGCTGAGAGAGACATGCAAGAAACACTCCTAGATAAAGAACTATAGAAAGCTAATGGCAGCTAAGAGAGGGCAACTTGGTCTTCTCAAGAGAGGAGACTCCTGATTGGTTGTCTATTCTGAAGTGATCATCCTTAAGTACACACACACACACACACACATGCACACACACACACACACACACACATGCACACACGTGGAGGGGGAAGGGACAGATGATATGCAATAATAATAATTAAGGAAAATATCATGGATTTGAGGACTGTGAGAGACGTGGAAGAAGAAACTGTGAGAGGAGATGGTGGAGTGGAAGGAAATGATGTGAATACAATCTTTATCCATGATATTCTCAGAAAGAGAATATGAAGAGAAAACCAAAGCAAATCACTCTCCCCAATGGAAGGTAAGGAAAAACTATGCTACTTCACTAAAGTACAGAACAGAATGTAACTTTAAAAATGTTACTTAATATATACTGTGAACTTCAAGGAACAGTGTGCTATTCCCAGGTCTAATGGTGTCCCTAGAGTTTCACAATTCAAATCAAGTTCCTCTGCTATTAATACACACTATGCGTCAGAGATTAAAAGATCCTTGTTGATATCTTACTTTATTTTGCTTGATTTTATTACATTTTTTCATTATTTTTCTTTTTAAAAATATATTTATTAATTTATTCATATTCATCTCAATTGTTATCCCATCCCTTGTATCCTCCGATTTCTCCCTCCCGTCCCCTATGACTGTGACTGAGGGGGTCCTCCTCCCCCTGTATGTGCTCATAGGGTATCAAGTCTCATACACAACCAGTTCTAGGTACCTAAAAATCTAGGTTGGTGTGAGTTTTTCTTACATTAAAACTTTATTTTCATGTATCTTTACTGTCTCTTTAGTTGCGTCTACAAATTAAGGATCATTCTTTCTTCTTAATTTTATTGTAATTTAAATGTTAAAGGCAATAGAAGCGATAATTTTGGGAGATTTGACATGTAAAATTAAATTGGTTTTTTGTTTGGTTGGTTGGTTGGTTTTGTTTTTGTTTTTGGTTTTTTTTGTTGTTGTTGTTCTTTTTGTTTGTTTGTTTGTTTGTTTTGCTTTGGTTAAGCCAGTACTTCTTTGTACTATGCGTGCATAAAGGTGACTGCTGACAAGGACATTTTATTTGGTGGACCATGTTCATTCCTCACAGTGTGTATATGCCATAGTCAAGTGAGAGATGCATACTAGGACTGACACCTCTAAGCGGGGAGGGGGGGGAGTTCTGTTTTTTCTCTTGGGCTACAGATGCTTATTTTCATTGGGAGGTGGTTATAAGTTATTACTGGTCTTATACAAAGAGAAAACAATTTTGGACTCAGGGATGTCTCTCTTTTCCTTTATCTTTCATTCATAGGTAAGGAGTTAGCAGCTAAAAGGAAAGATAGGAAAATATATAAATATATACGGATGATAGAATAAAAAGTAGACTATTAAATGTACTCCTCAACTTAAGGCCTTAATTGTTACTCACAAATAAGATTATTCTTATTTCATTGGTATAGAATTGTTTATATTGAAGCAAAATAAGTTTAATTTTGATACCTTGGTATAGAATTCAAATTTAAGATTATTCTTTACACTATATATATATATATATATATATATATATATATATATATATTTCTACTCTAATATAAAGTATTGTCCCATCCAACTCAATTATAATACAAGGTTTACTTCCAATACCTAGAAAGTAGAACTGCAGGCTATAGAGGATAATTAAGTAATACAAACTAATTATTAGTTGAACAAATCATGGTCATGCCAATTACTTGTCTATTTTTATCACAAGAATGTATATCCTAGGTCTAACAGATAGATATGATTCTGTAGATACATAAAGTAAAATAGTTATATAAGGTTTTCAAACCCCTCAGAGACCTGCAGCATATGCCATTTAAAGCTATTTTTATTATTCTAAAGATTCTTTAAACATAGTCTTTATAAAAAAGATCTTGTATCACTGAGGTAAGGTATACACATACACTCAAATG
This sequence comes from Acomys russatus, assembly GCF_903995435.1. Lineage (NCBI taxonomy): Eukaryota > Metazoa > Chordata > Mammalia > Rodentia > Muridae > Acomys > Acomys russatus. Next base: position 36,228,572 of record NC_067153.1, read on the forward strand.
TATCAGTAAGATATTTCTTTTGGCAAAGCTTTATTATGTCCAGAATGATCAACTCAAACACTATTCACTTTGACTATAATAAAATTGTTCTTGTAATAATGAGATTACTCAGGGGTAAATTTGTAAATTATTTCTTTAGTAATTTTTTCAAGATGTTTGTAATAACTGGATTATTAAAGTTTTCTGTGCATGTTCCAACATGTAATGAACTATAATAATAGTCTCATTCTTATCAAGACATGCCAAGTTATTTTGGATGGAGCCTGAATTTGGTCTTACAATTAAGCTTAGTTGTTTCAGATTAAGATGTTTTTAGATCTATTTAGATATGTTAAGTTAGTAATTAAGAAATATGATAGATAGCGATTTTCATTCAGAATCTTAGACTCAACAAGATAGGAAAGATGTTTACTTTAAGTTTGCCAAATACAAATAGCCAAATCACTATGAATGATAACTATTTCCTGGTTGTTTCATGACTCTTCCTGCTGTATGTAGTTTATTTTGTTTATGTGTAATAATATAAATGTGTATGTTAAAAAATAAAGTTAAAAAAAAAGACTATATTCAACTTGTGCCCTTGGTGACTAATTAAAAAACTTCCATCTATCCTAGTTAGGACAGAAAATAGCACCATGAAGCTCTGTTGTGTATTCTCCAAAACAATAAGCTGAGAAAATATCAAGCACCTCTCTTTGTCCTTTCACTCATTCTATTGATCCTTTATTACGCAGACAGAAATCCCGTAAATCAACGCAAAATATCTGGGAGTAGTTATGACTCATGTTTCTCCTTGTTATATCCTTGTTTAGAACTCTATATTGTTTTCTCGTTTCAATTTTTATTAACTAACTTTTTCCTTTACATAAATCTTTAAACTCCATATTTTTAAAAGAAATTAAGTCCCTCTAACAGAATTTACTATTGAGGAACTGATTCAGCCTCAGTTCTGTGAGCAAAGACTGGCACCTACTGGCATAATATATTCAGTTTACAGCTGGACTAAAAACTGTCAGTCACAAGGCAGTTTATCTTTATTTTATTTAATTTTTAGTTCCATGATATGGCTTTGACTTTAGTTGATATTAAAATTAAAAATCATAAAATATTGTTGAATATATTCAACTGTCAATGGTATCTTTAACAGATGAAATTCGAGTAAGATCTACAAAGTTAAAGAGAAATAGTAAATTTAAAGGCTGCTCTTTTGGCTTTCTAAACTAACCAGGATCAAGCTGTGAGAATTTGCAACTGAGAGCAAGTATGTTTTAACAGACTCAGTTACAAATTATGAATAGAGAATTCATGGGCATATTCTGGTCAGACTAAAATATTTTGAAGTTAGATACAATTTCACAAGTTCATTCCAACACTGTTGTCTCTAAGCCTAGGCTCAGTAAATGGTATTTAAATCTCAATGAATAATTAATGTACTAAATATAAGATAGGCTGTTCTTATTTTGATATTATTATTATCATACTGCCTGACTACCCAAATACAAGGACTTAGAAATTCTTTTTCCCTTATTCTTTTCCTCCATTATATAAACAAGCTCACTGAGTCTCCACCTAAAATTTGTCTAGTACTTATCTGTTTCTCTTGATCTCACTGCTGTTTTTGTAATCCCACCTTCTCATTATGCATGCTAGGTTAGTAATTGGTCATCTTGTTCTTAACACTACTAATAGTGTTATCCTCACCTAGAAAATCTTTATAATTGTGAATTCCATACTTAACTTGGATAAGAATAGGAAGAAATATTTCAGCATTTAGAAGAGTCCCAGGGACACATTTTGTCTATAATGTTTACTTATTTGTCATAATATTATGTTAATTTTTACTTTATATACTTAGCATATCAAGACAATTTAAAACATACTTATGGACAATTAGAAATTTTTGAGACAGGGTTTCTCTGTGTAGCCTTGGCTGTCATGGACTCGCCAGGAAGGCCTTGAACTCAAAGACCTGCCTGCCTCTGCCTCCCTGGGTGCTCGGTTCACAGAAATGCACTTCCATGCCTGGCTTTAATTAAATATTTTAAAATATAAATAAACAGCTACTCACAGGATCAAATATATTATTATCTTAATTACGGTTTTTTGGTTGATATACAATCTCCGGTTTTATGAAGAATTTTAGAAGAGAAAAAATTATTTTGTATAAATATGACTCCATAGATTTTCATTCCAAAAATAATGAAGTTGTACATTTGAATTATTTGTCTTCATCCTTTTTCATTAAGTAGTATGACTAGGTTCTAAATTGTGGCTGTCAAATCTTACTGTGTATTTCTAGAAAACTATGTGAACCAGTTAGATAATAATTGGCATAGATTGAGCAGCAAGTATTTAAAATATACAATAGATAAGTGTTGACATGTTTAAACACCCATAAAATCATCTCCCGAACCAAGATAATAAACATGTCTCTCTTTGGCAAAATCTTCCTGTATCCCTTTAGTAATCTGTAACTCCACCCTCTCATCATCTTCCCCTCCTCTTATAGATAACAACTAGTTTCCAGAGACTTTAGTTTGCATTTTTCAGTACATGTTGTAAATGAAATCATAAAAATTTTAATGAACACACCTCTACTCTCTCTCCCATATTTATGTTTTCTTAATAACCATTAAATTCAATAAATGCTGCTCCCATGTGCTTTTATATGGGATCATTCAAATGGTACTTTCTCCTACGTGTCAGCCTACTCCACTCTCTTACAATTTCCTGCCCTCATACTTTCTTTTCCTTTCCCTAAGTCATCTTTCTATCCTTCTTTATATTGGTGTGTTTGTGTGTGTGTGTGTGTGTGAGAGAGAGAGAGAGAGACAGAGACAGAGACAGAGACTGAGAAAAAGAGAGACAGAGAGACAGAGGCAGAAAGACAGAGACAGAGACAGAGAGACAGAGAGAGAGACAGATAGAATGAGTGCATGAGCACAAGATATTATGTGCCCCAAAATTTTTTCTTGCAGGAACCTTCATACTTTTGTCCACAGTGCCCAAATGAAGGTGTGCACATTATTTCACTATGATTATTATTTGTTTCCTTGTTAACTAAATTATACTGGAATACAATGGACACTATATATTGCCTTAATTGTCATTTTCCTCATAGCTAAGGATTTTCAACAGTTTTGTATGTTTATTTGGCATTTATACTTATTTTGAGAACTGTTCAATTCTCTTGCCTTAGTAGCGGCTTTACAGGTTGTTTTGCATGCATCCTAAGTGTTAATTCCATATGAAATGTAAAGTAGATGGTAGTTTGCTTCTATTCTACAAACTTCTGAGTGAATATTTTGATAAGAATGATACCATTCTTATAAAAAAAATCTTCAAACTTCAGCTTACATCAGTTGGAATAATACAGTTTATATAAATGATATACTCAGATTGTATTGGAAAATATGCTTATGAGGATAATGTTATCATATCAAAGTAGAATCAAAGCTAAGTTAAATATCTGTTTATATCTGTAGCTTTTAATTTCATAATTTATTCATATTACATCCTCTCACTTCTATCTTCCCATTCCCACCTCCCTTCTTTTACCCTATTCACCTCCTCTAGATCTCTAACAGAGGGTGACCCCTCCCACACAATATGACCACAGCCTATCTGGATAGCCTGCTTCCCCTTTCTCTGAGTACCACCTGACCTCCCCACCAAGGGGAAGCGATTAGATTTGAGGCAAGAGAGTTCAAGTTAGAGGCAGTTGTTGCCCTTCCCACAACCATGGAGAATGAGCTATCCATTGACTATATACAAACAGGGGCGTCTAAGTATACTGAATGAATTGCTGGCAGATCGGGACCCAGAGGGCCTGCACAAACTTCTGTACCAATATATATCTATATTGATATCTACATCTTTTCATTTTCTTGGGGAGTTGGAATACATGGAACACGGTATTACACGGAATATACCCAGAAGATGTTGCTTTCAAAGAACGCTGTCCAAACGAATGACGTGTAGTTTGGAATTTTGATGTGCTGCCATACACCTGTAACACCAGTGCTTGTGAAGTGAGAGGAGGAGGACAAGAAGATCAAAATTGTTTCAGAAAGGTGGAGAGATTAAGTCAAGTCTGGACGTGTAATACTGTGTCCCACATATTCCAACTCCCCAAGTAAATGAAAAGATGGAGATATCAACACAAGAACATATGCTCAACCATGTTCATATAGCCAGAACATGGAAACAGCCTAAGTGTCCCTCAGTAGAAGAATGGATAAAGAAACTGTGGTACATATATACTGTGGAATACTACTCAGGTATTAAAAACAAGGAATTCCCGAAATTTGTGGACAAATGGATTGAGCTAGAAATTATCATAACGAGTGAGTTAACCCAGAAGCAGAAACAGTCAAATGGTATGTACTCACTTATATCTGGACACTAGCCCAGGAGGAATGTTCCATGAAAGTCTTCACTTTCATGAAAGTGGGACAGAGGGCAGGACATCCTATTGGGACTCTAGGTGAGAGAAGCATGGGAGAATGGGGAAATAGAAGGATCCAGAGGGTCCTAGAAACCTATAAGAAGAACATTATGATGGGCAGATCCGGGCCCAGGGGTCCTGTTCAAATTATGGCTCCAGCCAAGGACAATACATGCAGTAAACTTCGAACCCCTACCCAGATCTAACCAATGGACAGAACATTCTCCACAGTTGAGTAGAGAGTGGGGTTTGACTTTCACACGTACTCTGGTGCCCCATATTTGACCATGCCCCCTGGATGGGGAGGCCTGGTGGCACTCAGAGGAAGGATAGCAGGCTACCAAGAAAAGACTTGATACCCTATGAGCATATATAGGGGGAGGAGGTCCCCCTCAGTCACAGTCATAGGGGAGGGGAGTATAGGGAAAATGGGAGGGAGGGAAGAATGGGGGGATACAAGGGCTGGGATAACAATTGAGATGTAATATGAATAAATTTATAAAATATATTTAAAGTCTATCCATTCAGGGGAAACAAAACTTGTTTATTTAATTAACTTATTTAAGGCCTGTGGGAGGAATAAATAGCACCAGTAAAGTTATTGATGCACAAACATAAAGGCATAATGTTTGTATCCCCAGCACCTAAATAAATGTCAAGAATAGTGACATGTGTCTGTAACCTCACAGCTTTGGGCAGAGACAGAAGGATCCCAGGAATTTGCTTCATAACTTCTGTAGCCAAATGAAAAGCTCTGGGTTCAGGGTATGAACCTTTCTCAACAATGATTGAAAGAAATAGAGGGAAACACACGACACCAACCTCTGGCATCCACATGTAGACTCATATGGATGAGTGCACCCCATGCCACGCACATGAGATCATGAACATACAGTACACATATACACACACAGATTTGTGAAATGTAATTTCTTTTTCAAGATTCATATAAAAATCAGTGCTTATAAGAATAGATAGATACAGAGATACATAGATAGATAGATAGATCACATCCAGGAATATACTCTTTGCAAGGTAAGTCACATATATCAAAATGATGTAAGAAACTAATTTTATACATTGTGTAATAAAAATTATGTGGTTATCTTCTGTCATTTAATTTATAAGATTATTTATTTTGTATGAATAATAGTCTTCAAACCAAATGCTTTATATGAGTTACATATGCTTTAAGAATGGAATAAAGAAAACAAATAACTTCTGGATTATTTGTTTTTATTATTTCTATGCATGGACTCAAATGACAAGTAAGCCATGTTTGATTTAATTTGCTGATATTGATTTCCATAAAACTTTGACACTTGCAAATAGAAGCTTTGTGAATGGAAACCAAGGAACACTTGTCTTTATGCAAACCTACCTGTATTTATTTAAATAAAAAAATCAGTATTGAGTAGCTGACCTATTTCCTCCTGACACAGAAAAATATTATTGATGTAAATTCACATATGAAAAAGACCTTTTTAATGACCTCTTTTGTTCATGCTGTTTTTTCCCCTACCACACAGCAGGATCAAAAACAAACAGATAATACTTTTGTTGCTGTTCTCATTGATGCAGTCTTGGCACAGAGCATAGGGTCTGAAATATAAAACATACTCAACGGTAGGTACTATCAAAGGATGAATGATTAAGACAAGGTTGAGAAATGAGAATGAATACTGACACAGAAAAAAATAGCATTTGTAAAGGGAGCAAGAGTAATAATAAAAGGAACATATTAAAGCAATTAACCCAGGAACCCCAAATGGGCCAAGGTGCAGAAAATAAGAGACTCCGGTGTGTTCACCACTGAATGTGACTTCAGCATCACATCCCAGCCCTCAAGGCTCAGTGATCTTCACTGGAGGAAGGCCAGATAAATTGCAAAAGCCATAGCTGGTAAATAAATTCAAGGAAACTGTTGTAGAAATAAAGAGATAGCCGCACGTCTGAACTAACAGTTATTGTGACAATGCCAAAGACTTGCACAAACTTACTTCAGTCAAAATTACAGCATGAAAACAGGGAAGAGCCCTTGAAGTCCCATTCCTAGCTGGGGAGCTATTAATTCTTGGGAGAGAGAGGAAAAAAATCAGTGTTCTTTAAAGGTGTGGCATTTTAAATCAATCATTACTAGTTTAGGGATACAAAACTAGTACTCCTAAATAATATTAAAGAACACAAATTGAACATATATGTATACATATATATATATGTGTGTGTGTATAGATAGATGTGTGTGTGTGTGTGTGTGTGTGTGTGTGTGTGTGTGAGAGAGAGAGAGAGAGAGAGAGAGAGAGAGAGAGAGCACAATAAAGGTAGGTAGATTAGGGAGGTGGGAAGAATTGGGGGAAGCGGTGAAAGTGATCATGATACATTGTATAAAATTATGAGTTAATAGAAATACTATTTTTAAAAGAGCATATTGAAATTAGGAAATGACATGAACCTTTAGAGAGTAAAGAAATATGGAAAATGCCAAGGTCTAAGACTGGAGGTGATGTCCATCTCTACAGATCCGCACACAAGGAATGCTTTATTGTAGAGGGGTCAGCTGAATGTTGGAAGGCATCCCATTAAAAGACTAAAAGGAGATTTTCTATTTATAAAGCCCCTGTGAGTAGAAATATACAGGATATGTTGGTTTAATGTTTCTAAAGTATTTTTAAATATCAAATTAATATTTCTTCATAACATCCTTTTTATATGGCTTTTAAATACTCTTATGTGACTAAAGTAGGTTTTTTCTGATTTAATATTATGGAATATATCTTGGTGAATATTATTGTTACAATAAGAGTCATTCATGTATCCCTACAGAAGAATTTTAAAACTGAGATAAGTTTCCTTATAATCTTATACAAACTTGTATTTCTTTTGACCTTATAAATCATTCTTGTTATACCAGGTTTGCTGAATATGTGTTGTCAAAGCATGACAATTGTTTTTCTCCATCTTTTGAGATTCCCTTCTTAGTTTACCAGTGATAGCATTTTTTATTTTTAAAATAAAACTTTTTGGTTTTAAAAATATTTTCTAAAGCTATTCATCAAAAGTCTCTGTCACTGAAAACTAAATGTCTCTAGGAATGATTTTATGTTATTTTTCTGTGAGCTACCCATAAGCTATCTACATGTGCTCTCTATATGAAAAATGCTAGGAAGACCCACATTTTATTTGCAGGAAACCAGTTAGGACAGCCTGTGATTGCCACACTAGGTAACCGTGAAGTCTAGGGCAAATCCCTGAGCATTTTTCATAACCAATTAATAAACGACACCTTAAATAATGTGGGCTTGCCGTTCTTTATTAAAGGAAAATAGGGCAAAGTTGCTCAAAAAAAAAAGTTAAGAATATCTACAACTCACACAGTTAGACTACTATTCAGAACTCTTGACAGTTATTTCTAAAGATAATAGAGGTGACCTTAACATTTTTTTAACCTACTTATCATGCAACCTAAACACTTTTTAATATAAGCAAATGTCAATATTGTGTGCATGTACAGCTAGCCAGGGAAAATGTTTCTGTAATGATTGTGTTTGTTGATATTTGTTGAATAACAAGTGGATCTAAATTCATTTTGTTTGGTCCAACCATTATTAATTGATTCAGAATCCAATACAGGCTACATTGCTTTTTTTTTTTCCCACTCCATCTTCAGGAGAGATAAAGTTTGAATCACTGTTTTTTTATGAAAAAGAAGAATCTATAAATCATTCCTTTTGCCATTATCTGTATAAATGTGCACAAAGGCCACGTAAATAGTTGGATTCTCTCAATATTGTAGATTCAGAGTTTAGTGATATCGGCACTTTCTATTTTCTCTTTTTTTGAAAACTTATTTGGAAACTGGGTTTGTCAGATTCAACGGAATTCAGATAGCAAAAATCAAATCCTCCCAATGAATATTTGAGATCCCAGATGCTTTGTTTATGATGCATTATATATTTTTGTGTTGTTAAGTATAAAAAATTAAATAATTGGGGCTGGAGTGCTCAAGATGCTCTTCTAGTGGGCATGGAATGGATTTCTTACACTCATGTTTGGCTAATAATAACCATTTGTGACTTGAGTTTTAGGTGAATGGCGATATCTCTGTCCATTGCTGTTACCAGGAAAACCTATGGCACAGAAACATGCATTCAGGCAAAGCCCCGGTACACGTATAAATAAGTAAAATTGAACTATTGTAAAGACTGTGAATGGTTTTATGTTTTACAACACCTATTCTAAATATAGTATAGTTGTCTGGAGGCATGGGAGTAATGGATATATTAGACTGGAATTTTTTGCTAATAGGATATATTCTGGACATTCTAAACTGTTAAGTTATATACTTCTAATACTTTATAAGCGACAAACGTTATTGGGTATGTTTATAGTAAACAATATGATGTATGTATGTATGTATGTATGTATGTACTAAAGGAAATTCTACTATACCTATTAATATACCAAAAAGTGAAGGAAAGTTTCTGCCATGATCCTTGTTATAGACTAATTTTCATTGCACCAGAAGGCAATGGAATGGAGCAACAAAAGTCCTACCCAGCTCTCAGCACTATAAACCTTAACAAGAACCGGAGTAGTACAATTACTTTAGGGCTGCAGTGGTGGCACACAAACTTGGAGGTAACCAGCAGCACTGCCATTGGAATTAAGGCATAGTCAAAAACAGGGGACTCATACTTGGTACTGGAAACCTAGACAATTAGTTTCCCAGAGATAGTGAAGTCATGGTTCTTAGCGGAAAATAGATCTCCATCACTTTGCTAAGTTATCATAATCTCTATTTACATTCCAATATTTGTCCTTACAGCCACAGATACATGCATATCTCACCCCTTGCTAAGGCAGCTTCTCTTTGTAATAGAAAGACACCATTAAGTAAAAACACAACCAATGAAAGTGCAGAGATGTGAATCCGAGTCACATCTGATACATTTAATACTACTTGTACCTAAGGATCAGAGAGCATTGTGGAAGAGGGTGGAAGGACTGTGAGAGCCCAAGGAACAGAGAGTTTCAGAAGCTATACCCATGAGGTATGACCAACATGCTTACCTAAAGATGACTTGAACAAGGAGGAAACTAATAGATAGGTTTATGTTGATAGGGGAAAGCTATGAGGCCTCAATCTTAGGCAAAGAACTACAGGTAACTGAAGCAACTGAAGGATGCTAAGAGCAAAAAAAAAAAAAAATACTCTTCCTTGGGGAAGAGTATACAAATTTGTACTAAATAGTCCTCTCTGAAAACATATACATATAAGGAACATTACGCAAAATGATCTGGTTGTGTATATGTATTTAATTATATATATGTATATGTAACATATATAATATTTATACATATATAATTACAATTAAAAATTTGGGTCATGAATTTGAAAAAAAAGTAAGGGATATACATGGGAAAGTCTGTAGAGAGGAAAAGAAGGGGGAAATGTTGTAATCATATTATAATCTCAGAGATTAACACATTAAAAAAAAAAAAAGAATCACCATAACTTGGATCCCTCACTAGTGTCACCCTCATAGGTTCCAGGAAACTTCTACTTCCATATTGTCTTTGATTCATTTGCCTGTTGTTGGACCCTTTTTTCTCCTACTAGGTTGTCTCATAAAGCCTAGATATTAGGGCTTATTTCCAGTTTTATTGCATGTTGTTATGCCAATGTTTAGGAGTTATCACTGGGAGGCCAGCTCTTTTATGAAGGGAAACTGAGACACAGTAGAACTGGGGAAAGGAGATATGGAGGGAAGCTAGGAGGAAGGGAGAGAAGGGAGGCTGTGGTCAGGATTTAATTGTATGAAAGAATATTTTTATACACTTTTTATTAAATATTTTTACATTTACATTTATATTATTATACATATCTACAATAAACTACATACAGCAAGAAGAACCATGAAACAATCAAATATGCTATAAATGTTATATTCATAGTGTTTGGGCTATTGGCATTTGGCAGCCTTGAAGAAAACACCTTTCCTATCTTGGTGCATCTAAAATTCTGAATGTAAGTGAATATCTATCATATCTTCTCATCAACTTAAAATCTCTATCTAGATCTAAAATGTCTTAATCCCTAAATAACTAAGCTTAATTGTAAAACTACACTAGCTGCTCTCAACCCCATCAGAGACTAAAGAAGGAATAAATGTTTTTAACTAAAAAGAAAATAAAAAGAATTACTTTTTACTTTGAACCCTCTTTAAGACTGAACTTCAGTGATGTGGAGAGGAAGACTAAAAGTTTCTACCAATATATTTTAAAAAGTTTTAATTAATGATTTCTGTCTTCTGTTACTATAAAAAAATTTATGGACCTGTTACCATGCTAGTACATGACATTTGGAATTAATTGAGCTTCTGTTATGAGGTCATGGTCACTCATATATTGCTTAAGAATGAGCTATCTTTTTTGTCCATTAAGGTGAAAATCATGTATTTGCATTGATGCATCAATTTATCAAATGATTAAAAATATTATTTAGCAATTTTGTAATACAAAATATTTTATTACTGCCATCACCACCCATATCAACAGGGACTAATTAACTTATATTTTATGCCCTTTCGTCAGCATCATTCTTTCCCTAATCCCTTCTCTTATCCTAAGCTTTGTTAAATACCATCCCTTTGTGCCTAAAATAAAAACAGAATAAAACACTAGAAGGAACACCAGATTATTTTCTTTTTTTAATATAGGGCTGCTTCAGACAGTTTCCCTTCAGATTTATTATGTATCTCAAGACCATTCTTAGCATGTCTTTGAAAGAGGGAACCCCTTTTAAGCCTCACTACACAAAGTAAAAGACTAAAAGTGTATTTACCATATACAATTTGGAAAGTGCTTAATCTTTTTCTGCCTACATAAAGTTTTCTTTATCTTTTTCAAGATACTAAAAGAATCGCAACATAAAAGGTCAAAGGCATGATTCAGAGGGGAAAATTTGATAATGCTCATTTGAAAACAAATTCATCACTCAAACAAATCTAAATAAGTACAAGAGAATCATTTCACCTGTCATGTTTAAAACCAAATAAATATTTTCTATTTTTGTTTTGTTTTGATACTACTATATTATTTTAGTCAAAGAAGTGAGAAATCAGGAGATCCTAGTAACATTGCTAGGAACGTCGATGATGGAAGATGTATAGGTAATAATTTAGGACAATCTACCAATGTTTAAATTGAAGAAATGTATCTGTTTGATACTATGACTTTTAATTATCCAGGCTAGATATGTGACCATTGCAGAAGGAAGCAAAGGCAGCCCTCTTTTGTTATGCATTTAAAAAAGCATCTAAAATATTAAATGACAAGTAGTAATGTAAACACATATAAGAGCCTTTGTGTGGGGGGAGAGTAACCTATGCTCCCTGAAGGTTGCTTCTGACAGGAATACTGCAAGTTTCACTGCTGACAAAATAGTGTCCTATTAGTTTGGAGAAAAGAAACAGCTAAAATGAGATAGACTTTGAATTCATTTTTTTTTTCCTTATCAAAAGTACATCTAAGAAAAAGTAAGAAATAAAAAATTACAGATAAAAAGTTTCAATGATATGCAACATATTTGGTCAAAACTAGTTACATCAGTGGTAGGAAACTAAAGTATGTTTAATTGTTTTCTGCATCTGCTTTTTTAAAAATTAATATAATTTATTCATTCGCTTTATATCCTTCTCAGAGCCTCAGCCCTCCTATCATCCCATTCCCACCCTCCAACTGTCTGTCCTCTCTCTTGCCTTGTTCCTTTCTCCTGAGACAAGGAGAGCCCCTGCCCCAGACCAGCCCACACAGGCACAGCTAATCTTATCAGGACTAATCACATCCTCTTCCAATGCATCTGCATTTCAAACGCCTTAAATATGTCAATTCTTGTCATATTCTTCCAAAGCCTTGGCTTCTCTTAGTGGTTATTCAATCACCAAGTGATGAAAGTCAGCGGTGATTGCCTGAGTCTTAACAGAAAAGTAGGAGGAGAATCAGATGAGAATCGATGTCGTATTCAGGAAACACTGAACAGTGTGAAAAATCGGAAAAAAGTCTCCTATCCATCTCTAATCCTATCAACATTCACATGAAGGGGAAAAAAATCCGTAATTCAAAGGATTTTCAGAATTCTGGCAAATAGACTTTAAAAGTTGTAACAACATTCCCAAGGTCACCTCACAGAAAATTTCAAAGATAGTATTGTGGTTAAAAACTCATACACAATGGCTATTTCTGTGACCTAAAATAAAAATTGCTATTTAATAGCTCAAGAGCACGTCAAAAAAAAAAAAAAAAAAAAAAAAAAAAAAAAAAAAGAAAGCTTGAGTAAAGCAAAAAGAAATAATCCTTCTTTAAATTATAAGCAGATAATTAATGGAATACAAATCTTTGATGGAGTAAAAATATGCACACATAGACATTATTATATTTTAGTTCAATAATGTACATTACATTAATATAAAGATGAATCAAGTAGGTCCAATAATGAACAATTTGATATGATTGACTTATCTATTGGATGTGCTAGGATTTATCCAACTTTGTTATTAAAACTAAATTAAGTCAGGATTATATGGTAATACATTTTGACAACTTCAATATACCTTGTGATTTTTCTATATGCATTTATCTTAAAATGCAAGAACCCTGTTCTAATAGTATCACTAAATTCTTGGACACTTGAGTACATGCGGTAAATGTTGAGTTACCAGACTGATAACCTCAGTCATATTTATCTACTATTTGAAAGAAATCATATTTTATATTTGTGAGAAAATATCTAAACCTTGCACTCAACCCAGTGACATGTTATTCTATTTCTCAACTTGTGCATTTCACTGTGTCAGTATTTTGATTTTTCAATTCACAGGAGACAAAAGAAAGGAATGAGGCTCAACCACAGTGTTCTGCTACTTAAAGAAAACTCACTTTCTTCTACTGACATTAATGGGGCACATTTTATCTTAGTACAGACAAAACCAAGAAAGATCTGTCACGGTCTTGAAAACTAAGGGCAAAGTTATGTGATTCTTCTGGCATTCTTACAGGCAGATAGAGAGGTGTAAAAGAGGTGGGGGAGGGTGGAAAGCAAAGACTGTGGTTCGGAAATCATCAGTGTCTATTGTTGTGGTTAATTTAAACTCATGGTCTAATAAATGTTTATTATTAGATAATAGTTAATATGGTAGTATTTTCTAACCCAAAACCAATCAAGAAAAGACACAGACAACAGTTGTACTTTAAGATAGCCTTGGTTCACTTGGAGAAGGGAAGATATTAATCCATGATACTACCTTCCATATCTCACAGACTCCATCTCATGCCATCTGAAAGAAAAGAAAAGAGGACAATATCTCATTGTGGAATCTGCAGCTGATCACAGTGTGTCCTACAGTGTATTCTTTTATGCACACCACTCTAAAATGTTCATTGCAATGAGTCATTCTCTACCTCAATACCTCTGGCTTCTGTTTCACTGCAAATATTGGATCCTCACCAAGACTTCTCAAGAGTGTTCTCATGAATGTCATAGAGATCCTCCAACTTTGGATCTGTGGGACCAGTGTCTCCATGCGCTCCAGCACTTCAAAGATGGGGTAGATGTTGAGGACAGCCAACATGAAGCTCTGGTTCTGGGCCTGGGTGGTGTCAGAACTGATCAGTCCACTAGCCCTCCCTTGCCTACACCACTGCGACATGCTCTCCTGCAAGTCCCTGGGTATCTCATCCAAGGCTGCATCTGACAAGGGCCAGAGGCAGCTCTCCCACACTCATGCCCTCAGGACTGGCTCATCAGCGACAATGCCATCAAGTCCAAGTCTACTGTGCTTCTCAGGTGAAGTGCAGCCAGTGAGCATCTGGGACAGTTCTCTTGCTGTCATTACTCACGGTCCAGCTCTCCCATCTGCTATAGGTGATGAGGGGCTAGTGGAGGAGAGCATCTCTGCCTTGACCATGCCACCACAGGGCCAGCTCTCCCCTACTCATAACCTTGATCTGGCTCACCGAGGACGTCATCAACAGGGTTGGCTATACTGTGCCCTATGAAAGAGGTGAAGGGTGGGGCCAGACCTCCTACTCTCATGTTTTTGGAGCAAACTCTTTTATAGTGCCCAAGCAACAGGTGGGGACATCCCTGCAAAGCACTCAAACAACAATATGGCCCAAGGCAGGGTCTAGACCAAGAACATCTTCCTAGCCTTGATGGTAACATACCCCCTCTTCCTCAGGGCCTTGGACCCAGATATGCCCCTTGGCAGCAACATGAGCCAGTACCTCATTGTGGCCTTAGGTGGCATTGTCAGCCACTCACACCAAGCTGTTCCTCACTATCCTTGGGTCTCCAGTTCCACCTCTCTTCACTGTGCACACATCCTTTAGTTCCTCTTTCTCTTCCTTCTCTCCACCACTTATTGCTTATCTTGGTGGCACATGGTGACACCTCTGGTGTCTGGTGTTATCTCAAGAGTGCTATAGCCTACCCTTGCTATAAGGCACCAGGCAAGTGCCTTCTTGGGAGTGGACTGCCAGTCTGGACCAATGGCACCAGTCTGGGAGAAATTGCATCAGATATTTTTTAAAATATTATTTAGAGAAATTGTATTGAGGAATTCGCAAACCAGATTTAGACTAGCTGTCTGAAATATCTCGATTTCCTTTCCATGAAGATTGGGAATTCCCATGGTCCCAATACTCATCACTACTACCTAAATTTTCAAGTTAGTTTCAGATATGTAGGAATAACCCATAACATCACCTGCTCTCCCAGTGGCTCTCTAGTGATGTGTACATTACCTTCTCAGTGACAAGTAGCATCAATATGTTGAAGACAAATCTCTCAGAAAAGCATAGTCTGCCTTCATAACCTAGTTTTCATTGATATTAAGTTGTAGGTCTGGTTTGATTATAGAAGCATTAACAGTGTAAGTTAAAGCGCAAGTCTGGCCCACATTAAGTCAGAGCTTTCCACATAGCTTTCTCTTTCCTAGGACATAAGACTGTTTAATATCGTGTTGCTGGTATTTAGATTATTAGGATTTCTAATTTATAAGATTTCTCTATATTTACACTGTCTTCTGGCAACAGAGAGACATGGTTTGTGAAAATCAACCAGAAAATCTTCTGGGAACAATTCACCTCAATTTGTATAGATAAGCACATATATGCAGAAATGCATGCATATGTCTAAATACTTACATATAGATACATTATTTTTAAAGACAAAGTCACTGTGTTTGAAGGCTGGCCTGACACTTGCTATAGATGCCATGCTGATCTTGAACTCACAGATGACCACCTACCTGTGCCTCTCAAACAGTGGGATTAAAAGCACACACCACCAAGCAGTGATAGGTAGATATGTAGATAGTAGATAGTTTATACAGACAGGCACTTTGGTGGTGGGTGGATATATTTGTGTCAACACATATAGATAGACTAGAGAAATAGAAATACATAAAAGTCAAAATGTGTAAGGGTAATTTGTTCTTACTTATTCTGCTGGCTGTAGGACTTGAGAGACATAAGTAATTTTTCTAGGCTAGTTCATGTTAAAAACAGAATACTGTGCATAGATCCTACTTTTGCAAAGGGAATTAACAGTGAAAACCCATCTGAATATCTGTACTGAGTAAGTACTCACAAATTATAAAGCTTTATGTTGGGATAAGTGTATGCTTGTGTGCATATGTGTAAGTGATTGTACGTGTGTATTTGTGTGTTTGTGAGTGTGTGCTTTTGTGTCTCTCTCTCTCTGTGTATATGTGTGCATATATGTGTCTGTGTGTCTGTATGTCCTTGTGAGTTTATGTGATAGGTATACCTGAAGGTGGAGGCTAAACTATGCATCATATCCACTGGAACTGGAGTTGCAAGCACATGGCTGTGATCCACCTGATCTGGATGCTAATAACTGAAGTCTGGTCTTTGCAAAAAGCAGCAAGTACTCTCAACCACTGAAACATTTCTCTAATCCTTGTTTAGTTGCTTTCTGGACAATAACTATATATGTATTTTGTACCATCTGCCATGTCAGTTTCATTAATTTACTTTGGGTCTCATGACTGTTTGACATCTCAAAAATTACAATAATCTCAAGTGACTGAATCTGAAATAATATTAAGATTTAGTGGCAACAAAACATAAAGAACATTGAACTAATTGTGAGAAATTAAGTAAAAATAATTTATAAAATCACTAATGAGAAAAACTTAAATTTATGAATTTAAAAGTGATCATTTATATGTGAACATGTTATGCTCACCAGGTATAATGTTCTTGATGACTAAAAATGCTATTCTATTTTAAGTAAAAACTGAGCATGATAAAAATTGTGATTCCTGGAATTGTTTTTACCCTATTCAATCTGGTTAAAAATAAAATAATAGAAACGTTTTTACAAGAAAAAAATAACCATCTGAAAAAAATTAAAATAGAATTACTGAGAAACACACTGCAAGGTCTTAAGAAGGTATTTAAGGTGTAAGTTCCATCATCACTACTGTGTTATATAAGATAAAGGTGAGAAAATTTCTGCAAACTGCCACACAGTCAGTAATTTAGGTCCTGAGAGCCATAAGGTTTCCATCACAACTATTCAGCTTAGCCTGTGTAGTACAAAATCACCAGCAGGAAATGTATATCACATACCCATGACTGTATGTTAATAAAATTTTATATCCAAAAGTGTTGCGTAGGTTTGGTTTGAGGCAGTTGCAGTTGACAGATTCTAAGGTTAATGCAACATATTCACCAACACGTTTTGTGAAACATCAGTCAAATTTTCCTTGTCTTTTCATCCAACATTTGTAACATCTTGACAAAGTGCACTAGAGGATGACAACATGTCAGCTGTTATGACACAATATGACTGGGAAATATAAGCTGAATGTAGAAGTGCCTCAGTATCACTTCTATGAGCCAAATTTTTATAGTTACTTGTTGTAGAATTCTATACATTTTATGAGTTTATTTATCTCTCCTCTGTCATTCTTAAATAAACTCTCTTTTACCTATCTATCAAACATTGCATTCTCATTTCAAAATAAAACCGAAAAAAATCCCTCATCAATTCAAATTTGTATGCCCATAAACTCTTGAATATATCACCATCTACTGGAATGTTGTCAAACTATCAAGGAGACACCCTTAAAGAATATTGACCCTTGTTATCCAACAGTTGGCAATATTGATAATTGACAATATCAACTGTCAATAGTTAGTTGTCAGCTGCCTTGGAACAAGCCATTGTTGATGTGACTTAGCTGACTAATGCAACTGTACACTATTACTTAATTTTTGTTGCATTGATAAAAGCAGACAAATATTTTGGAAAAAATAATTTATTTTCATGTATGGTTCCAGACAGGGAGTCTGTAATGGTAAAAGTGGCAGGACAACAGGTTGCTGGATCAGGTACCTGAGAGATTACATCATCAGATGCAAGCATGAAGCCATGGAAACTTCCTTTGAATCAATGAAACCAAGACCTGGTTCTTTGAGAAAACCAACAAGATACATAAACTCTTAACTAGTATAACCAAAGACAAAGGGAGAGTACACAAATCAACAAAATCAGAAATGGAAACGGAGACATAATTACAGACACCAATAAAATCCAAAGAATCATTAGGTTTTACTTCAAAAGACTATATACCACAAAACTTGAAAAATCTAAATGAAATGCACAATTTTCTTAATTGAATCAAGATCAGGCAAACAAATTAAATAATCCTATATATCCTAAGGATATAGAGGCAATCATCAAAAGTCTCCCAACTAGAAAAAAAGAAGCCCAAGGCCAGATGGATTCAGCAGAGAAGTCTACCAGACCTTCAAAGAAGAGCTAATGCAAAATCTCTTCCAACTATTCCACAAAATAGAAACAGAAGAAATATTACCAAACTCATTCTATGAGGCCACAGTCACCTTGATACCTAAACCACACAAGGACCCAACAAAGAGAATTTTATTCATTTCACTCATTATTTTTTTTTTAACAACACAGTAAAATAAAATGTAATAAGCTACACCAAAACCTGTCACCTCAGTCACAGGAATAAAAGATTCACTGGTTTACACTCTCAGAAATCTCATTTTAAAAAAACTCTCTAAATGTGAAGTCATAATATATATGCAAAGGATCTGGTGCAGGTCTAGGCAGGCCCTGTGAGTGCTGCTGCCTCAGTCTCTGTAAGTTCATGTGAGTTTTGCTTGTGTGAATTGAGAGGACCTTGCCCTCTTGGTGTTCTCTTTCCCCTCTCGCTCTTAGAACCTTTCTGCTTCCCTGAGCCCTGAGAGAAGAAATTTTTGGGGGGAGTTATCTCGTTTAGGATTGAGTGTTCCAAGGTCTCTCACTCTCTTCATAGTACTTGGCTGTGGGTCTCTGTATTTGTTCTCATCTGCTGCAGGAGGAAGCCTCCCTGGTGATGGCTTAGCAAGTCACTGAGCCATGAGTACAGATGAATAAATATTAGGAGTCATTTTATCACACATTTTTAAAACCAGTATTATTTGCTTTTCTCCTAGGTCCCTGGGCTACCTAGCCTCAGGTTTTTGGTCACCCAAGCAGTGTCATATGTAGGTTACAACTTGTGGTGTAAATCTTTGGTCAGGTAAGTGATCGGCTGGTTATTCCCACAAGCTTTGTGTGCCACTATTACCCTGGCATATCTTTCAGGCGGTACACCATTGTGGACGAAGGCTTTGGGGCTTGCACGGTGCTTACACTACTTTTTTGATAGTGAGCAGAAGACATCCCTGTGATACCAGTGATACACTGTAACATAGGCTTGAAGGTTCTATGTAGACACCTGCTTTATATCATCATGTTTAATATAGTTGCTGTGTTCAGCAATGGGGTGTCACTGTCAGTTTCTGGAGAGCAACCTAGCTTTGACAACAGAATAGGTTGTTTGGTGCCCTCCTACAATGGCCAAAAGAGAAGAAAGAATCTTTGATAAACATTACTTCTTCATTAGCATATAGGCAAATCTGGGTAATTGCCTTGGCTAATGATTGATGTGTGAAGGTCCAGATTTCTGTGGGCGATCTTTTCCTTGGACAGATCATCCTCAGTTGTGTAAGAAACCAAGCTGTGAAAGCTACAAGAGTCAAGCCAGTAAGCACTGTTCTTCCCTGGCTTCGGCTCTGGTTCCTGGGTTCAAGGGTTCTTGCCCTGGCTTCTCGAAGTGATAAAGTATGACCTGAGTGTTGGACGTCAACAAACCCTTCCTGTCCAACTTGCTTTTGGTCATGGATTTTCATCATAACAATGGAAATCCAACTAAGGCATCATGTTGTTGTTCCTTGTCCCTGTAAGATAATAAAGCCAAAACCACTGCAGAAAGAAAGTGACAACTGTGAGGAAGGCTCTGAGAATCATAAGCTTGAATGTGAAACTGTGGAATTGAACAAGCAGGTGGCTATACGAAGGATGGAAAGCATAGACAGTGGGGAGAGTAACTGCACTCCTGAGTATGTACCATCTGTCTGGCAGCACCCTTGTAGCATACTCATGAACACCTGTTTTGCTGGAGGAGAAAGAGCATCACCATATAAATCTATCAGGTTCTATTGGGAATACAGAAGCAAGACCAGAGAAGTTTAATAATTATTGTATGATTATACATTAAGTGAAATAGTTGAAGTTTTAATTCATATAGTCTAGTTTCAAACGACCAGTGATATGTCACTGCACTGCTGTTCCCTTATATATTTGTGAATATTTCCATCTGATGCTTTTATTAATGTTAATACTATCTGTTCTAATTTTACTTGTTAAATTATCTCAAATCAATATATGTGACAATAATCGAGTCTAGTTCTTTGTCATACTCTCTGTTATTAATGAACAATTCATATGTCTTTCTTATTTTTATTAGACTGCATTTATGTCACTCATTGATATAATAATGTAAGTCTGTTATATGTTATAGAATGAAAATTTTTAAGTGGTCACTTGCCATTTTACATCTATATGTAGGCTTTGAACTTTTTCAAACATACTTTATTTTGGGTTCTTTAATGCTTATACCTCCCCTCCAACCTATCTACCCATAGAGAGGAGGGAAATTAGATTAACAGGAACAGGAGAAGACCCTTTTAGGCTCAGTTCCTTGGAGCGATCATAGTCAGGATTCCAGTAGACCCGTTGAACACCAAACCAACAACTCAGCAAAGGTAACTGCCACTGCTGCAGCTCGAACCCAGAATCTCAAAGCATTCTCTGGAGCATTTCTGTCTAGGAGCCTCTTGAATTAGAGCAATAAGCAGCCAAACAATAGAAAAGCCAAGCCTCATGTTTGACACCGTGTGTGTGTGTGTGTGTGTGTGTGTGTGTGTGTGTGGTGTGTGGTGTGTGTGTGTGTTTCTCCTCTCAGAGTGTGTATTTGGATGTTTTATCAGTTGGCAAAAACCATGCTTCAACAAGAAGCAGTTCCTCTTCAAGTGGACAAACACCACATGTTCTCTCAAAAGTCTATTTCCAATAGATGAAGTCTGTTTCATATCCCACATTTGGGATCAAAACATAAACACATGCACATCAACTACCTTTTTGTGATCATTTTTTTGGCCTATTGTAACTGGCTGAACATGATCTACTACTACCTCAGGAGGAAAGAAAGCCACAGCTACTTATTAATGTATGTCAAGGGTTCTAGAATGGAAGAGACAAGAGGACTATCAGAGACATTTGTCATGTATGTCTTATGTCCTTCCCTTGATAAGGAATCCTAATTTGCCATTCCTCTGCTCCTGTAAGTTATAAACACTCTAAAGATTTAGACAAATTCTTAACACTCATAAAATTATCCTACCATCCTACCTATTGCAGTCCATGAAAATACCCGTGTCTTAGGGCTTGAAGCCTAGCTAGATCTCTCTTCCATTGCTAACATATAGTCGTTCAATTTTTACTTCATAGGTCTGATCACTTCAGCCCTTCTGGTTCTTTCTACAACTCACAATTCTCATCAGCCCATAAATCTACATCAAAAATAGATGAACACACATGTGACCCTTTTCATTGTTATTGTCTATTGGGGACATGTTTGGTATTAATTTCATACACTGAAAAAACATTTCATTTTTCTGGTGTCTGGATGAGCGCTATTTACCTGATTCTGTTATCCAATAATGCTAATGAGGAAATTTCAATCAAATGTGAAGTGTTACAAGAGAGATCTAACTGTGGATATATTGCTTAATTCAAAACTGTAGATGCACTTATGATGAACCTAATGAAGACAAAGTTATTGGTCTAAAAAGAAAAGTAATCCTAAAGAAAAATGGATTAAAAGATCCCACAGGCAGTAATAATCAACAAACAAACAAAAGGAACAATAATTCTTTTTATATTAGTGGGAACAATGTCATGAGGTTGCTTGGTGAGAAATAGAGGGACACGTTTGTTTCAGAAATTATTGACTAACAATAGTTACCAAAATAAGATGATATCAATGGCAGCCATTTGTGAGACAACCTTACTTTCCCTGGCAACCTGCCTTAGGCACAATTTTTTTATTTTTATGATAATTACAAATATTAACTCACATCACACAGTAAATCTATTATGGGGTATCTATTATGTTTGTATCATGTATCTTTGTCTATCT
This sequence comes from Acomys russatus, assembly GCF_903995435.1. Classification (NCBI taxonomy): domain Eukaryota; kingdom Metazoa; phylum Chordata; class Mammalia; order Rodentia; family Muridae; genus Acomys; species Acomys russatus. The sequence continues at coordinate 36,250,643 of NC_067153.1, forward strand.
AACATATATGATAGATAATAACATATATTACAAAATATTATATATATGTGTGTGTACAGTTTTTAAATTACATGTGTTATCAGTTTTATCAGTACGCTCAGCTAGCAATCAATCAAGACACAGACACTTGTCATATTTTAAAATAGTCTTAGTTAACCTGGGTCAGGGCAGATATCAATCCTCTAAATTACCTCCAATAGTAGGGCAGGCATCCCTGTCTCAATCCCATGCCATTTGCTTCCAATATCTTCTATCAAGCTACCTCCCATCCATAATCCCATATACTTGCTCATGTTCTTCATCTGGACCAAATTCCCATCCACGCCAGCCACATGCTTCTCCTCCATCTAACCCATGGCTGCCTTCCTCTCTTCCCTTAGGTCTTTTTCCTTTCTCCTTTCTCCTTTCTTCCCCGACTTTTCTCTCACCTATCTCCTTTGCCCTGCCCATGTGGGTCACAGAGACAGAAAACTGTGATTAGCATCAAAATACACCAGACCATCCCCCAACATCTCCCATTTCTGTCTAAATAAAAAAGGTCATTTTTATATACAGTAAGTACAGTTATGAAAAATTATAAAAATCAATAGGTAAGATTTATACATATCATTTCCAATCAAAATGTATTTTGTAACCTTGTAGAAAATATTGTTTATTTTATCTTGGTAAATCTAAAGTTTTGAACCTAAATCAACATCTGTTAAAGCTCAAATTTATCAACCTAAAAGTATCTATCTAGATTTAAAAGTATCTTTTTAATTTCTAAACAACTAAGTTTAATTTTAAAATTAACTATCTGGTCTTCAACCCCATCAGAGACTTGAGAAGGAATAAATTTAACTATCCGAGTAAAAGGGAAGTGCAGGTTAGCAGCTTTAAAAATGAGAAAAAAAAAATGACAGAAACAGTTTGCTGCTTGAACAGACACTCAAAACTCTCCATAACATTGGAGCATTATTTTCAGTCTCCTGGCCCAGTATATTTGACATACATATTTGTGAATCAGGAAGCATTGAGGATTTGCTTACCCTGTGTTGGCAGAGTCTGGCCGTCAAACTGCCTGTGTCCAAGTGTGTCCATTTTTTAGGCAGAACCCTGTCTGTGGGAGAAACGAAGACGTTTTTGTCCTGTGGCTGTTTCTGCCACATTTGAAGCCATCTTTACAAGGAAGTTCTTCAATGCTCATCATCTTCTTTGAGTTAGGCTGGGTATTATCAGGAGTTAACCTGTCTTATTGTCAAAGAATCCTTAACATGGTAAAAATATGTATAAATGTCATATTCTGTAGGTCTCTGAGGATTTTGAAGACCTTATCTAACTATAGAATAATATCTGTTAAACCTAGCATGTATATTTTTATACTTGACATGACCATGAATTGATCAACAATGGCTTGTATTACTTAATTAGCCTAAAGAGCCTACAATAACACTATCAGAGAACTGGAAGTAAATCATGTATTAATTGAGTTGTATGTGCACAATATCTCATATTAGAGTAGAAATATAATGTGTGAAGGATAATATTAAATTTGAATTCTATTTCAATGCATCAAAATTAAATGTATTTTGTATCAATATACAACATTCTACATTAATGAATAAAAATTAACCTTATTTGTGAGTAACAACTAAGGCCTTAAGTTGAGGAGTAGAATCAATAATCTACTTTTTGTTTTATCATCCCTATAAATTTCTATATTTTTCTTTTTTTTTTAAAACTCTATCTCTATACCTAAGATAAAGGAAAAGAGAAATCTCTAAGTTCAACCTCATTTTTAAAAATAAGACCAATAATAACTTCTAACCAACTCTTAATGACAATAAACATCTATAGCCCAAGAGTGTAACCAAAAACCTACTCAATTTCCCTTAAGGGAAACGAGTCTTTTTAAAAGTTTTTTCTTTTTTTAAGCTGATTTGGGGCAGAGAATACCTGTATTGAGACCCAAATAAAACTGAAAATAAATGGTTAAACAAACTAGGAATAGTATTTGTGTTTCAGTATTTAAATGTTGAGAAATTTTAGGCTTAATATAAGTCCTGTGTGGGATGATCTGAAATGTTGGACCAATTTGAGCAGGAGTCTTCTTTGAAGCTGTTTTGTTTTTTTGGTTTTTGGTTTTTTTTTTGGGGGGGGGGGTTGTTTTTGTTTTTGTTTTTTTGTTTTTTGTTTTTTTGTTTTTCTTTTAATGAGGAACAACTAAAGGACCTGGGGCTGAAACATGAAGGATGCAGGATGTTAGCATCTCAGCAGGTTGGAGGAATAAGTCCTGTCAGGTCTGATTTAGCATTAGTGTCTGGTTTTTTAATTTTGAAAACATAATTTTTTACAAGCATTTTACAGTCCTATAACTATGAATGTATTAGGTGTGCAGGATGCACAGAACAATTAAGGCTAGTTTTCTGTTCGTTGTATGAGCAGAAGAAAGACATCTGTAAATCTTTATTCGTGCCACATAAAGAATGCCATCCAGTAATAGATCATGGGGATTTTGTAACCAACAAGAAATTTTGACTAGGCATAGACATTCATGTCTCAGCCAGTCTTAGAGCTATTCCTCATGTAGTGGGATTAACAATATAAGTTAACTGGGGTTTTTTTGTTTTTTTTTTTTTTTTTTGTAGTTTGCATTTATGTAAACATAGACTTTCTTAAATTACTAGATGTTTTTTTAGGTCTGTTTTATTTTGACCTCTTTCAAAGACGAAATGTAACCTCACCATTAACAATGAACGTACAATTATCATCATATTGAAATAAAAACAAGATTGTATAGTTTTAAATGTCCTCTTTTAGGCTCTATGGCACCTGATGTTTCCTGAAAAAAATTGTATTTTGTTTTAGAAACAAGCCAGTTGCTCTGAGCAAAGATAAAGGCATTAAACTTTAAATAAACATCATATGACTCTCGTTTTATTTTAGGGTTTATGTATATTGGAGGTATCTTGTACCGGGCTTTTTATATTTGTTGTGGGTGTGTTTGTCTCATCCCTTTTTGACGGAAGGCATGTAGCTTGCATGTTTGTTTCCCCTTTTAACCTTAGTTCTTATTTTGATCAACAAAATATATTTTTAGGTCGTAGGTATCTTGTACTTGGTTTTTTATATTAGTTGTGGTGGTTTTGTCTCACCCCTTCTCTATGTGGGAGCCATGTAGCTTTATGTCTGTCTCCCTGTTTAACCTATGTTTTCACTTTGACCAACAAAACATATTTCAACCATTTTATTATCTTTCTTTAAAAATACATAAACCTCAGATTGACGTGTATCTATCCTTTAGGTCAGTAAGTATACATAATCTATTGTTAAGAAAAAGGAACATACCAAAAAAATTGTCAGTATAAGCAGTCTCTTGTAAGTAAATTATTTTATCAGCAGGGGGTTAAGCCTGGGCCAGATTGGAACTCAGCACTTTTGTCTGGCTTTTGTCTCTATTGTGTTGGTATTAAAGGCTGGTGCCACCACAGTCCCCTTTAACTATTTCACTTCAATTTAGTCAAAATCTTTACAAATCTCAAGCATAAATCAAACAAGGAATCTAGAAAAGTCTAAACCTTGGGTTATTTGTGTTGATTTAGGCTTTAGTTAATGACATCCTTTTTATTATTTTACGAAATTTAGTTATTTTTATCTCTTTTTGGTGGGACTTTTTTAGGAAGCCCTGATAAACACCTTGTAGCTAAGGAGCTTTGAATCCCAGCTGCTTTAAACTCTGTGGAGAAAAGTTTAGTTCTTCCTCCCTCTTTGGTTGTTAGTAACTCAGTCTCACATTTCTTGGCTCTTTGTCTTTTCTTTTTTTTTTTTTTTTTGATCCTTTTTAGAGAAGGTAAGTGTGACTATAACTAAACACACACACACACACACACACACACACACACACACACGCTTAAAGCGGTTGCATTGCAGTGTCAAGTGCCTGAAGTTAATAAAAAATGTAATAAGGCCTGATTTAGTAATATAATGCTTCTCAAACTACTATAACAAAGAAGTGACTACTATGAGGTGAGGAAGGCCTCTAAGAGTCATAGGTTTGAATGTGAAACTATAGAATTAAATACCGCTGCAGAGACAGAAGCAAGCAGATTTGTGGACTGGGTATTGAAAGTCTAGACAGATGAACAGGCAGATGGGCAGAGAGGGTCCATGTCAAGTAGGTCATGTCAACAGCAGGGACCAAGTAGACCTGAAGTCCTATGGGCAGTGAGGAGCCCCTTGACATCAATCTGTAACACAAACTAAGCAGGCAAATGACATTTATTAGGGGTGCTGATAACAATGCAGTGCTGGGTAGCTACATCTGTTAATTCTTGTGTCTATAGTCTGTGAAGTCATTATGCTCTGTCCACATGATTCTGTAGTCCCAGTTCACCCTGATAAATTTATATGGTAGTGTTCATTCTCCTCAAATGAAGCAGGGATTTATGAGTGTGCTACAAGGGTGGTCCCAGGCAGGTGGGAGAGAAGCGGGGGCACAGTCACTCTTCATTTGGAAAATAGAATCAGCAGCTGAGTGTAAAACGGAATCTCTCAGGGTGCAGCACAGCCTGGGTAAGCACTGTTTTACACAAGAAAACAGCTTTATCTAAGCAGGTAGCATTGAAAATGTCCCGTGACATTGGAGTCAGAGTGAACAGAGTGTTTAAAGTGCATCTGAGTGTAGAAAGGAGCATTGACTCATGTAAGTTATAATAAAATATGCCAAAACCTGAATTTTTATCTACAACATAAAAGGCAAAAGGTATCAGATAAGTGCATTTTAAACTATGCTTGATTATTTCTGCAAAAAAACAAACAACTTACTCACCTGTGTTTCTGTTTTAAAGTGCACCGTATTAAGCAAATATAATTTTTCAAACTTTATTGTCTCAATGTATTAATAACACAGAATGAGATAATTCCTGTATCTTGCCAAGACTCTCTGAAGGTCATAGAAGAGCCATAATTTCTCACTGATAATTCAGACTATGTACTTAGCTTTCAGATATTTTACATTTATTCACTCCCAAATTTTTCTCTAGTCAGAGATATACAGGTACAGATATAAACATACATGAGCATGTATTCATGAGCCTGTACTTAGCAGGTGATAGTAAATACTATGAGAAGAAATAAAGTGAATCGCACCAAGCAATGAGTAGGAATAATTAGAAAAGGTGTCCCTCCTATGACACACAATTATTCCTTGAAGAAGGCTATTTTTTACCCTTCCCTGACTCCTTTAGATTAGGGAACAGAAAAGTAGTAACACATCGCCAAACAGATACCAGGCATCGGAGCTTGAAATCAGAATCATTTTTATTCTGATATATTACCATTTTCCACTACCCCATGCACCTTTTATAAAAGAATTTTCTACATGCAAAGGCTGAAAGCACTGGTAACGTAGCACTTCCCTGATATAGTGGAGTCCACAGGCCACAATACAAGTAAAATCATTCCTAGGATTTGCTGACAGAGGAGCACACAGTGAACGGCCGTCAGCCAAGTCTTTTCTACTTGAAATAGATAAGACTCTCAGCAGCTCACTGCACTCATCATCTCCAATATCACATGGGCCATTTTACTGCCACATATTGACGTATTGATATTCTAACACAAGATAGAGAGAAGAGTGTTTGCTTAAGCTAAGACGTCTCAGGATTTTCCATTTAAAATGCCATATGCTAACATAATGCTGCACAGGAGAGTGACTGTAATACAAACTATTTGAAGGAAGGAAATTGAGAAGCCCTGATTCCTGAATGCTACATTTCCTGGTGGGAAAACTAAATTCTCATAAAGATTGCATATTGAGAATATTTAGTATTTAATTTACTTTTATTTAATGGTATTTAATTCCATTCCATCTGAAATTCTTTGGCAACCATACAGTCATCAAAAATGCTTTAACAAAATCTTAACTAGGAAACTTAACACCTACTCACACTATTGTTAGCTTTAGTAGTTCAAAGAATGCAAAGTCAATAGCAATTAGGGAAAAAACCCTTTGAGAAAGGAAAAGATAGCTATGAAATATCTAATTGTTTCTTTTCAAAATACTCCCTTGGTAACTTCAAATGCTAATAAAATGTCATTTCCCCATGTTAAATAGCACACAGGTCTTTCTCTTCTTGGGTAAGAAAAAAGCATATTGTTACAATGTATATAATACCCTTCATTACTAAAGATTATATTATTCTAATGTTACTGGATTATAATTAATTTGTAAGTGATTCTGGAAGCTTAAGCTCCATTCTCTCTTTGTTGCTTAGCAACAATCAAGCTGCATGAAAAACTGCTAGGTTATCGACTATCGCTCAAAATGTGTAAACATACTTAAAAATTATTGAGGTGGAATTGTTCTTTCTAGAGTCTTTTCCATATTGTCTCTGTAATTTAATTCAGGCAAACTTGCCTCTATAATGGAAACTAGTTTAAATTAAGTATAGAGCCTAATGAAAAGGTATTGTAAGTTCTTAGTGTAATAAAGAGGACAATTATTTGCCTAGAACACCTTGGACCTACATGCTGCTGATAAGTTCTTGTTTAGGAAAATAAAATCAATGATAATTGCACGCATCACTGAGAGAAGTCACGCTAGGAGACAGTAATATCCCAGAGCAAGAACAAAGGATGATGGTGCTTCTTGCATCACTTCTTAGTTTCATCTCATCAAGGTTTCCTAAACAACCCAGTGGGCTGAGCCTTCCAACTGTAGTCATCTACCAAGTGATACTCCACAGACATGGCTAACACTTGGTTGCCTCTCATACGTTGAAGGTATATTCCTATATTGAAGACACCACACAGATCAAACAAAGGAATAAGGCAATCAAAACAGTTCTAGCCTAAATGTCTCTGTCCTTTAGCTTTTGGAGTAACAGAAGCTATTATTTAAACTGTCTAGGGGGCAGTAGCAGTCGATACTCTTACCCACCTCACGGAATATTGGAGAGGAGAGGGTGTAAGAATTGTAAGAAGCAGGGCATAAGGTTGTGTGCCCGAGAAATGACAGGAATGCTTCATTTATGATTCTTCAACAATATGGCCACCTAAACATCAGCTTACACTAATAATATCTGTAGGTAGGGTAATGCAGATGGAGGGGTTGTTTCTTGGGGTCCTATTCCTAGACAAATAACTAAAGAAAAGTAATGACTGAAGAGAGAGAAAAATTTGCCTGTTTCAGCGAAAAGGCTCCTAATTGTTTTTCCAACACAAAGTGGTCAGCCTGAAATCATATGCACACAAGCTATACTAGATGGACTTGGCAGGTTGGATTTGCATATTTATGCATATACACACATATGTATGACAATAATAGTAGAGTCAAAAGGAAACAATAGAAGGGGAGGAGTGACATAATTGAATTTAATTAAAGTAGAAAATAGTAAAATTAATGACTTTTAAAGATGAAATAAAGTATAATAGGAATACATAAAATTATGTAAGTGATATCACTAAGTTATAAAAAACTTGAGTGCTAAAGTCCAACCTTTAGCTGAAGGATCCAAGATGGCAGCGAGCAGTGTGGACGGTGTTTGGAGGCTCCAGTGAACAATTCATGGAATTGCACAGATTTCTGAGCCAGGAACACTGAGGTCCCCACACCACGGCAACAGGAGTGCTCCACGGTTTGTAAGGACCAGGGTGCGGAGGACCTGCGTGCCCGTGCCCCTGCACATGGGAGGAACACGGATTTTCTTGGAACGGAGCAGCAGCAGCAGAGGCAGCAGCAGCAGCAGCGGCACCAGCCGCACCAGCCGCACCAGCGGCACCAGCGGTGGTGGCTGAGGTTTGCAGCTCAGAGCCTTCCAGTGGAGGCGATTAGTGTGGTGGCTGGTGGGAGTTGCTGCGGGAAAGGGGACTCTGGGCAGGATTGGGGTCGCATGGTGCCTTGGGACCCAGACTGGACTTGGCGGACAGTTCGGCCCCAGAGTCCCGGGTTCAGCTCAGTGCCCAGTGCCTTGGAGATGCTGGTTCAGCTCAGCAAGCAATTCTGCCTGAGGCACTAACTCAGCCCAGCCACAGCTCCCCTGCTGTGACACAGGCTGGGCAGAGCACTCAGATCCACAGGCTCTAAGACTCTGGTTGGACACAGTGTGCAGTTTGAATCCAGAATTCCTGGCTGAGCTTGGCGGACAGTTTGAGCCCTGAGTCAATAACTGACCACAGCATGCACTTTGGGTCAAAAGCCCCTAGCTGAGCTTGGTGAGCAGTCCCAGCCCAAAAATTCAGGCTGGACCCTGTGTGCATTTTGGGTCCAGAATCCCTAGCTGAGCTCGGCAGTTGGTTCAGGCCCTGATAATCTAGCTGAGTTCAGCACGTGGTTCGGGCCGGGTCTTCCTGGCTGGACTTGGCAGGAAACACAGAAGGCTGTGGATACCTTGTTCTGACCCAACGCTCATTCAGAGAGCCAGAACGATTGCAGGGCCCACAGCACAGGGGAGATGAGGATCACTGGCTATGAGAGTACAAAACAACAGGGCTAACCTCCTAACATCCATACCAGTGAAGCATTAGAGCTTCCAGGCTATGGAAATCGCAAGAAAACAGGTGAATCTATCATCAGACTCCCTCCATCCAACTCTGGAAGCTACCCAACAAAAACAAAGACGGCAAGATGTCTAAAGGAAAGCGTAAAAGCATATGCAAAAACTCAAAACAATATGGCGTCTCCATTTTCCACCTATCCCAAAGAAAACAACCCAGAAAATTCAAATACAATGGAAATACAAGAAAATGACCTCAAATCCTTAGTAATGAGGATGATAATGGAGGAAAAAATTAAATTCATAATCAAATGCAGAAGACGCAGCCAAACAGGTGAGAGACATAAAAGAAGCACATAGGGTGGAATTGGAAAAATTGCAGGAAAATGCAAACAACCAGATGAAAGAAATAAATAAAACGGTTCAAGCTATGAAGACCTATAAAGAGACAATGGAAGAAACTCGGGAATATACAAACAATCAGATGATGGAAATCAAAAAAATCAGTTCAAGATCTGAAGATGAGAATGGAGTCAATGATAAACACACAGACAGAAGAAAAACGAGAATGTGAGACCTCAGAGAAGAAGGCAAGCAACACAGAGGTGAGCTTTTCTAACAGAATCCAAGAGATGGAAGAACGAATCTCAGGTCTAGAAGATACAATCACAGATCCTGAAGCACCCATTAAAAAATATGCCAAATATGGAAAACTCCAGAAACGAAACATCCAGGAGATCAGGGACACCATGAAAAGAAGAAATCTTAGGATAATAGGCATTGAAGAAAGAGAAGATATCAGACTCCAAGGCCAGGAAACTATTCTCAGCAAAATCATAGAAGAAAATTTCCCCAATCTAAAGAAAGAGATGCCTATAAACATACAAGAGGCCTACAGAACACCAAATAGAATTGACCAGAAAAGAAAAACTGCCCGTCACATTATAATCAAAACACAAAACATACAGAACAAAGAAAAAATATTAAAAGCTGCAAGGGAAAAGGGCCAAATAACATTTAATGGAAAATCTATCAGAATTACACCCAGCATCTCAGCAAAGACCATAAAAGCCAGAAGGGCCTGGACAGAGATCTTGCAAACCCTAAGAGACCACAGATGCCAGGCCAGACTACTTTACCCAGCAAAACTATCAATAACCATTGATGGAGAAAACAAAATATTCCATGACAAAAACAAATTCAAACAGTACCTATCCAAAAATCCAGCTTTACAGAAGATACTAGAAGGAAAACTCCATCCCAAAGGGTCAAGCTACAACCAAAACTACTCAGGAAATAGATAACTATCCCATGGAAAAAACACAACTACACAAACACTCTACTAGAAACAACATCAAAATTAAGACTCTTAACAGTCACTGGTCATTAATATCTCTCAAAATCAATGGTCTCAATTCTCCAATAAAAAGACACAGACTAACTGAATGGGTGCAAAGCCAAGATCCAACATTCTTCTGCATTCAAGAAACACATCTCACCCATAACGATAGGCATTACCTCAGGGTAAAAGGTTGGAAAAAATATTCCAAGCTAATGGTCAGAAGAAGCAAGTCAACGTAGCCATTTTAGTATCGAACAAAACAGACTTTCAACCAAAATTAATCAAAAGGGATGAGGAAGGAGACTTCATACTCATCAAAGGTAAAGTCAACCAAGATGACATCACAATTCTGAACATCTATGCTCCCAATACAAGGGCACCCACATTTGTAAAAGATCTGCTAAAAAAGCTTAAACCACACATCGATCCCCACACAATAATACTGGGAGACTTCAACACCCCACTCTCACTGAAGAATAAGTCATTGAAACAGACACTAAGCCGAGAAATAACATCATTAACAAATGCCATGGGTCAAATGGATCTAACAGATATCTATAGAACCTTTCACCCAAACAAGAAAGAATATACCTTCTTCTCTGCACCCCATGGAACCTTCTCCAAAATTGATCACATCGTAGGTCACAAAGCAAGCCTCAACAGATACAAGAGGATTGAAATAGTACCTTGTATCCTATCAGATCACCATGCTCTTAGGCTGAAATTCAACAACAACAGAAATAACAAAAAGCCTACACGTATGTGAAAACTAAACAACTCTCTGCTAAATGACACCTGGGTCAGGGAAGAAATAAAGAAAGAAACCAAGGAGTTTCAGAAATTCAATGAAAATGAAGGAACAACATACCCAAATTTGTGGGATACACTGAAAGCAGTGCTAAGAGGAAAATTCATAAAGCAACTTAACGACACAACTGGAAGCCCTAGAAAAAAAAAGAAGCAGAATCACCCAAAAGGAGTAGACGTCTGGAAATAATCAAACTCAGGGCTGAAATTAACAAATTAGAAACTAAGAAAACAGTCCAAAGAATCAACAAAACCAAGTGCTGGTTCTTTGAGAAAATCAACAAGATAGACAGACAGTTAGCCAAACTAACTAAAAGGCAGAGAGACAGTATTAAAATCAACAAAATCAGAAATGAAAAGGGGGACGTAACAACAGACACTGAAGAAATACAAAGAATCATAAGATCCTACTTTGAAGGCATATATGTCACAAAATTTGAAAATCTAAGAGAAATGGACAATTTTCTTGATCAATTTCACTTGCCAAAGTTGAGTGAAGAACAGATAAACAAGCTAAATAGTCCCATTTCCCCTACAGAAATAGAAGCAATCATTGATAGTCTCCCAACCAAAAAAGCCCAGGGACAGATGGTTTCAGTGCAGAATTCTACCAGACCTTCAAGGGAGAGCTAATACCGATACTATTCACGCTACTCCAAAAGATAGAAATGGATGGAAAATTACCAAATTCATTCTATGAGGCCATAGTCTCATTGATACCTAAACCTCACAAAGACTCAAGAAAGAAAGAGAATTTCAGACCAATTTCTCTTATGAACATCGATGCAAAAATACTAAATAAAATACTTGCAAAATGTATACAAGAACACATCAAAGATATCATTCATCATGACCAAGTAGGCTTCATTCCAGGCATGCAGGGATGGTTTAATATACGGAAATCCATCAATGTAATCCACCATATAAACAAACTGAAAGTAAAAAACCACATGATCATCTCTTTAGATGCAGAGAAAGCATTTGATAAAATCCAACACCCATTCATGTTTAAAGTTTTAGAGAGATCGGGGATACAAGGCACTTTCCTCAACATAATAAAGGCTATATACAGCAAGCCAATAGCCAAAATCAAAGTAAATGGTGAGATACTCAAGGAAATTCCTCTAAAATCTGGAACAAGGCAAGGCTGCCCACTCTATCCATATCTCTTCAATATAGTACTCAAAGTTCTAGCCAGAGCAAGACAACAAAAGGAGATCAAGAGTATCCAAATGGGAAAGGAGGAAGTCAAATTATCCCTCTTTGCAGATGATATGATAGTGTACATAAGTGGCCCTCAAAATTCCACCAGAGAACTCCTAAAGCTGATAAACACCTTCAGCATATTGGCTGGATACAAAATTAACTCAAAAAAGTCTGTAGCCTTCCTATACACAAATGACAAGCTGGCAGAGGAAAAAAATTAGGAAAACCACATCCTTCACATTAGCCACAAGCAATATAAAATATCTAGGAGTTACTCTAACTAAGAAAGTGAAGGACTTGTTTTAAAAAAATTTCAAAACTCTGAAGAAAGAGATTGAAGATGACCTGAGAAGATGGAATGATCTTCCTTGCTCATGGATCCGGAGAATTAACATAGTAAAAATGGCCATCCTACCAAAAGCAATCTAGAGATTCAATGCAATCCCTATCAAAATACCTACACAATTTTTTAAAGACATTGAAAGTTCAATTCTGAACTTCATATGGAAGAACAAAAAACCCAGAAAAGCTAAAACAATCTTGTACAATAAAAGGTGCTCCGGAGGAATCTCCATACCTGATTTCAAACTGTACTATAAAGCAATAGTAATTAAAACAGCATGGTACTGGCACAGCAACAGGCTGGTTGATCAGTGGAATCGAATCGAAGACCCAGATATAAATCCACACACATATGGTCACTTGATTTTTGACAAAGAAGCCAAATCCATTCAATGGAAAAAGGATAGCATCTTCAACAAATGGTGCTGGTCTAACTGGAGGTCTATGTGTAAACAAATGCAACTGGACCCATATTTGTCACCTTGCACAAAATTCAAATCCAAGTGGATTAAAGACCTCAACATAAAACCAGAGACACTAAGTCACTTAGAAGAAAAAGTGGGAAACAGCCTGGAACATACTGGCACAGGAGACAACTTCCTGAACAGAACACCAACAGCCCAGGTCTTAATGTCAACCATTAATAAATGGGACCTCATGAGGCTGAGAAGCTTCTGTAAGGTAGGAGACACTGTCAAGAGAACAAAGCGACAGCCTAGAGACTGGGAAAAGATCTTCACCAACCCTACATCTGACAAAGATCTAATATCCAAAATATATAAAGAACTCAAGAAATTAAACACCACCAAACAAATAACCCAAATGAGAAATGGGGCTTGGAACTAAACAGAGAATTCTCAACAGAGGAATATCAAATGGCTGAGAAACACTTTAAAAAATGCTCAACCTCCTTAATCATCAGGGAAATGCAAATCAAAACAACTCTGAGATTCCATCTTACACCCATCAGAATGACTAAGATCAAAAATTCAAGTGACACCACATGCCGGTGAGGATGTGGGGAGAGAAGAACACTCATTGCTGGTGGGAATTCAAACTAGTACAGCCACTTTGGAAATCTATCTGGTGCTATCTCAGAAAAATGGGAATAGGGCTTCCTCAAGACCCAGCTATTCCACTCCTTGGAATATACCCAGAAGATGCTCCAGCACACAACAAGAAAATTTGCTCAACCATGTTCATAGCAGCCTTATTTATAATAGCCAGAACATGGAAACAGCCTAAGTGTCCATCAGTAGAACAATGGATAAAGAAACTGTGGTACATATACACTATGGAATACTACTCAGCTATTAAACACAAGGAATTCCAGAAATTTGTGGATAAATGGTGAGCTAGAAATGATCATAATGAGTGAGTTAACCCAGAAGCAGAAAGACTCAAATGGTATATACTCACTTATATCTGCATAGTAGCCCAAGGGGCATGTCCCACGAAAGCCTTCACTTACCCGGAAACTAGGACAGAGGGGAGGACATCCTATTGGGACTCTAGATGAGAGAAGCATGGGAGAATAGCAAAGTAGAAGGATTCAGAGTGTCCTAGCAACCTACAAGTAGAACATTATGATAGGCAGATTTGGGCCCAGGGGTCCCGCTCAAACTAAGGCACCAGTCAAGGACAATACAGGCGGTAAACTTTAAACCCCTACCCAAATCTAGCCAATGGTCAGAACATTCTCCACAGTTGAGTGGAGAATGGGATATGACTTTCTCACGTACTCTGGTGCCTCACATTTGACCATGTCCCCTGGAGGGGGAGACCTGGTGGCACTCAGAGGAAGAACAGCAGGTTACCAAGAAGAGACTTGATACCCTATGAGCATATACAGGGAGAGGTAATCCCCCTCAGGAACAGTCATAGGGGAGGGGAAGAATGGGAAAATGGGAGGGAGGGAGGAATGGGAGGATACAAGGGATGTGATAACCATTGAGATGTAACAAGAATAAATTAATAAAATATTAAAAAAAACTTGTCAGAAATTTCTTTAATATTTTTTCATTCTTTTCTGTCGAATTATTTTATACTTATATTCTCCATGTCAAATCATTACCTATATCTTTCCTTTTTTTAAAAGATTTATTTATTTATTATTATGTATACAGTGCTCTGTCTGAATGTACACCTGTAAGCTAGAAGAGGGCATCAGATTATAGATGGTCATGAGCCACCATGTGGTTGCTGGGAATTGAACTCAGGACCTCCAGAGGAGCAGTCAGTGCTCTTAACTTCTGAGCCATCTCTCCAGCCCTCACCTATTTCTTGAATGGCATAATTCAATGGCATAATTATTTTCTAAGAGATGCCTTTCTATAAAGCAATTTAAAAATATCATGATTTGACATTTATATGTATAAGTTCTAGTGTTTTCTTTGTTCATTGTCTTCATTGTTCAAATATCTAAGCTTCATTTTAACTGAGGAAAATTTGTTAATACATAAATAAGTTAATGACCTGAAAGCATGTATTTTGTTGTACATGTGATAACTCTTTAGTGGGATTTCATTGATTTTTTTTTTTTTTTTTTTTTTTTTGCTACACTTGACCTTATCATTCACTAATTTCCAATCTTAATTTTATATTTGGGGTCAATGACAGTGATTTCCCTCTGGTTTACAGTTTTTTTATAAGCCTAACAGGCAAATAATTTTTCTTGCATGATATACATGCTTGTTTTCTCCTACCAACACCGAGAAACACCAGGACAACAATGCTCCTGTGGACATTTTTCAACTTTGATTTTTTTCTTTTCTGAGAATCACAGTTCACTATATTATTTATTTCTGAGAATGTATACTTATCACCTCTTTGGTCTTAGGCTGGCTATCTGGCGTCTTAATTTGTTTTTTTCCTCCAGGATAAATTTCTCAGTAAAAATATATGTTATGTAAATATAACATTCTATGCATTTCTAAAATACTCTCACATTTTCTAAGATAGTCTTGGTTTTTAATGGGAAATGATAATGGGAAAGTTAGGTTATTTTCACAAATGGATGACATCAGATTTATGAAGCTAACTGAGATAAAAAACTGGGAGCGGAAATTTAGACAGTGAACACTGGTTATGACTCTTCTCAATTGTACATAGCTAATAAGCTTCATTTCTCTTCTACAAAGCATCTCTAATTTAAAATCCAACTTTACAGAAAAAAGGAAAGAAAACTCTACAACACCAATGGCTTCCTTTTATTAAACTTGTGGTCCTTACATTTCCTACATGCAACACACTTTAAAATATCTTTCTAAAATTCTGGGATATAATTCATAGATAAAATGTCTACATAGTTTGTTAAGGACTCTGGTTTTAATACCTAGTACTACAAAAGAGGAAAAAATACTAAAGGTTATAACCATTTGATATATCTGATTACATTTCTAGGGTTGTTTTTTACTCTTTTACATTTAAAATAAGTTGTTTCTGTCCTCTCTCCTACACTTCTCATGGCCGACTGCGTCCAATTCATAGTCTCCTCTTCTTTAACCATTGTGGTTTTGCATACACATTTAAGAAAATAAATATATAAACACAACCTGTTTAGTCCATTTAATGTTGCCTGTGTATTTTTGTTTCTAGGGGGTGGCAAATAGGTACCAGAAAACCAATTAGGATGCCCATCCTTAGGAAAGACAATTTCGTTTCTCTCTGAAAATTTATTAATTACATGTAGCTCTTCATCTAAGGGTTAGGCCTTGGGAGATATTCTCATCTTCAATGGGATATCAAATGTTTGAATTGTTCAGGTCTTTTTTTTTTTTTATGCATTCATGTTTTTTACAATATTTCCCCAATAATCATATACGATCTAATAAAATCCATTACCAGAAAGGAAAAGACTGCAGGGCATTACTTGACAGAATTGCATGGCCTGAAACATTCTAAGTAATAGCATATGAGGTATCATTATTAAAATGCAAAAGACAGAGCCCATACCTGACACTGCCTGAATGTCAAGGAACCAGAGGCAAAAGAGCCCAGAAACCCAGGGTAAAAGAAAAAACACAAGTGGCATCACCATCATCCTCACCATTGTCGTCACCATCATCATCACCATCACTATCACCATCAATTACTATTTGTAAGTCAATAAAATGATTCCTAACGATATTCTGTAATATTTGTAGACCAGTACTTTGCCCAGTTATCATAAGAGATGTGTTATCCAGCAACTGATGAGGGCAGTTACAGAGACCCACAGCCAAACACTAAGCAGAGCTAGGTTAGTAAAAGTTACTTTGACATTAGCAGCCAGGTTGCTGAATTAAAATTCCTCTATGATAATCTTTTCCATCTTTAGCCCTTTGTTTTAGTGATTGTAGTTTTGCCAGTCTGTGTTTCATAGAAACTCTTCAGCACCAACTTCCAGCTTTCTGATTACAGAGATGGAGTAAATTTCCTACCTTTTCACAGCTGATTTGGTAATACTTTGTTTTAGTCAACAGAACAATTACCTGAGTGTTACAAGCAAAAATTTACAAAGCACTTTGTATCTATTATGTTGAAACAATTTTTCCTTGCGAGTCTGCTTTGTGTTCCTGGACCCTAAAGCTCCTTGCAAAACTCCAGGGCTGCCTCAATCGGGGCATAAGTCACGGCCACAAATGTAAACCCAACGCAGTGTGTCTAGATTCCTTATTTATCCTGTCAACATATAAAATTTTTGTTTCCTAATTTCAAGCAATACTCCTATGAGAAGGTCTAAAACAGAGAGAGATTCAGCAAGTCACCATGCAATTCATTGGTGAATGCTTATTAAATATGTGTACATTAGCAATATTTTTAATACATACCAGTGGTTTAAGGATGTAAAACAAAGAAAATAGAGTTCCTATCTCTCAACTTTGGACACTATGAATATTTATCAGGTACCTCTGACATTTTCTGAATGTGCAGAAGGGCTTACGTGAATTTGCATCAGGAGAAAAGAGCAGCACTATTCAACTTTAGAAAATAATAATCTTTTTTCAAAGAAAATTTCATGCCTACTTTACAAGAACATGCCCTACCTCAGCACAAGTTCATTTTTCCTGCACCTGTACACACATAGATGAAAAAAACGTTTTTTTTTTAGAATTGGAAGCTATTGTTTCTAAGACTTTTTTCATGTAAAATACATTTTCATCATGTTTTCCTCTTCTCCAATTTCTTCCAGATCCCACCCATCTCTCTACCTAGCTACATGCATGCCTCTGTTCCTGGTCACTCTGTAAAATAGTAAACGAACACAGTAGGATTGGTGCAACAATATATACTTGCAGATTCTGAGGCAATATGCACAACGGCTGCACGTGGTTAAACCTGATTGGTCCCAGAACCGAGAGGGGAAAGTAGACAAGGAAGGTTTAAAACCTTAAAGATAAAGTAGATTTAAGTTTTAAATTATATTTGATTCTAAGCAATTGCCATAGATTTTTTTAAATACTTGTGTTATATAATTTATAAATGGTACCCCCCCAGCATTTTGTGTTTTCTCAAATTCATACATATGTACAATGTTTTACTTTTTAAACTCTAGAGTTAAGATTTTTTTATTTATACTCTTCTTTTATCCATTTTTTACATGATAAGTTATTATTACTATGGGTTTTTAACATATTTTAAATTAGAAATAAGTATTTGAAATGTATTTAGTTACTTAAGACACATTCTAAAATCCACTGGTTTTAGATTCCCAAGTGTAATGGATGTACACATGATTTTGTTTTGATCCCAAGTGTGGGATGGGGAACAGATTTGTAAGAGAACAGGTGATGTTTATCTATGTAGAAGTCGAACCATTTTGTGGGGGCTTATATTTTGACAGCTGAAAAATTCTAGTACAGAATCTGAGAGAATGTGTATATAAAGTTTCCCTTTCTAAGTGCTTCGTAGCAGTTCATATGATCATGGAAAATAATTACTATACTAAGCAAACTAATGCACAACTGAGTTTTAAAAAGAAACAGAGAATCCTTAAAAATTCCACCCTGGAGAAACACAAATAAATATGAGTAATAACAAGAAAAAATCACTTTAATATATTCAGATTATGTTGATGCAAGGACAGGGGTTCATAACAATTTCAGCAAGCCCTACGTTCTGCCTTATAAGAGGATGAGATGTGTAGGAAAGATTATGGAGGAATGTTTCCTTCCATCACATCTCTTAGAAACATATCAGTACTTCAGCAGCTCAAAGATTTGAAAACTGAAGTTTTAATTGGAATTTTTATATCACGAAATAGAGCAATTATCACTGAGTTTTATTAGAGTTTGCACTGTACAGACTTGAGCCATTTTGTAACTATTGTCTCAAAGATCAAAACATGATATTGAAATTACTAATTATCCTCATTTCCGGTTGGTTTTAGCATCACAATTAGATATTTGGCCCTGTGTCTTTTCAGTTTATCTAATTATCATTTGAATATTATATTTTACTTTGTTTCAGTATTTCATAAATAGTAATCCCGTGAGCCTTGGAAAGAGACTTAAGAACAAATGCATCAGTTGTATTGTTAGCATTAGAATCCCTGAAGATAGTAAGTTGAAATTTGAACTGACTCATTTAAAGATTGCTTTTCCCCCAAAAGACCATATGGCCACTCGTGGGAAACATCACTATGAAATATGCCTTGGTAAGTTCACTGAGTTCTGGCAACTATCTTTACTGTGAGTATGAAAAAAACACAGATTTGCTCACAGGATGCTTGACCTGTGGGGAACTGACTCTGACAATTATTTGTACAAATGAGCAGTGATTTTTATCTAGAAAATCTCTGACTGACATGGCATTTATGTAAACAAATTAATTAGGAAAGTGATCCAAAGAAACCTGAGACAGATAATTACAGAAATGATTCTACTACAACCCAAACAAGAGACTCAACTATCTGAGTAATTTATTCATCTCTGAAAATTGCAGTCTCTCTTTTCTGTTGGTCCTGACAAATCCTACTTCCCTGATTTGTTTTGGTCAGGGAACTATTCATTTCTAAATACTCCTTTCTAGATGTCGTGCAATATAATCACACTAAGGTAAAATCAGAGCCAAATTTTATGTTCTTGAGATAATAGATAACTTATTGTGAGTTGTAAAGATTCCTTTCTCATTATTTTTCTTTTTTGCATATAAATATATATTATTACACATATATACAATAAACTGCCTACAGCAAGAAGAAGCACGAAACAATCAGGAATTGTATAAATGTTACATTCATAGTGCTTTTGCTGTTTGTATTAGCCAACCTTGTAGAAAACATCTTTTTTATATTGGTGAGTCTAAAATTCTGAGTGTAAATAAATATCTATCACATGTCACCTTTATCAACCTAAAACATCTATCTAGACCTACAAACATCTTAACCCCTAAACAACTAAGCTTAATTGTAAAATAAACTGTCTGGTCTTAAACCTCATCAGAGACTTGAGAAGGAATAATTCTTAAAACTATCAGTAACAAAATATGTAGAAGTTAATTATTTGACTGCTAGTGGTTTACATGGAATAAAAGACTATGCCAAGTAATATCGATTTTTGTCTTACTTAAGTTTAAGTGACTTGTACTTTTTTAAATTCACATCTATCATTTCTCGATAAATAACGACACATATCATTGAGAAAATAAGTGTTTAGTGAGTTGTAATAACTGATGACCCAAATCTAAATGTTTGAATGGTGCTTGACACAGATCTTGAAATATTAAAAGAGAAATGATGAAGACACATGTTTATTTTCTTCCTATCTTCATCTCCATAAATGTAAAACAGTCTAGTCATTCATTGATAACTATTCAATGTATTTAAATGTACATTTAAAGTTTTAGCCCCAAGTCGGTTTTAATGTAATTGATTACAATAATAATAATAATAATAATAATAATAATAATAATAATAATAATAATAATAAATGAAGTAAATATGATATGTATGCAAATATTCGATCAGGGTTTCTTACAGTGAATGCACTTTACAGATGAATAATCACCTGAGTTTTACAAAATATGAGTTTTTTCATTGTTGCTTGGTAAGTACTTCATTCAGACAATGACATTGTTTAATCTAATGTTTCCTCTGTTAATCTTGCTTAGCATAGATACATGAAGCCATGGAATTAGGTTCTCACAATGAATACTACGGAAAAACTATAGTGTAACATCTATCATAAACATTCCTTAAAAGGTTATTATTTTATAATGTATGACAGTACCAAAATATCATATTTTCCTCAAATGTTTATGTAATTTCTTCTTGTAAATTAAAAAAACTTATATAAAACAAATAAAACTATAGAAGATATTTCTATCCCTATCTTGATTTCCACTTCAGGATTCAGGTCAAAGGTCAATAAATACAAGGAAAATGGAACTCATGTAAGCCATCTTAGTAAGAGAAGAAATGTGAGTTGTCCTGACTATGGACACTTCATACCTAACCAGGAATGCTTGCCTCTTAGCCTAAGTAACATAATGGCTGATGAGATCAGGTGCTTTCAGGGTACAGTGTCACCTCTAAAACTACTATTGTCTAAAGAACATTGAAGAGATTGGTAACCTGCTGTCCTTCCTCTGAGTGCCACTAGGACAGCAGGTTACCAAGAAGAGACTTGATACCCTATGAGCATATACAGGGGGAGGTATCCCCCTCAGGAACAGTCATAGGGGAGGGGAATAAGGAGAAAAGGGGAGGGAGGGAAGAATGCGAGGACACAAGGGATGGGATAACCATTGAGATGTAACAAGAATAAATTAATAATAAAAAATTTTAAAAAAGAGATTGGTTATTGCTTTGTACAATATTATCTGATCAATAATATTTACTATGTTCAAAAGCATTTGGTTTATAAGCTTTAACCACACAGCACTCTAGAAATTAACCAAATATGCCCTTCCAGTCCAAAGGCACGTTCCAAAGTAAGCCATTTATATCTTTATGTTTTTAATTGCTTAATTGGAAAAAAAGAAAGCTAACACTACCAATCTCTCTTTGTTGACAAAACTTCAGGGTGCTGGTTTGGAAATGTTATTGGAATGTTCCATGCCACTGTGAAGAAACCCTTCTGAGAGCTAAAGAAAGAAAGTAATAAGCAGGAAGAAGCAAAAATGGGGTGCAAAGAAAACCATTATAGCTTTCTCTTCCTTGGTTCAATTAGTAGTTTGGATGACTTTGGAGCTTTGCCCTGAGTTTCTGGAGTTTGATGACTGTAAGTTGAATTTTGCCCCCTATTTAAATTCATTTCTGTTGAAGTCCCCTTCCTTAGAATAACAATAACCCAAAAAAAATTTAAAAAAAAAAAAAGGATAATAATAACCCTGATAAATTTAAACTATGGATTTTTCTCATCAGTGAAAGATGAGCAATGCACTATATTAGCATATCTAGAGCTCTCTAAAACTGCTATTTAGGCAATTCAAATTAACCTAATATTTCCCAAAATTATAGAAAAGAAGTGCCTTGTTTATTGGTATGATAGTGGCAAATTCATATATATTCTGTTAGTTAATAGCCAGATAAGATAAATTGCTCAATAGTTTGTTGTGGAAATGTCTCTCCTCTATTTTTAAGATGAATGTAATTTTCTTCTTGAGTACCAGTTCTGATATAGAGAGATGAGCTCTATGGAATTTTTTGTTTGTTTGTTTTCTTTTCTTTTTTTTTTTAACACATTTTTATTGAAAGATAAAATAATTCATATTACATCTCATTTTCTATCCCATCCCATACATCCTCCCATTTCTCCCTCCCTTCCACTTTCACCTCAATCCCCCTTCCCTATGACTGTGACCAAGGGGAACCTCCTCCCCCTGAATATGGTGCTAGGGTATCAAGTCTCTTCTTGGTAGTCTGCTATCCTTCCTCCGAGTGCCATTGGGCCTCCCCAACAAAGGGACATGGCCAAATATGGGGCACCAGACATCGTGTGAAAGTCAGTCCCCACTCTCCACTTAACTGTGGAGAATATTCTGTCCCTTGGCTAGATCTGGGTAGGGGTTTGATGATGACTGCATGTATTGTCCTTGGTTGGTGCCTTAGATCAAACAGAACCCCTGGGCTCAGATCTACCCATCTTAATGTTCCTCTTGTAGGTTTCCAGGACCCTCTGGATCCACCTACTTCCCTATCCCCTATATTTTTCTCACCTAGAGTCTCAATAGGATGTCCTCACCTCTATCTCACTTTCCTGGTAGGTGAAGACTTTCATGGGACCTGCCCCTTGGGCTAGTGTCCAGTTATAAGTGAGTATATACCATTTGAGTCTCTCTGCTTCTGGGTTTGCTCACTCATTATGATCATTTCTAGCTCAATCCATTTGTCCACAAATTTCGGGAATTCCTTGTTTTTAATAGCTGAGTAGTATTCCATAGTGTAAATGTACCACAGTTTCTTTATCCATTCTTCTACTGATGGACACTTAGGCTGTTTCCATGTTCTGGCTATTATGAATAAGGCTGCTATGGACATGGTTGAACAAATTTTCTTGTTGTGTGCTGGAGCATCTTCTGGGTATATTCTATGGAATTTTACACTGAGAAAAACCATGTCGCTGTAGATAGCTTTGTGGAAAGAGTACCATTCCTTTTACTGGATGTTTTGGGGGATCCTGATACATCTAGCTGCAATTTGGCCATCTGAAAGTTATAAGGTAGACCCTGAGATAACTCGATTCTTGAAACTTTCAAAAAATATTTAAGGAAAGGATAGAAATTTGATGAAGATGCATCTGTAGGGTTTTGTTCTTTCTGTACCCTTAGGGATTAAATATTACTGTATTAACTTTATTAATTCAGAAAACTCTTTTGGTGTGAGATAGGTTCAGGGTTATATGAGTTCCACATGAATTATGGAAATCAAGGAAAGCCACAGATATAGCACTTTCAGTGCATTTGCAAATAGATGAAACAGCATAACAGGATTCTGTCCTGGAAATTCATGTTACTTAGCTTAAAAAAATATTCTTTGAGGACTTTCAGGGAATTTTACTGTGATCCCCAAACCAGAGGACTTCGAAGTCCAGGTAATGCAATGTACAAAGGACAGTTTTGCTGACACAGGAGATAGATTTGGTAGGATTAAAATGAGGATGAGGACGGAGAAATGGAATCCAACACAATTGGAAACAACTTTCTTGGAACAACCTGGGAAAATGATTAATAACATTTTCCTAAACCCACAAATGGAAATTTTGATTTGTGGTGGAAATAACACTAAAAGAGAATTTCTCCTATTTACAATTCATAGAATTAGCATAGCTGGGTATCATAATAGTGGAATGAGAGAATATGAGAATCGGGAAAAAAAATGCCGTTCAAAAGCAACAGTGGATATTGTAATGGATTAAAAACAAAGAGGTAGTCAGGAACAAAAATAGGCTAGGTAGCAATTTACAGAACATTGGACGACATGGACACAAAGAAATTTTGTTTGTTTTCTGTCATTGTTTATTTCACACCTAAGTGACTTGCTTTATATTGGTGTGCTAAACACCATGACCAAAGGCAATTTGGGAAGAAAGGGTTTTGTTTTTTGTTGGTTTGCTTTGTTTTGTTTTTTCATCTTACACTCTATTGTCTATTTTATAAAGGAATGCCTAGGCAGGAGAAGAAAGGATCATAGAGGCAGGAATTTATGAAGAGGTTATAGAGGAATTCTGACTTTCCTTCAGTCTCCCCTTCAGCTCCCTATCTTACACAACTCAGACTTATCTGATTAGGTATGAACTGACCATACCTAATGAAGAAAGTGTCTCATAGCCATGTCACAGATCAATTTGATAGAGGCACATCTACTGATGTCCCTTCTTCCCAAGTGTGCCATACTGGCAACTATAACCATTACATCCCACCACTCCTTGTCAACTTTGACACAAAAATGCGTCGTTTTAAGCCAATCTAATTCTTTTTCCCCCAAGAGCTCATCTTATAATCTTGATGTGAAATACATTCCAACCTGTAAATGTTACAGAGTCTCTGAATTTTCAACAGTATAAAAGTCCAATTTCTGTTTAAAAAGAGAGCATCCCTTAATTGTGACCTCTCTTTGGGGGACTTTGACTCTCCCCCACAATGCTAAGCATGACTTCAAATCCAGTGCCATATGGAAGACTACTACCAAGTTTGGCTACCACCTTACGATGCAGCCTTACCCCTTCTTTTCCTGTTCTACAAATTCTGTGTAATGATACTGATAAATGCTCTCCTATAATATTACATCTAAGTGATGCTGGTCTGTTACTAATGATAGTTGATTTATCAGCCACAACTAACCAGCATCAATTGTTCCAGTAAAGCAAAGATTTTATTTCTGTGGTGCTGGTCTCTTGTTAATGACAGCTGGTTCTTCAGCCATAGGTGACTAGAAACCATGGATTCTCGATTCAAATGCCACAAAATCTCTCCATTGCACACATTCCAGACGATACCTTCAGGGCCTCAGGAACATCAAGAGCCTCTCTGGTACCGGAAACATCCAGATTAGACATGCCCCAAACTGGGCCACCAGTTTACTCCTTGCCAGTTCTACCTCAGCCACAGCCAGCAGAGGTGATCTATATACTGTCCTCCAACCCCCATTGCCAGGACTCTAGGAAATACTTCCAAGATACCAGGAAAATACTGGCCTGCCTGGCTCCAGAGACATTCAGTTTAGACAACTTGAGCCTGCACTGCCAGTCCCCTACCTGCAAGATCCACCTGAACCACAGCCAGCAGAGGTGAGTAATAGGTTGTCCTTGGAGCCCCATTTCCTAAATTCCTGAGGAGATCTGCATAGCCCCTGAAACATCTAGCTCTATTGTTGGGCCACCAAAAGAGGCTGGATCCACCAGGAACTTCCAACCCATGGCCAAGACTGAAGATCTGATGCTCCAGGAACACCCAGATTAGTCAGACCTTCCTGATATTTGCTACACCAAGAACATATGGGCCACCTTAAGAACACAAACAACACGTGACAGGGCAATATGGCACCTTCTAAGCGCATTGATCCTACTACAGCAAGCCCTGGATAGCCTAACACAACTGAACCACAAGAAAATGACCATAAATCCAATCTCACAAAAAAATGATAAGAGGCCTTTAAAGAAGAAATGAAAAAAAAATCCTTTAAATAATTATAAGAAAGCACAATTAAACAGGTGAAGGGAGTGAATAAGACTGTCCAGAACCTGAAAATGGAAGTAGAAGAAACAAAGAAAATACAAACTGCAGAAATGGAGATTGAAAACCTAGGGAAGAGAATAGGAACAACCGATGCAAGCATCATCAACAGAATGCAGGAGATGAAAGAGAGAATCTCAGACATAAAAGATGCAATAGAAGAAATTGATCCATCAATTGAAGAAAATGTTAAATTTTTTAAAATTCCTGAAACAAAACATGCAAGGCTACTATGAAAAGACCTAACATAAGAATAACAGGAAAAAAAGAAGATAGAGTACCAGCTCAAAGGATCAAAAAATATTTTCAAAAAGATCATATAAGAAAAATTCCCCAAATTATAGAGTTTCCTGTAATCATCCAAAAAGCATAGAGAACACCAATTAGATTGGACCAGAAAAAGAAATTTTCTTGCCACATAATAATCAAAACACTAAATCCACAGGAAAAAAAAAAAGAAAGAATATTAAATGTTGCAAGGCAAAAAGGCCAAGTAACTTAGAAAGGTAGACCTATTAGATTAGTACCCAGCTTCTCAATAGAGACTCTAAAACCAAGAAAGGCCTGGACATATGTCTTGCAGCCACTAAGAGACCACAAATGCCAACGTAGATTACTATTCCCAGCAAAATTCAATCAGCCTAGATGGAGAAAACAAGATAATCCAAGACAAAGCCAAGTTTAAACAGTATCTATCCACAAATCCAGACCTACAGAAAATACTAAAAGGAAAACTCCAACACAAGGAAGTTAACCACATCTAAGAAAACACAATAAATAAATAATTGTACACCAGCAAAAACAAAAGAAGGCAAGAACACACAAACACATACATACTAACGCCACCAACATCAAAATAACAGGAATTAACTATCATGTGACATTAATATCTCCCAACATCAACATCAATGGACTCTGTTCTACAATAAAAAGTTACAGGATAAGAAAATGAATGTGAAAACAAGATCCATCATTCAACTCCATACAAGAAACACAACTCAGCAACACAGATAGATATTATCGTATAGTAAGGTGCTGGAAAAAGGTTTCCTAGGCAAACAGACTCAAGAAACAAGCTGGAATGACCACTTCAATATTTAATAAAAATAGACATTGGGGAAATACAAAGAATTATTAGATCTTATTTCAAAAAATCTTTTTTATTATTTAATTAATTTATTGAGATTACAACTCAATTGTTATCCCATCACTTTTATCCTCCCATTCCTCCCTCCCTCCTACTTTCACCCTATTACTTTTCCCTAGGTCTAAGACCTAGGGGGTTCTCCTCCCCAACTATATGGTCATAGGCTATCAAGTCTCACCCTGGTAGCCTGCTTATTCTTTTTTTGAGTGCCATAAATATGTACTACAAAAAGTTGGAAAATCTAAATGAAATGTATGATTTTCTTGAAAGATACCACTTACAAGTATTAAATCAATTCCCTACAATAAAAGAATTTCTGGAGGTACCACCATCCCTGATTTCAAGCTGTACTACAGAGGCAATAGTAATAAAAGAAACATAATATTGGCATAAAAACAGACACATTGAACAATGGAACTGAATTGAAGGCCCAGAAATAAACCTATATATCTATGGACATCTAACTTTTGAAAAAGAAACCAAAACTATAAAACAGAAAAAAAAGATACAATGAACAAAGTGTCTTTAACAAATGGTGCAGGTCTAATTGGATGTTTGCAAGTAGAAGAATGCAAATTATCACCCTGCACAAAACTCAAGTCCAAGTGAATCAAAACCCTCAATATAAAACCAGACACACTAAATCTAATAAAAGAGAAAGTGAGAAATAGCCTTGAACTCATATGAACTGGAGACAACTTCCTCAACAGAACACCAACAGCTCAGTTACTAATATCAACAATCAATAAATGGGATCTCATGAAACTGAAAAGCTTCTGCTAGGCAAAATACATTGTTGACAGGGCAAAATGTCTGCCTACAGAATGGGAAAAGATCTTCACTAACCCTACATCCAACAGAGGAGTAATATCCAAAATTCATAAAGAAATCAAGAAATGAAACACCAACAAATCAAATAACCCAATTAACAAAATGGGGTACAGAGCTAAACATAGAATTCTCAAGAGAGGACTCTTTAAGGCCAAGAAGCACTGTAAAACTGTTCCAAGTCCTTAGTCATCAGAGAAATCTAAATCAAAACAACTCTGAGATTCATACTTACATATGTCAGAATGGCTAAGATCAAAAACTCTAGTGACAGCACATGCTCAAAGGGATGTGGGCAAAGGGAAACACTCCTCCATTGCTGGTCGGAGTGAAAACTTGTACAACCACTTTAGAAATCAATCTGGAGTTTTCTTTAAAAACTTGGAATAGCTTTACCTCAAGACCCAGCTATACTACTCCTGTGTATATATCCAAAAGAAGCTCTACCATACAACAAGGAACCTTGTTCACCTATGTTCATAGCAGCTTTATTCATAGTAGCCAGAAACTGGAAAGAACCTAATGTCCCTCAACCAAAGAATGGATAAAGAAACCATGGTACAGTTACACAATGGAATACTAGTCAGCTATTAAAAACAAAGATATCATGTAATTTCCAGGCAAATGGATAAAAATAGAAAAGATCATCCTGAGAGAGGTAATACAGACCTGAAAGACACGCAGAGTATGTACTCACTTATAAGTGGATAATATTAGCCATAAAGTACGGAGTAACTATGGGATAATCCAGTGATCCAAAGAAGTCTAGGAAGGCTCAAGGGAAGATGTTTGAATCTCACTCTGAAGGGGAAATAAAATAGACATGTGAAGTAGATGAAAGGGGAAACTGGATTCGGGAAGAGGGTAACAGGATTGGAGATCTGCTGAGGGGAGAATTGTGGGGTTGTAGGAAAGGGGCAAGGGAGAAACAATGGAAATCATTGGGGCATCTATGAGACAGAGGAGACTTTGAGGAGTCTATGGAGGTGAATCCTAAGAGATTCCTAGCAGTGGAGGAAATGGAGCCTGAAGTCAGTCAGCATTTTGACTTCCTGTGGAGGGAAGGGAATACTACCACACTCATAAAATCTTTGACCCAATATTTTTCTCACCTACAAGAAATGTAGGGATAAAATTGGAGCAGAGATTGAGGGAATGACAAGCCACTGGCCAGCTCAACTTGAGACTTAACCGATGGGAGAGAACCAACCCCTGACAGTATTGAAACTCTGCTTTGCTTGCATACGGAAGCCTAGCATAACTCTCTTCTGAGAAGCTTCATCCAGCAGCTGATGGAAACATGCAGAGACCCACAGCCAAACATAGACAGAGCTGGAGGAGTTTTGTGGAAGAGTGGGAGGAAAGATTGAGGGAACCAGAAGGATCAAGGACACCCCAAGAAGACTTACAGAGCCAACTAACCTGGAACCATGATGGCTCACAGAGACTGGACCACCAATCAAAGAGCATGCATAGGCTGGATGTACACCCCCTACACTTAGTATATATGTACAGCTTGGTCGTCCTGTGGGTTCTTTACCAATGGGAGTAGAGGCTCTCTGTTACTTGCTTTTGGATCCATTTCCCTTAGCTGGGAGCCCTGTTTGGCCTCAGTGGAGGGGATGCATCAAATCCTATTGTGACTTAGGGAGCCAGGATGGGTTATTACCCCTTGGGAACCTCCCATTCTCTGAGAAGAAGGGGAAAGTGGGAAGGGGGAGGGGTATAAGTATGGGATGGAGAGGAGATGAGGAAGGGGGCTGAGATCAGCCTGTAAAGTAATTAAATAAATAAATAATCACAAAACCCTCCATGAGGGAGTCTTTGCTTCCCTTGTGAATTTTCACAATCCAGCCCCCCCTTTTTTTCTGTCTTCATTGTTCTTAACATTATCATCCAAGTTCCCACAACAACTCATTAAACTCTAAGAGCTTACAGCCTGAACTTATAAACTCTAGCACAATCTATGAAAAACAGACAAATAGTAAACAAACCATCACCGCCACAAACAACAACAACAAAACAAAAAGCAATACATTTAAACACATACATCTCAGCAAGTTCTCACTCTGGTATCAATTTCAGCTCTACTTTGTGTTTTCTCTCTCTGGCTCTGATAACACACTGACCAAAACAAACCTGAGGAGGTCAGAATTATTTAATCCTACAGGTTATAGTCAAGTCTCTGACTGTGTGTAGCATAAATTCTGAATGTGTGTGTAACAGGAATAAATGCCAATTGTTGTAGTTCTAATGACTTAAAAACTATGTAAAGTAGTTACGTCAATGTAAGAATATCTAATAATTCAGACAGAGAGCAGTACACAGTCAAAAGACAAAGTAATAATAATGAAAAAAAAAAAGAATATAAGATGTTATCATTTGCCTTTGGTTGCCCCCAGTAACTTGTACATAAGACCTGGTTTCTGAAGAAACAAGACACTTTGGACATGGGACTGAACTGACGTGGAAGCCTCCTCTTTCAGATATAGGTCTCATAGTATTCAAAAGTGTAATACAAACTCCTAGAGGAGAAAACCAATACATAATCATACCCAGCTTTAAAGCTCATGAAACGTAGCAATGATTGGTCTGGCAAGATACCCATAAAAAGAAAAATAGTGGCACTATCATTTGAAAATTAAGCAACATTTGCTTTAATGAACTTAAGCCCTGAAAAATAAGAAGGAATTTGTAAACCTAGCCAATTACCCATGAGCAGAGAGGTCATAGACCCTAGAGGACAACCTATTACTGCCATTTTCCTATACCAATATAATTTATGATAAAGCTCAAAATACTGAGGGTCTTATCCAGTAGATCAATACAGTTTTCACTTCTCATTAAAATGTTTCCTGTTGCAGCAGCTGGAGGATACTATGGAGATCCACAAGTGACTAAAATACAGAGTAAAAGTGAAAAAGATATACACAACCTATTTGGCCCATCTATTAACAACCTCTATAATTAAGGCTTAGAAAGCATTACAGCATTAGGGGAGGGGGCTGGAAGTAGAGAGATCCAGAAAACCAGATACCTTCTTCTAGACAGTGTCTTCTAATCATGGAAGATAAGCTGCACTCATGATATCTCAACAATATTACTGGCTGAACAAGCTCATCATAATGGTACCACCAGTCATCATGACGATGAAGATGGTCAAAATTTCACAAGACCTTACATCTAGATACATTGATATAGGAAAATGATGGCTACTGAGAGAGGGCGAATCAGTCTTCTCTAGGCATGAACATCTTAATATATTATCTAATCCTAAATGGAACCCTAAATACAGGTCTATAAACCCTACATTAAATGAACTCACTAGGGATGACTGTAGTTTTAAGGGATGTCTGTTTGGCATTTGGATAACTTATTGGTGTTCTACTTCATGGGGAAAATCCACTCTCCAACATTCAGTATTTATTAGAGTCCCATGGTCCTTTACAAAGGACTTTCCAAAGGATCTTTCCACCACACACTTTAGCATTTCTATTGTTATCCTTCTTCATCTAATGTTTAGGAAAGCATGTTGGTGAGAGTAGCTTCTGACTTTACTAGTAGACACAAAGGTTCACCATACACTCCTCCATCCTCTGGCCCTTGTAACCTTTTTTTCCCAACTCTACAATGTCCTCCTGGGCCTTAGGTATAGAGTTGTTTTGTTGCTGTATCCATTGAGACAGAACTCCACAACTCTGCTTTTTGATCATGTAATGGTCTCTTTCTGCTCCATAGAAAACTTTCTTTAATGAAAGGTGAGGGCTACATTGGTAAATATCTGAGTATATAAGGACAAACACAATGTAGTTAGGGATAGACACTAAATCTCCTCTAGGAGTGAAGAATATGATTTAGTCTAATAAACAAGGTCCCAGACTTTAGTTTATTGCTGAGCATACTCTTCGAAACACCACACTGAATTAACACTATACTCTTCTTGCTCCTGTATTAGGACACTTACACATGCATATCAGAGATTTAGGTTATTATCTCACTGAATTACAGGTACATCACAAGCATGGACCACTTGTTTGTGATTGTGTCCTTCATGTTACTCAGCATGTTACTCTATATTAGTCAATATTAACTGATATTTTAATTCCTTTCACTTTCAGGGGAACTGAAAACAAATAGAGTATTTCAATTAAGGATTCATTTTTTTTTAATATAATGAACAGCTAGATGATAAATGGATTTATATGTTTCAGTAATTATATAACCTATATTGGACACACAGTTGTATAATATACTTGTATATTATACATGTATTAATGATGATGTATGAAGTAATTATCCTCCCAGTATGTGTACAATTGAAATTGCTATAAATACAGACCAGTAGTCAGATATAAATATAAAAGACTTAAGAAGGTCCAAGATGCCCCTGGAACTAAGCACGGCCCTTCCTTCAATGGCAGCCAATACTCCCAGGAATACACACCCAGTCTTACCCTACTCTTCCCCTCAGATCATTTACAGAAGAACCCCACTGAGCTGTACACCTTCTTTTAGAATTATATCTGATTTGGGCAAAGTTAGGCTCAAAGGGACCAATTACACAGAAAAGGGAGGTGGTTATTTCCTTTTAAATCCCTTGGCTCAGTGAAGTTAGTTCTCCTTTCTTAGGCCTTCCTTAGGACTGTGAACCCACTGAGCTATGATATTTTTTCTTTAGAATTCCCTGTAGTTCTTCACCTAGGGCTTCCTGAAACTCACTTGGAATTTTCACAAATATTATTAATGAAGATGATGATAAAATGGTCATTCGCATTACACTCTTCAGTGTTTTAACAGTTCATTTGGGAAAAGATGAGCATTTAAAAAGCAGTACATTTTCAAGCAGTGAGGATTCAGTTCTGAATTTTCCAGAAGGTTAATGTCTATCTAGTTATCCTGATGATCCACATGAAGATCAATTCATCTGTTCTCTCTCTCTCTCCCTCTCTCTCTTGAGCTATGCGCCCTTGTTTTTGAAGAGGCTAACTATCTGGAAAGACAGTATAAAGGGTTTTTATTAAATTCCTGGAAAATCTAACAACTTTCCCTCTTTGCAAACCTAAGCCACACATTTCTAGAAAGGAGACTCTAAGCAATTAAACCAAAGAAACCCTGGGCATCCTCCCATTATTCATGTTTCAACCTTTCTCTTTGTGACAGGTACAATTCAAGTGAACTCTCTTTTGTAATTCCTCTTTTCAAATTTGTCATGGTTCTCTGAAATTTGTCACTGAACAATTAAAAAAAGAACACAATCACACAATTCAACTGTATCTTAAACTTCCAGCTTGTTCAGCTAAGACAGGGGAAGCTTTTGTAGACAAAAAGGTTTATAGCAATAAACCTTTTCTATATAACCTTTTCTATATAATTTTATTAACTATGAATGTATATGTATTGGAAAATCACAGTTAGACGCTCATAATATCTTATCAATGTGTTTTGCTACATGATCTCACTGGTACAAGTCCAATGTGTGCCAAATGCTTAAATATAAGATAAAATCAATTAAAATTATATTTGGATACATTAAACATTTGTAATTATAGTTATGCTCAGAAACATAAAATTTGATCAATTGTTATTTTTTATTCTAATTAGTTTAACTGTCTAACAGGAACTCAGATATATTCAATGACGAATTCTAACACATTCTATGAGGGCTGTAAGTGTAAAAGTAATAAAAGAACAAAAAGCCAACATTTGCCTTATTAGTTGCCATACAAAAGGACGCAGAATGAAATAGAAACCTTAAATTCTATAATTTTCCAGATTAGCATTGCTCCCCAATCAAACTTTAGGTGAAAAGCAGAGAAGCAGAAGACAAGAAAGGAGCTGACATCTAGGACTTTAAACCAAACTTTTGTGTCCTTGATTCTGATAATTTTTTTTTCTCGGTCTTGTTTAAATGAAACAGATTAACCAAAAGCCAAGCTGAAAAAAAGTAACGAATCTAAACTTTGAAGTATTTGTAATGCAAACAAAATTTAGCACCATGGTTTCAGAAAATGAATCAGTGATTCTTAGTAATTTTGTAAATGCATTTCACTCTAAATCTGTGCTTTAAAGAATTAGGTGAATGGCTTCTCTTATGGACATGTACCATAATGCCTAATATGGTAGGATTTGATATTTTAAGAATTTATAAATTAATTTTCCCAGCAAACTAGATGATGAATTCTAGCATATGCATATTTATATGCTAGAGCATTCTATAGTACAAAATGAGTTATATAAGGCAACATTGTTCATTATAACTTGTGCAGTAAAATAAGGAGAACAAGAAAACTATAGACTATAATGCCTTTGTATGTATATATGTATGTATGTTAATATTTTATATTACTCTTCAGAATATAACTCTATGTTTCTCTTTCATATACAGACATATGCACACACAATATAAATTCTCTTCCCTTTCAGAAATTGGATTATATAAGTAAATTCATAAATGTAAACATGTGTAAATAAAAGTAGAAAAATAAACATTTAGATGCATCTACTCTTTTGAATGAATGACTACTTCTACAGGTCACTGTAGTATAATATGAAAAATTATATATAGTTTGATATTATAATAAAAGAATTCTAAAATTAAATTCATCAAAAGTACAACATTTTATGACTTGATAAAAACAATTTTAAGAGTTAAACCCAATCTCAATGAAGACATGTATTTGAAAGAAATGATCTTTCTGGTTTTGACTCATTTAAATTTTCTTCAACTCAGGCCCCTGTATATAACAACATTATAAAGGTTGTTAGAGGTGGAGAGAGCATGTCATCATGCTAGGAAGCCATCTCTCTCTCTGATTAATATTAAATGTGAGCAATTTCAGACTACTGATTAGATTTATCAATAATTGATGCAATGTTATTGTGGATGATTAGGGTTATTTCCTTTAATAGGATTTTCAAATCACTTTTAACATCTTGGTATAAATTCTTCATAACATATAACCTTGCATATATTTTTCAAGCTAACCAGACAGGCTTTATAACCACGAATCAACCAATCTCAGTACACTCAGAAGTAATTTTTATCTTTATATCTTTCCAGTGTTATAGCAAGGCCTTTAGATGCAATGAATATGTTTATTTGTTATACTTCTTTTTTTTTTTTTCCATTTTAGTAACATGCGAGAAAAGAAAGTAGAAACTCCAGTTTGAAGTCTTTTGATACAGTTTCCAACCAAGTTTCTTTTACCTTTGAAGACCTTGAACACAAAACTCTCTCCAAGTAAAATGTTTGTCTTCACATATGATACTGTAACAAGGTGTGGTGTTATTTCCTCTCAAATTCCTTGCTGATGTCATAAAATACTTTTTGGGAAATTAACAGGTATTTGTATATTAGTTATAGACTGAAAAGATAAAAGTTGAGAAAGTGAGACAGTACATTGAGAATTCTTGAGTTAGCATGAAAAAAAAAGTACTGAAAGGGAAGCATAACATCACGTATAATTTAAATTATCAACAGAACATTTGCTTGGAAGTTCTACGCATATGTCTCCGAGTTTTAAGATGTGTCTCATTAAGACTTCAGCAGTTGAAATATGTGTGGGATAAGTACAGCGTCACTGCTTTCTACAGGCGGAAAAATTCTCAACTCCGATTGGCATTCTACAACAGAGACTTGTTTTACACGGTCAAATATGGAAAATTCACAGAAAAATACAAGCATTCTTCTCAATGGCAATTTTGTATCAAATCAGATTAAATCCACTTATTGACTTATTCATAAATTCATGGCAGGTAGAGATAAAATGTAGAATAATATGAAATATTTAAATGCTCTCTCAAATAAAGTACAAGACTATTCACAAATGTTATCTTTGAATAGCGTGCTTTGATTTGATTGGCTGTGACCTACGGTTTTGTTTAGCTTTACATTATATGTGACTACCTTGTTATGCCACCTTGCAACCATGTCTTTGTTTCAGGAGGTGATTAGGACGAACGTGTTATGCTTATGTTCTGTTCTTATAACCTTGCCTATTTCCCCCACCAAATTCCCCATTTGGAAACTCCTTACCCCTCAGCTTTAAGAGCCTTGACTTTCTCAAATCCAATACTGACCTCTCAAACCCCACCTTAACTGGCAGCCTGTGTACATACATTTAAAAAGTTTGCTTTAATTAATTACTTGATTTTTATTAATTAAATTTGTCCATGATGATTTGATCTTTCTCCTCCAAGCCATGGGATTAGCAAGCATGTGACATAAATAAGAATTAAAGCTTTGTTTTGAGATTGGGGGGGGGGGAGAGATTCTTTGTGAAATATAATGGTATCATCAACTTGACTGAAGTCTTTGAGAACACTTCTAGAGAGCTTTATCTGTGTAGAGAACATTCATTCTGATATAGATTATATTATTCCACATTCTGTAATAAACGAAAAGAAAAAAACAGAAAATAAAAAGACACGAGCACACCAACATTCATCTTTGTGCTTCCTGCTTTGCAAGAAATATGTCTACCCACTTATGCCCCCACTTCTCCACCTGATGTTCTGTAATCTTAGCCAAAATAAATCCATTCTTGTATAAATTGTCTTTATTTGGTATATTTTTACAGCAGCAAAGTAAATATACACAAACATAACCTGTAACTTATAGAATTATGGCTACCTCATTGAATGGTTGTGAAATGTTTGCAAAGTTGTATAATAGACTATTCTCAGTTTATTAAAGAAATAGTTAAGAGGATATTGTTTTTCTTTGAACTTCAAGTCAGCCACTTTAATTACATATAATCCAGCAAAATACTTAGGTTGTGTTATGATTGGCTCCTATGCCAGGTGGAGATTAAATGTGAGTATTAAGATGTTAGATTATAGGTATTGTACATTGTACAGTGCTTTTCCTATAATAAATGATACATAAAGCTTCATTGATGAATATTAATGTTTCCTTACTCCAGCTACAATGATTAAAGAAACCTAAAGTGACCACCAAAATTCCAGCAAATGTTCACTAGATACAAATGTGCAAGATTAAATATTATCAGCTCAAAGCTCAAGTTCTTTTTCTATTGTCATAAAATGACTAGTTATGGAGATGAGTGTAATAATGAATTTATGGCACAAGCCATGGTGGAATAAATTAATCCTATTCCCATGTTCATAACTGTCTGAATCCTGACAATCAAGTTGAGAGGTGGCACCTCATGACTAGATGGCCTTTTAGTGCTCTGAGTCCTTGCTGAGGTTGGAAGACATTGTAGCCTAGTTGTTAGGAAGGCACAGAATCTTGCATGGATAAGTAGAAGTTTTCAGCGACCAGCATTTTACACAGATAATAACAGACTAGAGCAGAAAAAAAATGAGTGAGGGTGTGGTGCTGTTTGGAGATTTATGAGGACACTATTTAACAGGAAGCCATGACAGAAAAACTAGCTCACACAGAATAAAGATGCAAAGATTGGGCCCTGCAGGATGAGTGTCTCCAACCGGAAACGAGATACCCCTGTAATAATAAAAGGAAAGACAAAATCACTCTTCAACTAGGTATCAATACAGTATCTTTAAATAGAATCATTTGCTATAAGGTGTGTATTTGTTTTGTTTCTTTTAATTAGAATGATGTCAAAAAGATAAGGTGTGTATTTTCATGTGAAGCTTTAAAGCAGTTTAAATGAACAACAGCATTTGCATAATCGTTATATTCTGATTAACTGCTCTCCAAAACGGGTTTATTTTTGTTAAATGGTTTTAATACTGATAGAAAATAATATATTTCCCTGTCTTTCCATTTACTGTTTTGTTCTTTAAGTGCCTGTGTTGTAGATGATGACTTCCTGATATAGAAGCACCACTTCTTTCTGCATTAGGAATCAACATTTTTACTTACCCTAACAACACTCTAGAACTCAAATAAAACTCAGTGTACCATTAGCACATTACAGAAACTGCAAATATAGAATAACAGGGAACATTATGTGGAACCAGTCTGACTCAAAGTTCCCAGAAACCATCCCAACAGAGACATTTCAGCTGTAAAATGAACATGTAGAGACTGGAAATAATAACAGGAATTTCTCCATGAAGGCAGAATATCTGCTCCTTATGTTTTATGATGAATGTACTACAAAATTTGATGGATTGAAGGGCATAACCAGATGCCCATCCCACTTCTGCCCTCTACACCCAGATTTGTTGTTTGTGTAAATTTGAGGATAGCCTGAAACCTGAAATGATTCTGAGGCCAACCACATTAGAGTTGGAGAGTTAGTCTGGCATGAAAACTTGGAACAGCCGGAGTTAGGAAGAGTGAGGGCCAGCTGGACCCAAGGAGAAATTGGCATAAAACAGTAGTAGGATCAGTTCCCAAAACAGAAATGGGGCTAACCAGAAGGGAGGAGAACAAGTGGCCACATGGCTGGGAGGCGAGCCAGGAATTCCGGATTCCCACATATCCAAATCAGCCCCATTCCCCAGTGGTCCAGATATAAGAACCTTTGTTTTCTTACAATGTAAAGATACCGCATTTGCTATAAAAACCTGAGCCAATTAAAGGGACAGCCAGTAACCAAGACCTAAATCAGTCACAACTTCACAATGAAAATTTCTTAGAAAAATACAACAAATACATTTCTAGTCGTGATTCTATGGCAGACATTTGATTCTGACTGCAATAGTTGCCTATTTAACCCACAACGAAAATATCAAATTACTGTGATGGTCAAATAATTCAAATAATGATATTAAATAATTTTTAAAATCATTCTATTACAGATGTTGTTTTAGAATTTCTGTAATGAAATGGTAATGATTTTAAGAAAGTTTTCTACTTTATCTTTTGTTTAATGTAGTACAATAAGACACTACTCTATTTATAATAGTAATTTATATTATTATATAACATGTAATGATATATAATATTTATGAATATCATTTTTGTTATGTGAGTGTGTGCTGAGGCCAGAAGACACGTTTTAGAGATAGTTCTTTATTTCAAACTTTATGTAGGTTTCAGGAATAGTACTCAAATCACACTTACATACTTGGATGACCAGTGCTTTTACCTTCTCAGATGTCTCACTAGCATATGACCTTTTTTATGATACATTTTATAGTATGAATCTCTCAGTACTGTGTATTTTTGTGACATTTCTTTCTAGCAGATTATTTCAACAATACTTATACATATTTAAGTTGTCTCTATATTAAGATATATTTCTCTATGTCAATATGATTATAATTTTATACTTTCATCCCTTTAATATGCTAGGTATGGGTCATCACCAAAGATATGGGGGTGACCTAGGCAACCATTCAAGAGGCTGGCAGCGGAAGCTGTCTTCCAAGAACACCTGTAATAGTTGGATCACGTTTTCTTGACACACTGTCAGTGTTAAAGTTTATCCTTTTAGCTGTTTCATCTTTTTCTACAGTTTCTCTATAGTTTTGGTGAACTTTCTTTCTCAGGAAAATCATGAGGAAAGATGATTAATATCTCCACACGTGAAAATATTTGCATGCTCCCATGGTAATTTATACACCAAAGACAAAACACCCAGAATTTCATCTCTGACATTTCTAGGATTCTAACCTCAGATAACCTAACTCTTTTTTAGGCAAAGGTTGATTAACTTAACTATAAAACATTGAAGGTAGTACTAGCTTGCATTTTTGACTCACAATATTTGTAATTATTCTTATCTATTTGTAATGGAGAGTGAGTGATTAACTTTTGTCATTGAAAAGTTATTTTCCTTTTCTGTTTATGTGTGTGTGTGTGTGTGTGTGCATGTGTGTTTTGTAAAAGGAGGCTAAGTTCTTTAGGCAGCAGTACAAGTTATAAATGCAGTGGATGTTTTGTGCCCGTGATAGAACAATGTCTACTAGGACAATCAGGGTACCTAAACTAATTCAGGCCACAATCGTAAGGACTTGAAGGGATGTGTGTGTGTGTGTGTGTGTGTGTGTGTGTGTGTGTGTGTGTGTGTATGTGTGTGTGCATGTATGCATATTCAGAGTACCAAGTATCATCCTTGGCTACTTCATTTTATTTCCCTAGAGTTTTTGAATGCTTTTTAAGTTTCTAATGGAGTATACCATCTCATGCATCCATTTGCACCAGCAAACTAGCCTGACAGGATTAACAACTCTATCTCTACTAAGGTCAAACTCTTTATAGTTGGCTGTTCACCATTCTCAGAATCACTTAGAACCACTGTTCTCAGACCAGTTGAGCATCCCTATAACACAGTTTACACAGTTACACAGTGTAGCATACAGGTAGTTCATGAAGGTATATGTGGACGGAAGAAAAACCGAGCCACGATGCAGGACAATATGATCTCTCCTTAGCAATTCTGTGGGGAACTCTGGAGCTGAAGTGCGTCTTCATTGCTTTTGTTAATTAGACAAATTGCCCCAAATTTCCTTCATTTTCATTAATCAGTCACTGGATAAGGCTTATCCAAAAATAGATTAATCTAGATAATTTTATGTATCATGGGGTACCCTGAAAGGGTAAGTATGATGCCTACTTAATGACTGCTTTCTTGGTACATGGAAAAATAAATCTTCCACTGAAAAGAAATCTAACAAATAAATCAATGTTTGCATGAGACATGCAGTGATGGAAGTTGCTTTCTACTCTAGACGGTGCAGGCTGAAACTTCTAGGTTTTTGCCTCAACGTTGGTATAATATGGCTACTGAAAGATGCTTCTAACTATTTTCATTCTCTAAGATGTCTGTGAGAGTTTTAACTATTAATAATATAAACAGAATTTTTTGTAAGAACTTGATTTGATACATTTATTGCTACTATTTGGTAAAGGAAAATGGTAATACTAATAATATACTTGAATATACATTGATAGATTTTGGAAGTTTCCTTCTGTGATTTTTCTGTCTTCTTTTATATTGGGATTTACATCTAATTTTCTGTTTATAGTTAGAAAATAATCATTTGTCACTTATAGGTGGCACTCAGAGAAAGGATAAGCAGGCTACCAAGATGAGACTTGATAGATAGCCTATGGCCATATAGTGGGGAAAGAGGTCCTCCTCAGTAACAGACCTAGAGGAGGGGAATAGAGTGAAAGCAGGAGGAAGGGAGGAATGGGTGGATACAAGTGAGAGGGAAAACAATTGAGATGTAATCTGAATAAATTACATAATAAAAGAACAACTTCTCTAATCAAGTCATTAATCTCTTCGTTTAAAATGTTTTATTTTGTTATATAATAATTCATAAATTGGTGCCCATGGTATTGTTCTTTGCCATCTTTTCAAGCCAAAATAAAAGAAGTAGCACCTCATTTTTTGATTGCTATATATTACATTCAGAGTAATATATATGTAGAATCTGCACTTATACATGCTGACAAATCTACTCATTTTATATTTCACGGAAATCAATTCATTTCATTTCAATTGTCAAATAACAAATAATTGCTTATCTATATGTCATACATTTTTACATTTCTATTATGATAGTATGAATGAAAATGGCCCCTATATGTTCATATATTTGAATGCATGGTTCCAGTTAATGGAACTGTTTAGAAAAAAAATATGAGGAAAAAAATATGAGGTATGGCCTTGTCAGAGGAAGTGAGTCACTGGAGATGGGCTTGGAGATTTCAAAAGTCTTAGCCAGACCAAGTCTCTGTCTTTATGTCTCCCTCGATGCCTGCATATTGCAGATCTGATGTGTGCATTCACACATGCCTGCCTGTCTGCTTGCATGTATTTATTCCCATGACCACATTCCCACCAATAATGAACATGGTTTAGCCCTTAGAACTGTAAGAAAGGCCCAATTAAATGCTTTCCTTCAATGGTTGCTTTACTCGTGGTATTTTGTCACAGAACTAGAACAGAAACTAAGATATCTATATTTAAGTTTTTCTTTTATTCTTTAATTTATATGATTTAATAAAATTTTAATTAGTTTAGTGTAAAGTGAAGTTGAATATCTGTTATTTTAAAGTGTGTGTGCTTGAAGTGGTCAGAGACAAACAGGAGGAAGCTGGTTCTCTCTCATGACCACGTAGGACCTGGTGACTGAACTCCTAACCTCATGCTTGGAGGCTATTTCCTTTAGATGTGGAGACATCTTCCTGCCCTCAAATTTCTAACATTTGAGGAAACGGATGTCATTCATGGATAGGTAGATATAGGTACTGTTAATTTTTATAACTTAACTTCTGCATATACTATTTTCTTAATGGGTATAATTGTTATACACATTTCAGAGTACCAGTAAAAAGAAAATGATATAATTTAGAGAGTATATTTAATATAACCTAAAACCTAACAGAGAATTTTGGCAAAAGATTCTGGCCATATCATTACTGTAGTCATTCCTGATTATTTTTCATTGACATTATTCTTAGGTGACTCATAAAGATAATGGGTTTTCTAACCGCTAGTTTGGAAAAATAAACCTGGTTGTGCAGTCTGCACTAAAATTTTGAGAAATGTTCTCTGTTTATATTTTTAACTATCAATTTCTTCCAGCATGCACCTGTACACACACACACACACACACACACACACACACACACACACACACACACACACAAATTCTCACATAGTCTTTAAAGAAATTAAAAGCATCAGTTTCAATGTCAAAGTAAATTCAGAAATAAATGTTAAGGAAATCTGAAGGTCAGACACAGCAAATGTTTTCTACTAAAATGAGCGCTCTCTATTGGAAGATGCTACATAAAAACACTGACTCATTAAACAAGGGCTCTGATGTCAACATTCTAAATGAATGAGGTCATGGAAAGAGGCAAAGACCTCAGGATAGACTCCATGTGAGGATTATAGGGGTAGACATGTTGACAGTTTTCAAATATGCTTTCCTTACCTGCTGATCCAATCAATCTCATTATTTTATATTAATCAAATAGAGTATAGCTTTAGAAAATGAACTTAGGGTCTGGAGATATATTTAATATGAAAATGTCTATGTTCTATCTAAGAATTAATGAAACTGAATTTCTGAGACCAATGCTCAAGGTATTCTATTGTGTGACTCTCCTGAATCATATTGATGACATAAGAATTGATGACAAAATCATGGAGAAGTAAACAAGCTGTATTGTCAACTTCTTTTCATCCAACTATATTAACACTCATTCACTTCTTCACATATGAAATACTTAATGGCTCCCTCTTCTTCAGCAAATTTCACGACGGCCTCACTCTGGAGAACTATGTGGTGTGTCACATAAGGACATCACATACAAGAGAATCTGACAGGCTGCACAGCAGTGCTGTTCCACAGAATATGGACTAGCAGCTAGAAGGCATTTTTTAAAGATGCTGAGAAGATTTTATAGCTAGTGTAGGTTTCAAAAGTAAGCACAGTATTATCGTATCAGAAAAGTCTGTTATCTCTTGTGCACTAACTCCAGGAGAACACAGACTGCTTCTAAGAGTGGCTGACTCCTGGCAATAGAGCCTTGCACAACACAGTTATTCACCATTAACTACGGTGCTACAACCAGGTTGCCATCCCCAAAACAACCTGGATGACTCATGCATCCTTACTGAAATGACACTGTTGTATCTCTCTGTTGACTATTTATGGAAGGAGACGAACATTTAAGTTCTCATATGAGTCTTCTTCTGTTACCTAAATCTTTTAAAATATGTGTTCATGGTGCTTTCTTAAAATATATTTGCATTAGTTGGGCACATTTATGTAGCATGTAGTAATATAGCAATTTCATCATTTCCCCCTCAAGTCTTTTATATAGTGTCTAGACTTATAGACATATCAGATCTGGGCTATATCCTCTTTCCAGCTACTGTAAGCCACAGTGCATCATTCTTTATAGTGTGTTAAAATGAGATAATCCAAAGTATCTCTGTCGTACAGTACAAACCAAAAACGATTTAGTTAAAAAAAAAAAAAACTAGGTATTATGAAGATTTGGAGTTATATGTTCCCATTAATGAAGCAGGAATACAAAGATTGCTATTATCTGGCTAATTTCATGGCCCCAAACTAAAACTTTAAAAATTAGTTAAAAAAAAAAAACACTGAGAAATATTGCATACAGCTTATGTATACGTTTCTCTTAATGCTTTAGCACTTTTTGCAGAATGGATGCTCAAAAGTAGGGAGAAAGATGATAGACCATTTTTATATATGTCTTATTAAAAGGACAAACTGAAAAAAAAATAAAATAAAAAAAAAAAGGACAAACTGAAAGATCAGTTTATTATGAGACTTATGGGTGCCTAAAAGTAAAATTAAAATGGCTTAAGATGGTTGCCTTCTGCTTGAGCCAATCTTTCCAGAGCTCAAATTAGTCACACTTGACTTACTTCTGCGCAGCTAAAATATTTCCCTTATTTTAGTAGATTAAAAAAAAACAAGCCGAGTGTGGTGGCGCATGCCTTTAATCTCAGTACTCTGGAGGCAGAGACAGGCAGATCACTGTGAGTTCGAGGCCAGGCTGGTCTACAAAGTGAGTCCAGGACAGTCAAGGCTACACAGAGAGACCCTGTCTCGGAAACAAACAAACAAAACCAATAGTAATTGGTTAAATACATAGAAAGTTTTTATTTCTTGCACTTCACTGCAAATACAAAGACTACCATCACCAAAATACCTAGCATTAAACTTAACTTCTTATTCTTAAGTTCATTTTGAGAAGTACCATTTTTACAAATAGATAGAAAATAATATCTCCTTTTTGCTACATGGCT
Organism: Acomys russatus; assembly: GCF_903995435.1. Classification (NCBI taxonomy): domain Eukaryota; kingdom Metazoa; phylum Chordata; class Mammalia; order Rodentia; family Muridae; genus Acomys; species Acomys russatus. The sequence continues at coordinate 36,294,632 of NC_067153.1, forward strand.
TATTTCACCTATAAATGTCTTCCAACTGCATTTATATTGCAAATGACAGTATTTCCTTCTTTCTCGTGGGCATATATTTATTGTGTGTCTATACCACATTTACTGTATGCCTTCATCCACATCCAGAAATGCTCAACCAAAGTTAGGAAATAGCATACATTAATGAGCTACATCTTACTTTTTTATGATGCATGCACATGAAAATATTATGTAGCACATGATAAATGCATCTAACTTATATTCTGGTTTTTAAGTTAATTCATTAATTAGCCAATTTAAGACATTGTCAACATTTTCTCTAACTGAATAACTGTTAAAAATAAGCCACTGTGATACTCATGAAATTGGATGTTAATAATTGCACAATGTACACTAGCAAATGAATGAGTTATTAGCTTGAGGAAAACCTACAACAGTATAAAAGTTTTTAAAGTATGTATAAGAAGGTATAAGAATAATTCAAAGTCAAATATTCAAATTCAAATTTGGAATGAAATGGCTAATTTGCGTACCTATAAACAGTTTATAGTTTATGAAAGCATGCACGTTTATACCTACTTCTTTTTAATTCAGAAAACTAATTACTAATTTAATAACACAGCTTCCTACCTGATGACAGAATGTTTCCTAAATTTAACCCTAAGTTTTTGCTAATTTAACTGTAGAATGCTAATGAGTACAATGCTGTACTAAGAATGAAACAGCAATGTAGGGAAAAGAAACAAGACTACTTTTTGACAATCTCATTTCTCTCTGCATTCCACAAATGTAACTCAATGCATCCAGAAAATTCTGTGATCTTAGTTTCTCTTTTTGAACTATGTACTCAAAGGCAGAACAAAGTTTATGTTTCATGTGTCAATAAATTTCTCACTTGAAATGAGTTACACTGCTCTAAATGGTCCTCTGTTCTTCATCTCTTTTGATAGAGAAAGAAGTAAAGTTCATAGTTGAATTCTCCATAGCAGTGGTCAAATTTCAGGTCATTTTGTCCAAGAAAATAATTGGCAAAAATACAAGCAGCCATTAAAAAATAGAGAAGAATTGATAAGGATGAAGGATATAATGTAAAGAATCAATAAGTACTAAAATAATAATTTATCTGATAAATATTGAAACAATTCCGAGAGATATCAGTCACATGGGTGCATAAGCAAGATAAATGAAATTTAGATTTATTTTATTTTATTATAATTTATTCACATTAAATCCAGATTGTAACCCCCCTTGCTCTTTTCTTCCTGTTCCCATCCTTCCTCCCTCTTTTGCCTTATTCCCTTCTCCTAGACCTTTGACAGGTGGGGTTTCCCCCACCACCACCACCTGGCCAAAGCCTTACAGGTCTCCTCTCCTTCCTCTGTGTTCCCACAGGGCCTATCCACCAAGCAGCAGTGATCAAATCATGGGCATCAGAGTTCTTGTCAGAGGCAGTCTCCCACTCTCCACTCCTTCCCCATATGGAGAATGAACTGTCCAGTGCCTACATCTGAACAGGGGATCTAGGATCCTATAAGCAAGTCTCTGGATAAAAGTATTAAGCTTTTTATTTCCCTTTTGTAAGGATATGTAGGCCAGAATAAATACCAAATCAACCTCAGGAGATAACATTTACCCTGTGATTTCCCTCTAGAAAGGGAGTAGGAAAAGGACTGTAAAGTGACAACCAGTCAAATTTTAAAAAAGGATTTGAAATCTTATAGAGGAGAAGGCTGTAAAGTTTCTTTATTCTTTTTCTTGAAAATATATCTAGTAATAAAGTTCTTAAAATAACTACAGAAATGTAACACTCATGAGTTCTAGATACTATTGTGAGTAAGAATGTATTGTATGAAAACTAAACCTCCTTCGTGCACGTCTCCGGGAATTGATTTTGCACATGAAATAGAATCCTGTGAATCAAAATTGAGTATCCAACATACCTTGGAAGAGGCCGGATTACAAATAGTGAGCAATGGCTAGGCTAGCAGCTATTGCTCCAAATTATACTTCCTGTAAGATGTGATGATGCTGACTCTTTTATTTTCTGACGATCATAAAATGAAATAAAGTTCACCCAGTTGAGAGGTGCCTGCCAACAAAATATGCCCAGAACAGTGCTGCGTTCTCTGGTGCCTTTCTGTTATAGCAGAGTCCATATGGAAATAGTCTAAAAATGCGCCCCATGAATTCTTTCCTTTGTTCACATTTTGGAAGTCTTGTTCTGTTTGATCTTTTTTTGGCTTCACTCAATAAAGTTATTTGATAGGTCTGCAATTTGTTCTTACAGGAATAACTAAAGGTGTCATCTATGTACACTTGTCATAATGTCCCAGAATCTGTCACCTAAAATAGATGACAGAAGTTGGCTTCCATGACTGTGGAGTTCGCTTTGCATTTTGTCTCTAGATAAGTTGAAAAAAAAAAAAAACAGGACTTTTTGAAATTCCTAAGGATATTAAGTTAAATTGGTGGTTGTCATGAGATGAGTTTACAGTAACTACTATGTTCCATAAATACAATGATTAATTTAAGGATCAGATATACCTAATTATATTTCTGATATGGTGGAAGAAAGAAATTTGACTAGTTGTTCTTATATTAAATAAGTCCTATTAATGAGACAAAGTTTGTGAAATGGAAACAAATTCTTTGAAATTCCTTAGGCTAGAAGCCTTATGCAATTCACTGACTTTCTAAAGCGGAAGGCAATTTAGTTTTATATTTATCCATTGTTTTTGCACACATTCACAAGCATGTGACATGGGTGTGGAGCTGGAGGACAGCTTGTGTGGTGTCAGCTTTCTTCTTCCGTCCCTGAACCAAGTATTGAGCTCAGGGCTCAGGGTCGGTAGCAAGTGTTTGCCCTTACTCACAGAGCCACCTTACATCTTTGTTTGTTTGTTTGTTTGTTTGTTAAGCATGGTATCATTATGTAGCTTATGCCTGATAGTTCACAATCACCTCATACCCACAAACTCTATCACCCATCTACTGTCGCGCGCGCGCGTGCGTGTGTGTGTGTGTGTGTGTGTGTGTGTGTGTGTGTGTGTGTGTGTGCGCATGCGCACACGCGCGCGCGCATGCGCATAAACACACACACACACAAAAATCTTTATTTAAAAAGTTAAATTTTGAAAATTCCTTACTAACTAGTTGGTTTCCATATCGCTTATCAAAATTTTTTCTTTAAAGTTAGCAATTTCCCCATCTTGTAAGGTCCCCATCTTGTATCCCTCAGTGCTTAAGCTATCCCATGCCCCACTATTCACTTGCCTACTATATATTTTCATTTGTCACTTTACTGTCTGTTCCTAGGCCCTCTCTCCTCTCCTCCCATCCTTGTGCCCCATCCCTCTCTACCTCCGTCTCCTTCTCAGAGAAGGGGAGGCACCCAAGGGATATGAACCAACCCTGGCATCTCAAGTCACATCAGGACTAAGAGCATCATTTCCCAGTAAGGCCAGACAGGCAGCCCAGCTAGGAGAATGGGATCCAAAGGCAGAAAACAGTCAGAGACAGCCCCTACTTCCATTGTTAGAGGACCCACACATTGACCAATCTGCACAGGGATTGGTCTGTGTAGGGAAGGAGTCTAGGCCCACTCCATGCATGTTCTTTTGTTGGTGATTTCCAGATCTGTGAACCCCAATCAGCCCAGCCTAGTTTACTCTGTAGATCTTCTTGTGTTGTCCTTGGACCCCTCCCCCACCCCGGCTCCCTCAGCCCTTCCACCCATTCTTCCACAAAACTCAAGCTCAGCATATTGGTTGGCTGTGGGTCTCTGCGTCTGTTTCCATCATATGCTGGATGAAGTCTGTCAAAAGACTAGGCTGTTGTTTGCAAGCATAGCAGAGTATAATTAATAGTATCAGAGTTTGGCTTTCTTTAATGGGCTGGGTATCAAGTTCAACCAGTCATTGGCTTGCATTCCCCTCAGTTTCCGCTCCATTTTTACCTACACTTCTGGGTAGATGAGACAAATTTTGTGTCAAAGGTTTTATGGTTGGATTGATGTCACTCTCCTCCAGTGGAAGCCCATCTGGATACAGGAAGTAGTAACTTCAGGCCCCACATCCCCTACAGCTTGGAGTCTCAGCTATGGTCACTCCTATATACTCCAGGGCACATTGCGTGTCCCAGGGATGGCTTGCCTGACAGTTTCTGTTCTATATCCCAGTGCTCCCATCTCACACACCCCTTCTCTCCCCATATCAGATCCCCACCCCCATTATCCTCTCCGCCACCCTCCCCACTCAGCCCCCTCCCTCCATCTACTGCAGTTGTCTACTTTATTTCCTTTTCTGAGTAAGATTTAAGCCTCCTCCCTTGGGCCTTCTCTGGATCTGTGGATTGTAGCATGGGTATCCTATACTTTTTTTTTTTTTTTTTTTTTTACTAATATCCACTATTAAATGAATACATGCCACATGTGTCTTTCTGGGTCTGGGATACCTCACTCAGTACGATATTTTCTAGTTCCATCCATCTGACTGCAAATTGCTTTATGTCTTTGTATTTAACAGTGGAATTGTATTCCATTGTGTAAATGTATACCATGGTTCCTTTTATCCATTCTTTAGTTGAGGGACATCTGGTTTGTTCCCAGTTTCTGTCTATTATGAATGAATAAAGCTACTACGAATATAGTTGAGTAAGTGTCCTTGTGGTATGGTGGAGCATCTTTTGGATAAATACCCGGGAGTGGTGTAGCTGGGTTTTGAGGTAGATCTAGTCCCAATTTTCTTAAGAAACTCCAGTGGTTGTCTAAGTTTCCATTCTCACTAGCAATTAAGGAGTGTTTTCCTTGCTCCACATTCTTACCAGAATCTAGGTTTCTATCTTAACCATTTGGAAGGGTGTAAGATGGAACTTCAGAGTCCTTTAGATTTGCATTTCTTTGATGACTAAGGACATTGGGTATTTCTTTAGGTGTTTCTCAGCCATCAGAATTTCCTCTCTTGAGAATTCTCTGTTTATCTCTGTGCCCATTTTTTTAATTTGGTCATTTTGTTTGTTGGCACTTCATTTCTTGAGTTCATTATATATTGTGGCTATTATCACTCTATCAGATGTATGGTTCATTATCCCAGCACATCTCATAGTAAGGGTAAATTTAGGGTCAAATGTTTTGTGGGTAGCTTGGTGTTCCCCAGTCTCTACCAGGAGTCCTCTCTGGTTATAGGGTAGCATCTTCACTCTCCACGTCCAACACTAGTAGGGGTCTCAACTAGAATCACCCCATATTGCCCCAAAAGCCTACCTAGTTGTGGGTCTCCAGACTGTTCCAGAGATGCCACAGACCATGGTGTCATTCCCTTCTGCAAGCCCTCTGTCTTCCCTGCCTTGCTCTCCCCACTTTAGATTCCCAATCTCATTTCCCTCAGCACTCCCTCTCCTATCCCGTTCCTTTTCTTCAAGTACTTCCTCTATTCTGTTTCCTCTTCTCAGTGAGACTCATGCATCCTCCCTTGGGCCCTCCTTGTCACATAGCATCTTTGGGTCTGTGAATTGTAGTATGGTTATCCTGTACTGTATGGTTAATATCTGGTTGTAAGTGAGTATTTACTATGTGTGTCTTTCTTGGCCTGGGTTACCTTACTTAGGATGATCGTTCCTAGTTCAATCAATTTGCCTGCAAATTTCGTGATTTCCTTGTTTTTAATAGGTGATAGGTATACCATCGTGTAAATATCCCACAGTTTCTTTATCAAATCTTCAGCTGAGGGACATCTGATAGCTGGGTTTCCAATTTCTAGCTATTACAAATAAAGGTGCTATGAACATAGTTGAGCAATTATTCTTGTATAATGGGACAACCTTTGGGTCTATACCCAGAAGTCGTATATCTGAGTCTTGAGATAGAGCTATTCCCAATCTTCTGAAAATTTCCCTCAACCAAAGAATGGATAAAGAAATCATGGTACATTTATATAATGGAATACTATTCAGCTATTAAAACAAGTAATTCACAAAATTTTCATGGATGGAACCAGAAAATATCATCCTGAGTGAAGTAACCCAGACCCAGAAAGACACACATAGTATCTACTCACTTATAAATAGATTTTAGCCATTTCATACAGGATAAACATACTATAATCCACAGAACCCAAAGAAGATAATTAGTAATGATGACTTAAGGGAGGATGATTAAATCTCACTCAGAGAAGGAAATAGAATAGATGGCAGAAGTGTGTGAAGAGAGAAAATAAGTTAGAAGAGGAAATGCAAAGAGGAATGATGGTAATGATCAGACCTGGGAAGAGCAGAGGCAGGAGGACATAGGGCTTACAGAGAGAAGACAAAGAATGGACAGAGGCATCTCTGTGACAAACCTTAGGCAGGGTAGGCTTCTGGAAGGCTATGGGGGTGATTCTACATAAGACGCCTAGTAGCAGGGGTCGTGGCGACTTAATAGGCCCTGATGCAACCAGACACAACTCCTAGTGAAAAGAGGGGAACATCAACCACACACACACACACACACACACACACACACACACACACACACACACACACAAAACTTCAACCCTGTCTACAAGATGTGCAGGGATTAAGATAGATCACAGATTGAGAGAATGTCCAACCAATGCCTGGCCCAACCTGAGACACACCCCATGGGAGAAAGTCAGCCCCTGACGCTATTAATGATACTCTGCTCTGCTTGCAGACAGGAGCCTAGCATGGCTGTCCTTTAAGAGGCCACAGCCAGCAGGACTCCAAACTGATGTGGAGACTCACAGCAAACATTGTAGAAGCACAGGGAGTCTTGTGGAAAAGTCGGGAGAGACGGGAGGTAACAGGAGCTACACAAGAAGACCAACAGAGCAACTAACTAGGGATGAAAAGGGCTTGCAGAGACTGAAGCACCAACTAAGGTCCATACATAGATCAGACCTAGGGCCCCTGTACAGATGTAGTAGATAGGCAACGTGGTCTTCATGTGTGTCCCCTAGTAGGAGGAGTGGGGGCTCTCTCTGAACTGGACTCCATTGCCTGCTGAGGACGAGCCTGAGGAGTGAATTTGGAGGAGAGGAAGAAGAGGTTAAGGTTTGTCATTCACTTTCCTATTTCGTGGCCTGAGTGATAATGATTGTTTCTTAATCAGGGGCTCCCACACCTCTACATCTTTGTGTAATTCTTACAGGTAAAGATTTTTTTTTTTTTTACTGCTTTTGCACTCTGTACCATGCAAATAATTGGTGATCAGCATGAACTCACTGGCTTTAATTTTATTACTGAAATAAAACGTTTCTGAGAATTGAGTTGTATTATATAGTATTTTATAAAGAAGTTTTTTTTATTTCAGAAAATAACCCTATCAGAATAACTTATATAGTGTTATTCCTATGGTATTATAAAGAACAATAATTATTTAGATGATATATACCTTCTAATACTATTTTCCAGTCACTTATAATTTTGTTACTAGTTTCCTATAATTGTTGGGTTTTTTTAAATTAGTTCTTTCACTTCTTGAAATAAAAGTTTTAATACTGCAAATTTGGATGATACTATTATCATATCCTTGTTACAAAAGAGAATTTATATTCTTCATAGGTTATTGTTTTGGAGACTCATTAATTAATATAAACTGTTAAACTACTGATGCATATTTATTAATTTAGTTGTTAATCAATAATTATCCATTGCTTACTTTGTTAAAAATTATTTGGGCTTATAATATATACTATGTCTATTAGGGTAGGTACACTGACATTTTTGTTAAGAACTTAAATGTGTCCACAAATTACTAAGATCCTTTCAGGTAATAACAGATGATTGGATAATAGAAACTAAGGTGTTTGGGGCACATTGTTGTAGAACAAGGAAGTATTCTGACAGAGAAATAAGCTGAGATATGACTGACAAGGTTGTTCCAGTGACACAGGAATCATTTTAGTTTAAGGAAAGGAAAAATATCTCCAAGAACCAAATACAACGGAACTAAAATATAAACAACTGGGAGTGAGTGACATAGGTATAAGATAAAGGCAGGAACGGGAAAAAATGCAGAGAGGTCTTTAGAAAAAAGTGCAGTGCACGCCAGTGAATAAGTTTACACACTGTTCAATTTTATTTACAGATTTCATAGTTATCCCATTATAAACGCTTTGCTTAATGATGCTCCACTGTTTACTGTTCCCCTGCACAGTACTTTTAAGTACTATAATTTTCTCCCATCATGACATAATCTATCCTGAAAACCTCTTCTCTCCAGATAAAAGTTTTCTTTGATTCAGATATTTCCCCTCGACAAATATTCTATTGATAATTATCACAATCAACAAATCCTGAAACTGGTTAGAATTTTCTAAACTTTATTAAACTATTATTAATCCCTTTCAAATGTTTATGTTTAGCGTGCACATCCTAATGTGGTTGGACATATCTATACATCCATAATATGTCACCAAAGCAGAGACACTAAGGATGTACATCTCCAATCTCAAATACCCATGTACCACACATTCTGGTGTGTTTTAACTAAGTATGTGAATGCTTGTGTTAAAGACACTTTACGTTTAATTTTAGATGAACTTTATGCTGTGTCAAACCGGAACAAACTATCTAGATTTTTTTTATTCAGAGGAATAAAATTACTAATTTCTCCAAATGTTAAAAAAAAAAAGCGTGTATTTAATCAAACTAAATTAAAATAAAAATACAATGAGAACCCACACTCATTCTGAATTACAACATCCCCAAATGAATAAACCATCAATAAACCATAGATGAAGAAATGAATTTTATTCTAAACAGAAAGGAGGTTTGAAACAGATGGAATCTTTAATGAGTAGGATGATAAAATCTAATCAAGTTTTACTAAACAAGATTGAGTGGTTAAAAAATCAGACTTGATTGTATATTGCTAGACTCCAGGGTCGGCATATTCTGGAGAAGATTTGATTGAATTTATGGAAATACAAATTCCTAAGTTACTGGGGACTGAGACATGCAGTGATCTAATTAGAGTAAAAGGGCATTTTAGATGCCATGAACAACTCCAGAAATCACAGAAAACAAGCTGCTCCAACATTTAAAACTGCTGATACAAAGAATGTATAGGCATTCCCACACAAGGAAGATAAAGCACTTCTTAAAACAGCCATTGTTTCTGCCAATCTTATGAGAGCAGGTACATGAGAGATAAATCTTCCACTTATTGGTGCTTTGCAGAAAAGAACTGCGATAAACAAACCCTGCAGGGAAATTCTTACCTGAGAGAGTCAGCCTTTGTCCTTCTGGCTCTTGCCAAGATCTGTGTTAATAAGATTTAACAGCAGCATATCATCCTCTGAAAGTCACAACAGTCTACTTGACCTTCTGTGTAAAATACTCACAACCATCTCATGTTGTGAGTCTTGGGTGCCAGAACTTATATTTTGGTTTTTTTTTTTATTCGTTTGCTTTACACTATATATAAAAATAAATACCTATAATACCTATAAATAAATGTATGTATAGCAAAATATGTATATTTATTTTTATATATGTGTAGATAATTAATGAATATGAATACATGTACAAGTATACAGCGTGTGTGTATGTATGTGTGTGTGTGTGTGTGTGTGTGTGTTTCCTCTCCATTGCAGCAATTATTACCTGTATTTTCAACAGCAAAGGAAGGGTTTGTAACTGCCAAATGGAAGATTCAAAATTTTTATTTTAAGACATAACCTTGTTGCTTTTCACTTAGAGTATTTTATTTCATTGTATTGAAAATAGATTTTTTGGGGCTGGAGAAATGGGTCAGTGGTTAAGAGCAACGCCTACTCTTCCAGAGGTCCTGAGCTCAATTCCCACCAACCACATGGTGGCTCACAACCATCTATAATGTTATCTGATACCCTCTTCTCTTCTGCAGATAAAGCACTCATATACAATAAATACAATAAACAAATCTTTAAAAAAAAAAAGAAAATAGATTTTTTTTCCTCATATCATGTAGCTTTATCAGAGTTTCTCCTCCCTCTACTCCTTCCATTTCCTTCCCACAACCCGTCTCATTCATATCTGCCCCCTTTCAGTCTCTCATTTAAAAAAAAAAAAACAAGGATGCTTCTTAGAGGTAATAATAAAATATAATAAAATAAAACAAAAAGTAACAACCAAGATTGACCAAAACAATTGAACAACAAGAAAAAAAGTGGAGGAAAAGGCGCAAGAAATACAGAACCACTAATTTGCATACCCAGGAATATCATAAAAAACACTAAAGTGGAAGGCATTACATACACAGAGAACCTGGTATAGACCCAAGCAAGCCCAGTGCATGCTACATCTGTCCCTGTGAGTTCGTACTTGCTTTAATCATGTTGATTTAGAGAGTCTTGTTTTCTTGGTGTCCTTCATGCCCTCTGGATCTTACACGCTTGCCCCCCTTTTCCACAGGGTCACATGAGCCATGAGTAGAGGGATTCAAGAAACATGTTTAAGTATGAATATTCCAAAGTCTCTCACTCTCTGCATAGTGGCTGGCTATGGATCTCTGTATTTGTTGGCATCTACTGCAGAAGGCAGCTTTTCTAATAGTGGCTGAGCAAAACACTAACCTAGGAGTATAGTACTGCGTCATCAGGAGTCATATTATTGCTGCTTTTACTCTATACCAGTAGTATTTGGTTTTACCCTTGATCGCTGGATTATCTAGTCTTAGGTTCTGAGTCACCAATGCACTGTCATGTGTGGGCTCCATCTTCTAGAGAGGGCCTTAAGTCAAATAAGATATCAATTGGTTACTTCCAAAAGATTTATACAGCAATTGCACTATCAAATCTTGCCGACAAAACACCATTGTATATCAAAGAGTCTGTGGCTGGGTTGGTGTTCACATGTCTTTCGTTAGTATGCATAGTGCATTTCTGTACCGAAGACACTACCACATAGGAGTGAAGGCTTTACGCTGTCCCCAGCTTAACTTTTACATCTTTAGGGAGGTGCTGTCTTCAGCATTGGGGCCTTGTTATCAATTTGTAAAGAGAAATCTTATAGCCTTGGCTACCGCCTAGATTGCTTGGAGAATCCCATTAAGCCTACTTTGGCCAAAAAAAAACAATTACACGTAACCCAGTCCCAGTACTGCAAGCTTCATTTGATGACAAGAGATGGAAAGTTGGGCCTTGGTCTCCCCCATTGTTTGGAAATTTCACTCAGATTATCTTCATACAATTTTTGGAAGCCTCTACTGTATGATGTTTCTATATAACCCACTCAATGGCCGTTAATTTCAATTTGTCTCCCAATATCCTTGCCCTTGTCTCATTTTTTGCTCTCCCAACCCAGTTGATATTCCCATTTAAGACGCCCTCAATCCAACCTATCCATAACTATGAACTATATTTCTCTTTGCATTCCACAGATATCTGTCTGTCCTAGGACCTTTCTTTACCTAACACCTCTTATTGATATTGAACCTAAACTGTTTCTCAGCCAAGAGAATGTTTTCTCTTTTGAGAAGTCTCAGTTTAGATCTGTACCCATTTATTAATTGGCTTCTTGTTTCCTTGGCATCTAGTTTTTTGAGTTCTTTATATATTTTGAGTATTACCCTCTCTCGGGTGTGTAGTGGGCAAATCTTTGTTCCTATTCTGTAGGTCGCCACTTTTTCTGAATGAGTGCATCCTTTGCTGTGCAGAAGGTTTTCTGTTTCACGGCGTCGCATTTTTTAAATTGTTGATCTAAGTGCCTGAGTTAATCATGCTCTGTTCAAAAAATCTTGTCTTAGGTCAATGAGTTCAAGGCTACTCTCCATTTTACTTTTTTTTATCACGTTCAAAATGTCTGGTTTTATGTTCAAGTATCTAATCCATTTGGAGTTTACTTTTCTGCAGAAGGATCCATGTTGATTCCTCTGCATGCAGCTATCCAGTTTGATTGGCACCAATTTATTAAAACTATATTTTATTTTTTTTCATTAGTTTCTGGCTTCTTAGTCATAAACCAGGTGTCCATAGGTGTAATACATGGAATCTGGTGCACAACATGGAATCTGTAGGAAATGGTGATTATTTTATTATTCAGGAGGATACAGCAGGTGGTCCGCTACATAGCTGGATATGAGACTGGAAGATTGGACTTAGGGGAGACAAGGAAGAAGTATAGCTCTGTAGTTGGCTTACCTGTTTCACTGTGTGGAGTATCACTGAGAACTTTTAAAGACACATCTAGACTTGATACCCTATGAGCATATAAAGGGGGAGGAAGTCCCCCTCAGTCATAGTCATAGGGGAGGGGAGTAAGGGGAAAATGGGAGGGAGGGAGGGAGGGAGGAATGGGAGGATACAAGGGATGGGATAACCATTGAGATGTAATATGAATAAATTAATAAAATAAAAAATTTTTAAAAAGGACACATCTAGAGTTTGTTGTATTCACATTTTTGAAGCTATTCTTCCCTCTTTTATTAGTTAGTCTACATTTCTGTTCCAATGAAAATGCATATTATTTGTGGTATTCTCTGTGGTAACCCAAGATGTCTCACTCATTCAAAGGTGCAATTTCTCAAACACATATTGGTATAGCCTGCCCATTTTGAGAAAACTTTTTCTTATAATTGTAAAACTTAACCTCTTCAACACCTACCATATAAGTGTTTACAACTATGTTACAGTTATAAAGGGGATATCTTCATGAAATACATGTTCTCAAAGCTAAAGAAGTTATGTGGACTAGAAGCGAGAAAGATTTCAAGAGCAAAGATTAGATGCAACCACAGTAATTTATCCATACACAACAGGACTTATGTACATATGAACTTACAGAGACTGGAAACATGCATATCATCATCATCATTTCTTAAAGCCAAGAGTGTTCCCAACACCAAGAGTTGGAAGTGGAAAAAGAACACCTTCAAAATCCAAGAAGCTATCTCCAATTGACAATTGCTTGCAAAGGAAAAACTACTTCTCTAGTGGAGTCTGATTGGGTATAATAACCACACTTAAGGGTAAACCCCCTGTATAGCAGTAGATGCCCACAGAAAATAAATCAAATAATACCTACGTAGACATTATCTCTCATATTGTTTTGCTTGGGCACTTTTTTCTCTTACTGGTCCTTTGATTGTATTATTTTGTTTCAAGTTTTGTGTTTTTATGAATTTTTATTGGATTTTTTGTTGATGTTTTGTTTTGATTTTGGCTTGTTTGTTTTTCTGAGTGTGTGTATGCATTTCTTGAGCTTTTCCATTTCTTATTTTTTTTTTAATTATTATTTTTGCTTGTGTGTTGTGTAAAGAAAGAGAGAAAGAAAGAACGTGAAGCTGTGGGGAGAATCTTTGAAGAGCTTGGAGAAAAACTGTGATCAGAATATATTTTTGAAAATTTTTCAGTAACAAAAGAAGAGACCATTTTCCTAATAACCCTTAAAAGCCTTCATGTCTATTGGACCCTGCCCAGTACCTTACTGTCACTACTTATTGTACCAAATGTAAATTTATCTCTCTAGTAATTTTTATATTTGGATGATTTAGGATTCAGGACAAGTTTAGTCTGTCCAATATGACGCTTCTCCTTTCACAGAGGCCTTTTTGTTTGAAGGACTTTCCATAGAGTATCTTTCTTCCACCCAAACTTGCACTTCTTTGGAAATCATCTTTTATTTTGGTTAGTTCTAGTTCTGACTGATCTGTTTCCAGTTTTCCTAAAAGAAAAGTAGATTTATGAAGCTGTGTCTTTATCACACTACAAACTTCAGCTTAAAAGTCTTTCTGCTCCAGGGACACGCACAACCCTTCACCCATCCTTACATCTGACGAAGGCAAACGGTTTACTCCTTTTTTGCTATTTGCTCTAACCATTTCTGTCCACTCAGTCTCATGAGCCTGATTCAACTTGCTCAATTGGTAAAACAGGAACAGTTTTCCTACAGGTCCTGTAAATCATTTAGAACGTCTCCAACTTCAAGTTCACAAACTTTAACAACTCCTTCTAGAAACAACCTGGGACAGCAATCCACTGACCACAAACTCCTTCTTCTGGAGCCTGCTGCAAAGAGGTAATTCATCTTTACAAACAATCTAAGATCTGAAACAAATCTATCCACTTTTAACGAAGGGTGCCTAAACTTTTCTTCCAAATGGGCATGCTGATGCTGCTTGCCACATGTAGCAATGGAGAGTCAGTGCTTTGTTGTTTTTTGTTTTGTTTTGTCTTTTTAAAATTCTTTTTACTTTTATTGAATGTCTATGATTTACAGGTCATGTACCAAAATCCCTCTCCTCCCCCCAGTAAAATTAAACACACAGACAAACAAAAAAAAATCTTGTCACAGAAGCGGTAGTATGTCACGCAGTTTAGCTTTTTGTCCACATACGTTTACTTCCAAATGTTCATTGTTACGAGTCATGAGTCTGATAGTAGGAGTAACTATCATTACCGAATCCTCCCTGGGACTGCTGTTGGATAGCCCATTGCTGCCATGTGTCAAGGAGATTCTTAATCTTTGAATCTGCATGTCTGGCCCCTTCATGTGCTCCAGGAGGTCATACATGGGGTAGATAAAAAAAAAAAAAAAAAAAAAGAAACTGGTACATTTACACTATGGAATAATACTCAGCTGTTAAAAACAAGGAATTCCTGAAATTTGTGGACAAATGGATGGAACTAGAAAGTAGTGAGTTAACCCAGAAGCAGAAAGACTCAAATGGTATATACTCACTTATAATTGGACACTAGCCCAAAAGACATGTTCCATGAAAGTCTTCACTTACCAGGAAATTGGGATAGATGTGAGGACATCCAATTGGGACATTAGGTTAGAGAAGTATGGGAGAATGGGGAAATAGAAGGATCCAGAGGGTCCTAGAAACCTACAAGTAGAACATTATGATGGGCAGATCTGGGCCCAGGTGTTCTGCCCAAACTATGGCACCAACCAAGGACAATACATGCATTAAACATCGAACCTCTACCCAGATCTAGCCAATGGACCAGACATTCTCCACAGTTGAGAGGAGAGCGGGGACTGACTTTCACACGAACTCTGGTGCCCATATTTGACCACGACCCCTGGATGGGGAGGCCTGGTGCCACTCAGAGGAAGGATAGGTTTTGGGTTTTGATTGTTTGTTTTTACTTATTTTTCCCATTTTAGCTTTACTGAATTTTTCTCTTTTCTCTTTTATTTATTTTATTTTATTTCTATTGTATGTATCTATCTGTGTAATTATCTGTTAAGTTTATTTATTTAGCCATTCTAGGGATCAAATCAAGGTGGAGATGTCCCATACACTAGACAAATGTCTATTACTGCACATCAAGCCCATAAGCTACTAGACTATTGGAAGGAAAAAAAATACAGTCAGTTTACTATAATTTACATATGATGGCCTCTAAGTATTGGGGACAGCATAAATTTAATGACTTAATGACATTCATATTTGTTGTTTGAGACTTTCTGTGCCACTCCATTGCCCCTAAGTCTAACTCTCTTACTTTTTTAACACTCTATTCAGTATACTCCTAATCCTTTCCAAAGAAATCTCACCTGCCATTACTTCTAAATAGTTGGTCTAGACAAACATTGATTGCATCATTCAAAAGAATCATAAATAGGTGAAACATAATTTAATTTTATTTACTGATGGTCCACATAGTATATTCATCTGCCAAATTTAGAGTGATTTTTTTCTCACTAGTTATATGATATAGTTTAATAACCAAGTGAAATTGAATACTCTAAGAATTAGTAATTAAAGAAATTCATTTATTAATGACCATGAAAACCTTTGATGTTGAGGAGAGATCTACATAAGACACATAATCAAAAATGTAACCAAAGTTTGGTTCATTTTACCTTTTTAGTTTAAACTCAAAGTTAATGGTTTGAACACTAATATAAGTTAATGAGACTTGCATGGGAGGAAATCTATATGTGCATGTGTATGCTGTCAATTCAAGCACAATGAACTGATTAAAATGAAGACAGTGGAAAAAAAAAACTTTCAAAGTCTGAGTGAAGAAACACTTTGCATAGTCAAAGATTTTCATCACAGGCAATGTAATGAAAATGACATTAACTTTAATTCTCCCAGCAAATTTCTAGAAATAAATACATATGTAAAATTCAGAATGCCTTCCAAAAGATGTACAGAGAGTCAGTCAACCAAGTTAAAAGTCTTGGTCAACAGATAACACTGTCCTCTATTTTTTCACTTGTAGTATGTGAAATACAACAAGTGACATTTTCAGTGAGACAGGGTACCAACAATAGAAATTTCAGGAACAAAACCATCTATGTGAAGGTACAAGCTACACAAAAGATGCCAAAGCATTTCTAGAAGATGCGGGGTAACAAGCACAGTAGGTGTTGTGGCGTTCTGCACAGACACTGTTTGCCTTCACTGCTGAGGCAACTAGCTATGAACAAAATAATGAAATGGGTGTACTTAGTTTTCAGCAGCGTTGTTTCATTTTGTGGCTTTTTTTTTTTCCTTTGTACTGGTCTCACATTATATCCTAGCATGGCCTAGATGTCTTTGAAGTAGTCCTGCCTCACAGTTCTGAATTATAGGTGTGAACCAGCATGGCTTCAGTAGATTTTAACCATGTTTTTTTTTTTTTAACTGTTAATATCTCTTTGCTTCTGGATGCCCTCCGTTCAAATGTTAAATAAAATCCAGCTCTGTCAAGGCCTCCTATTGAATTGTACTTGTCAGACTCCTCATTTCAATGTGAAATTAATTACTGCATTCTCATTTAATACTTACTTATTATACCTCAGCAATCCTGTCTTCTGTTCCCTCCAGATTCTCCTGACCTTCTCTTAACAGGTATCCTATAAAAAGGTGGGTCTCCAGTTCTAGCATCAACTGAATCCCTCAGCGCCCTTGTTAAAACACTTACCTTGCATCCTCCTGAAAAGGTCTGACTCATTGGGAGCATTTCCAATAGGTTCCCAGACAGTGCTGACACTGCTAGTCTAGGGACCATTTCTGAAAAACATAGCTTTGGAACGCATACACGTTCATTCATGTTTAGCAATAAATGGGTAGTAGAACCGTCCTGTAGTCACAGTAAAAGTAGATAATGACAGCATCTGTCCACACACAGAGCATGTTCACCAGGTAATAAGCGTTTGACAGCATTTTATTAAACGAATATGAATACAAAATTGCAAAACTATAATACTTTTTTTTTTGCATGAGTTATTACAAGTCCAAAAAGTAACTAGAGCAGAAGTGGATGTCACCTGTCTTGTGCCAATCTCACTCAATCTGAAGAAAAAGGCAAGAGATTATAAACAACACTGGCAATGATAATATTAATACATGCCACTTCCAAAAGGAGCATCTTGAAGATTGCAAAGCATTTCTATATCCCAAACCCACTGGGGTTAGAGTAAATAACACATTTTGAGCTTCTGCACACTAGTGAAATGTCCAAGAGTGTGTGCGCGCACAATATGTGCCCTAGACTCATTGACTTCTATCAGCAGGGAAGGCCTTCTCAGGTGGTCAGCAACCAGAATGCTTTGCACTTAACAGCCAACATTCAAACAGCCCTGATGACCCTTCCCTGCTAGGGAAGGCTGTCATTCCTGGCTTACAGAAAGGCATTCTGTAGTGTACATATTAAAGCAGGACAAAATCCTTAGAGGTAGAGCCTGCCAAAAAATTCTGTTCAGAAGCAAATTAAAAATAGTGTGAGCCAGTGCCATCAAAACCCACGAATGGAGAAGATCTCGCTTAAGAAAAGGCAGATACCAAAAAGACTCCTCAAAAACAGTTGTCCTAACTGGATATATTATTTTGATCACTGAATACTTTATTGGGAAATAAAAGCTGTGGATCTTGACATAGTACCACGAGCTGTCAGTGCAATGCTCAAATACTTCCTGAGGAGGTGACAATGTGAATGGAACTTGTATTTGTACTGTACCAAGGAACATTTCTTTCTGAGTATTTTTGAACTGATTCCAGTCCTCAGCTCTAATCCCGTGTGATCTCCCAAACATATGCCCATTTGTCAGATATCGCAAGAAATGGACCTTTAGAGCCCGTACTTGCATTCAAATCCAGGGCACGTTCTAAGTCTACATCTATCTTCTTTAGTATTTCGCAATTAAATCCTTACTAAGAATTTAAGGAGAAGGCACAGCTTGATCTGGGGAGGAGGTGAAGTTCCCTACTGCAGATAATATAAACAAGCCTATTCATCAGGCAGCATTACACCCTAGATGATTTTTCTGCACGTGTGTCCTGAAATATCCCCACCTCTATTCACATGCAAATGCTTGGAACAGTGCTAACCTTAGAGGCAGGATCCTGAGTGACAAATAAAACCAATGTAGCCTCTCACTAAGACTCAGAGGGGGGGGGGTCTTAGGGTGATACAGGTGACTAATTTTAGAGTAATGACTTCGCTTTACAGTGTAGCTGATGCTTTATTATAGCTCTTAGTATTTTAATTTTATATTAGTTTAAAATATTCTAATGATTCTAAAATATAATTGTGAAATTGTAATTGAAGCTCTTCTAGCATTGAGTCACTGCTATCCATAAAAGCAGCCCAAGTCATCTAAATATTTCATAAAATTCATTCTTCACTCTTACATTACAACACGACTGCAATTGTTCCTCCCTATCCTCCTACCACCCCTTTCCTACTTCCTGTCTCCTCCAGAGACATTTCTTCATTTCCTTCAGAAAAGTGCAGACCTCCAAAGGATACCAAGCCTTCATGTGAAGGATGGACAAGGCAACCCGGTAGGAATAGAGCACCAAGGGCAAACAGAAGAGTCAGAAATACCCAATCTCCCCCTGTTAGGAGTCCCACAAGAACTCCAAGCGTACAAGCAGAAGACTCAGGTCAGACACATACAGACCTTGTGGTTATCACTTGGTTCAGTCTCTGTGAACCCTTATGAGCCCTGCTTAGTTGATTCTGTAGGTCATGTTCTTGTGGTAGCCATGACCCCTCTGGCTTCTATAATCCTTCCTCGTCTTCCGTGGGATTTCCCGAACTCTGCATAATGTTTTGGCTGTGGGTCTCTGCATCTGTGTCCCATATGTTCTAAGGAGTTTCCAGTGCACTAGTTTTCTATATTGCTCCCAAACCCCCCAATTTCAGTTGTCTCTCCCAGTACTCTGGCCATCTGTCATTCCCTGGGGGGGCCACCTGAACCCTCCGGTTCCCAGCCTGACTCAACTGCAGTGCTGAAAATTTTTATACTATTTTCCTTTCCTAGGGCTTGAACACCTCTTGTTATTTGGCTTCTCTGGGTTTGTGGATTGTAGCATGATTGTTCTTTACTTAGCAGCTAATATCCACTTACAAGTGAGTACATACCATGTTCATCTTTTTGGGTCTGGGTCACATCATTCAGTATGACATTCTGTATTTCCATCCATTTGCCTATAAATTTCATGGTGTCATTATTTAATAGCTGGCTAATTCATACTAGTCAGAAATTTGAAACCACCTTGATGCTCATAGGAATATGTGGAGATTGAAGATGGCTTCCTAATTATTTACTGCACCCATCCCTGATGCACCATGGATCCAGAAACATCAACACTGGATGGATTGGGCTTGCTCAGCTCCAGCTTTAGCCAGCACGACAACAATTTCAAGGGTCATATTTTTCCATAATTAAAATTTGGGGTACATTATTGTGCTAATTATAACTTTGTATCCATTTTGAGTGAGTTTAATTTTTCTCATATGTGAAGCACAGTTTAATCACTCTGGTTTGTTGTTGTTGTTGTTGTTGTTTTGTCTTTTTGTTTGTTCATTTGTTTCTTTTTTAGAGACAGGGTTTCTCCGTGCAGCCTTGGCTGTCCTGGACTCTCTTTGTAGACTAGGCTGGCCTTGAACTCACAGCGATCCACCTGCTTCTGCCTCCCAAGTGCTAGGATTAAAGGCGTGCGCCACCACTGCCCAGGCAGTTTAGTCACTCTTGATACAGCTCAGTTCTCTGTCTCTTCCCGGTTATTTGATCTGTATCATGTGGACCTCTGCTTCACATAATAAATATCTATAACGTCCTATATAGAGAATTCTGAACACAACTGTTCAACTCATCCCATTGATTCCACAGCTCTCTCAGACTGCTCAGACTTACAACAGGACCCACACCTCACTAAATATGTGACTCCACAGAACTGGTGCTTTATTGATCTAAAATTTAGAATCTTGCGGGAGAGAGATGAGTATGATCAAATTGGATTGCATGAAATTATCAAAGAACTAATAAAAATTACTTTTAGAAGCATGAAGGGTAGACCAGATAATACTATGTACATCAATAAAGTCTTCAGCATATGGACTCACACATTCTAACGTCTGCCCAAGGATGTGTTGTCTCAGACTGCTTGCCCATCCTGTCTGGTTGAATGGTGTGCTGCCTGCTCCGGATGTCATTAGTAAGTACTGGCTTGCTTGATTTTCTGAGTTTTGTTCTATCTCCTCTGTGAAAACCTTTGTTGTAAAACATCCATACCCTAGTGATTAATTTATTATAAATCTAGTTAGTTCATAAAGGGTAATTTAATATAAAAAAAAACCTCAGGAAATTAAAAGGAGGAATATAGACAGCTTTTGCCAGGGGAAGGAAGATTACCCTGAAGATTGATGGTGAACTATGTGATAAAATGTGATAAAACTATATGACCAAGATTTTAGTTCTTCTTACATGGTTCTACACATGTTAAAATTCTTAGTACTTCATACACAAAGCAACTTAGCTGCATTTTTTCTTTTTCTGAAGATTTTTTTTTTACTAAAGCAGTATTTTATCTTCTGATCTCTCCTTTTTTCCCCCCTCCCCTTCCCAGATGCCCTCCCTCTAAGATCTTCCATAGTCTCCCCACACTCTCAAGTAGATAACTCCTTTTTCTTTGATTAAGATTGTCATACACACCCAAAGATGCAGACACACAAACATAAACATATATTTAATTGTCATTAAAAATTGATTTAAATTGGCAATAATTTCAAATGCATCCTTAGGATATTATGTGAGGAAAATTTTTAAATGTTCATAACTTGCTAAAAGTAATCTGATCAGAATACTTCCTTAATTCTAGAAGTTGAATCCACAGTGAAACTTACAAATATACAAGTATTCATCATGGTTAATTATTCTACTTTTGTGATTTAATGTTCAGATAACAAATGAAAAATAACAGTTGGATTTTTAATATGCATACCTCTTTCTTAGTTTTCAGAAAGTATTTTGATAGAATTTTATTAAAATTATTATATATAATTATCAACATTAAATTCAGTTTGTTGATCAAGAGTATACTAGAATGTAATATACTTTTAATTACTAATATCCACTTTTACTCTCAAATGCATCATTGTCTGGAGAGCAAATTATCCATCCTCCTGCATTCACTTCAAGTCTTTTATTCCTTTACATTTTGGCTTTAACAGTGTTCTCTCTCTCTCTTAATTTCCTTTGTTCATTTATCTGACAATCCCTATTCATCCTTTAGGTACAAATAAAATCCTAACAATGCACAGTTAATTTTTAAATTAACTCTGTTTCTGTAACTCCACCATGTGTCTGTGTGACTGTTATTTACTGGGATAATCATATGTTTAACTTCATAATAAACTACCCTGTTGCAGACTTCTTAAAGCAATATATTAAAATATACTTTCCTAATATCTTTCTCCTTCCATCATATATTCCCTCCATGACAAGTGTTAGTCCTACACAGCAAACCATATAAGAGTGCTTTAAATTTGTTACAAGCTGTAAAAATATACAAGGGAACCTCAATTTATTTTAATTAACAAAGGAAATAACATTGGATTGTGTAATTTACACTACATTTAAATCCTAAAAGCCTATGTTACAATGTATCCACCAAAGTTGTTTCAAAAGACATCACTCTACGTTTTGAGAGCACATTTCTCTTTACTTTGCAGACCTCAAAAGACACACAGGATATGAACTCTGTGATATAAATATAAAACCCTGATGTAAAAGTAAGTGAATGGGACCCCTGGGCCCAAATCTGCCTATCATAATGTTCTACTTGTAGGTTTCTAGGACCCTCTGGATCCTTCTACTTTGCCATTCTCCCATGCTTCTCTCATCTAGAGTCCCAATTGGATGTCCTCCCCTCTGTCCCAGTTTCCTGGTAAGGCACCAGACAAGGACAATACAGGCGGTAAACTTTAAACCCCTACCCAGATCTAGCCAATGGTCAGAACAGTCTCCACAGTTGAGTGGAGAGTGGGATTTGACTTTCTCACGTACTCTGGTTCCTCACATTTGACCATGTCCCCTGGAGGGGGAGACCTGGTGGCACTCAGAAGAAGACAGCAGGTTACCCAGAAGAGACTTGATACCCTATGAGCATATACAGGGGGAGGTAATCCCCCTCAGGAACAGTCATAGGGGAGGGGAATAAGGGGAAAAGGGGAGGGAGGGAAGAATGGGAGGACCCAAGGGATGGGATAACCATTGAGATGTAACAAGAATAAATTAATAATAAAAAATTTTAAAAAAAAGTAAGTGAATGATACTTTGATCTCATGAATGACCTTTGAAAACCAATGAGCAAATGCAAAGCATCTGCATTTGTATTTACATAGTGCCTATTCTGGTGGACCCTGAATTACTAAGCATCCAGATTTACACAAATCTAAAATCCAGTGAAAAGTAATTGTAGAAAGGCGCTCCAATTCTGTCTCTCAGGAAGTGCTTAGTAGTATCAAGGAGGAGCCAAGGCCTCTTCTCACTTCAATAAGAATTCAAGAATTAGATAATTCAATATTATTTCATTCTTTAAATAAAATATATATTTATTTACTACTGTTTATTTATTCACGTGTTTATTTATTGCAATGTTGGGGATGGAATCCAAGCAGGTCCTTACACATACTAGACAAACACTATACTATAATCTTTAGCTCAATACTTTATTTTGAATATTTATTCTTCTTCTCTTTATGATTAATTTACAGATGGTGTATGACCCACCCCCTTTACACTGACAAAACTCTGATTACAGTTTTCCTTTGATACAGATGTCTGACCTCAGTAAAATTATCCCAAGGCTTTTATTCCATAATTAGTATACCATTTCATTTGCTAAGAATAGCTCTTCAGAGTGAGGGATGACATGATGTATGGGTGTGAAGCGCAGGACTAAATTTTATATTGAGATGTCGTTATGAAGTTTAAGTAGCTGACCACAGTAAAAGACAAAGGAAACAAACAGAGCAAAATTCAGAGTCATCTTGAGCCAGCTCTGAAGCCTAAGCTTTCTGTAGATTTTAGGTATCAAAGATTTTTAACTAGAATTTCTATTCAAGAAGAGAAATTACTCCAGTTGATTTGAACTTATAATGTGTTTGCTGGATATTTATTAGTCCTTCATCTTCTAGTGGTAATGCTCTAATATGCAGGCTTTGGATTACACAGGACTAAGTTTGGAGAAACCATAGCTCCCAGGGCTCAGAGAACTGTAAGGAGAACCAAAAATACATTTAGAAGAGTGAGCTGCCCATAGATTATTTGTCAAAGATTCCAACAATTTACATGGAGGAGAGTCATATATGCAATGAACAAAGTGTTCTCCTTGGAGAGTATCAGAGCCACAGAAGGAGACTGCTAAGGCTGGCGGATCTGGACCCAGGGGGCCCTACACAGTTTTACCAACCACCAAGGACAATGCATGCAGTAAACCTAGACCCCCCTATTCAGATCTAGCCACTGACCAGCTCATTCTCCACGGTTATGTGCAGAGTGAGACTGCCTCTGACATGAACTCTGGTGTCCCCTATTTGACCACTTCCCCTCGGTGGGGAGGCCTGGGGCTCTGGGGAAGCAGGCTATTCTAATGAGACCTGGGATGCTGCTGCCATATGGGAGGGGGAGGAGGTTCCCTTCTCTCAGAGGTCTAGGGGAGGGCAATAGGGGCCTAAGAATGCAAGAGGGAGGACACAGGAAGATACAAGTGAGGAGATAATAAGCAGGATGCAATCTGAATAAATTATAATAAATTAAAATTTAAAAGGAAAAAAGAGAAATGTGATAGCATGAAAATGAAAAGAAAATCGACAATCCATGTATGCCCATATCTTCTCCTTATTCCTTTCTGTCCTCAATGGAGCCCATAGAAGAGAAATAAAAAGGTCAAAATTAAGATGGGTAGGTGGGGTAAAAGAATCCATTCAAATTAATGATGTTTAAATAAGATGATGTGCTACATGTTCAGGGAAAAATCAGATTCATATGAGGTTTCTTAATTTTAAACAAAATTATTTTACTCTCCCAGGCTCTATGTGAAGATAAGTAACTCCATTTCTCATTTAGTTATTAAATTCACCTCCACCTGTTTCCCCTTGAACTAAATGTCTGACATCCACTACATTGTCTGGGGCTTCACAAGTGGCTCTCACTTGGAAGGTAAAACCTCTCTTCCTGGATCCTGCTGTTGTGTTTTCATTTGCTTTCGAGGTGAGCCCTATTTCGAAAAGGCTGTACAGACTTTCCTTGAGTGTCCTCTTCCAAGTATTTTCAATTCTTGAGTCTGGATGAAAAGATAAACATTATCACAGTTTTGATCCTGAGGGAGAATTCACCAAAAATCAGTCAAAAAATAACCCTTACAAGAACATTTAAAACAGAGCTTTAAAATTTCTGGAACACGCATCCTCCTCAAGTCTGTGCTTTCTGGCAAGGTAGAGTTTTAGTGTGGATCAAGGGCTTCCTTTACTGCTGCCTCCCATAATTATTAGTGTCCCCAGTAATGGTGAGACCCAAGCATGAAAAACCTAGAGAAAGCATAGAATGTTTTGCTTTGTTTTTATTAAAAATAGATATTCTGTCATACAATACATCCCAACCACAGTTTCCTGTCTGTCCACTCCTCCTAACTATGCCCAACCTGCCCTCACCCAAAGACACATTCCCTCACTATTTCCTCTCCAAAAAAGAGCAAGCATCTAAGAGATAACAACCAAACAGGAAAAACACTATACAATAAGACAAGGCAAAAGCCCCCATAACAAGGCTGGACAAGGCAACTGAAAGCTAGAGAAAGTCTCAAGGGCAAGCAGAAAAGTCAGAGACACATCCACTTTCACTGTTAGAGTTTTCACAAGAACACCAAGCTAACAGCCATTTTATATACACAGCCTGCTGCAGGTCCATGCAGGTCCCGTGCTTGCCACTTCAGTCCCTGGAAGGCTTGCTTAGTTAATTTGGTGTGCCCTGTTCTCCTGTTCTTGACCTCCTCTGATTCTTTCCTCCATTCTTGTACAAGATTCCCCAAGCTCCAAGAGAGAGTAGGCTTTCTCTGCATTATATATTGCTTTGAATCTCTGGACCTACTCTGATGTGTTGGCAGACAAAGCCTGTCTGATGCCGACTGGACAATCATTAGGTTGCAGAATATCATTAGGAATCATCTCATTTGGAGTTTGTTTGTTTGTTTAGTTGGTTGGTTTGGGGTTTTTGTTTAGTCATTGTCATCATCGTCATTGTTGTTGTTTTGTTTTGTTTGTTTGTTTGTTTGTTTGTTTTTGCCAGCAGTGTTTGCTTCTACCCAGGACTCTGAGCTATCCAGTGTCTGGTTCCTGGATATCCAGGCACTGTTGGGAATCGCCTCCCTCTCATGGGGTGGTCCTCAAGTTAAACCAAACCTTGGTGACCACTCACCATGTTCTGTGCAGCCACTGCCTCAGACACCAGAAATTTGCAGAATGGAAAATTGAAGGTTCACTCTGTATGCAAACATTACAAAATTTGTAAACATTATAAAATAACTTTTTTTTTTTTTTTTTTTTTTTTTTTTTTTTTTTTTGGTTTTTCAATTCAGGGTTTCTCTGTGGAGCCCTAGCTGTCCTGGACTCACTCTAGACCAGGTTGGTCTCAAACTTAAAGAGTTCCACTTGCCTCTGCCTCCCAAGTACTGGGATTAAAGACATGCACCACCATGCCTGGAACAAAATACCTTTCAATTTTAAACAAACAGTTTGAATTAATTTATCTAGAATATATCTCTTATGATCTTCAAAATTAGTCTTTTACGTGTTTTCAACTATTGGAGACAACTAGAACATGCTTTTTGTATGTCTTATTTTATGGCTGTATTTGAAAATAGAAGAGATCAGATATGCTATGTATTTGGTGGACTTGAAAATATTTTCAAAGCAATATTGAATCTTGGCATTTCACAAAGTTTGCTGCAAGCCCATGAGGGTACAACAAAAAGAAATCCACTATTTTTAGATCTTAGAAAATCACTCTTAGAGGTGACTTTATTTAATGAAATACAACATTATTTTCAACTCCCTTTGGTTCAATGACACTTAGTTTATTTTTGATTGAAGTTGCTATAGAAATACTGTTCAAGCTAGATAGTAAAGTTGTTGGGCTTTTTTTTTCCTGTGTAAAACTAGAGCATGAAGCACACAGGGGGAGCATCCATTGTGCACCTTCCTACTATTGCCTTTTGAAGTAGGCTCTCTGGAAGTCACTAAAGGTAGCTGAATTGGTTTCACTTATTGGAATTCATCTGGGAAAAGTGGATTGCCTGGTGTGAGCATCTTTATCTCCAAAGAACACCCCCAATAATGAGGATAATAAAGATAAAGAGACTTTCTTCTATTTCCAATACCAACTCCTATACTTAGATTATTATATTTACTACTTACAAGTCCCTATGAATTAGAGTTTATAGTTTCCCCATTGGTCAAAAACTGATTGGTGATCCGAAAACTTTTTATAAATTTTGATCCAGGCCAAGGAGGAAGGGAAAGATTGGAGTTATAAAACTCAGCCTAGCCTCCTACTTGGGTTTACTGCATTTCACACCCACCAAGGCAGCTTGTTTCCTGTGACACCTGCCTTATTAACTTCTGTCTTAATATATTGGAGGACAAGATGACCATATAGTCTGAAGAGGGTAGTTCTGGCACCTCAGTTGAAAGGATAATCTTTCTTCAAGTCTATGATAAATCAAGTGACTTATCTATATAATAAAAAACACTTAAAATAGTCTGTTTATTTACTTTTAAATGCACAGATTTAAAATAATAAAAAAATAAAACAATGAATATTGTGGAGTCATTTTATACTTGCAATCAAAAGAAACTTCCTTCACTATGGTGATCTCTCCCTCCCCCCCCCCCCCCGGCTCTCTCTCTCTCTCTTTCTTTCTCTCTCCCCCTTCATTTGTGTGTGTGAGAATCTATCTGTCTGTTTCCTTCTCCATCTCTGAATAGTCATCAAGCTGAATTAGAGAAAAATATTTATAAGATGATTATGATACTTAACTGAAGCTAGAACATACTGAATAAGTTCTATATTTTTGAATATTTTCTTTTTATTTTTTCTTCCCCAAAGACCTTTTGGAACAAAGCCTGAAAGCCAAATAGGATGAAAAATATCCAAAATGTTCTTGTGACGTTTAATTTACTTTCTAAACCAATAGCCAATTATGTCTCCTAAAAAGTCATTAGAAGACACCCTGAGGCAAATTTTTTACATTACTGTAGAAATATTCAGTGATTGCTATGAAAATCAAACATCTATACATTTAAAGGATTACATCAATGACTCCAGGGTAACACTCTATTAAACCTTTATTTATCCCTTTAGAATATTTAGGAACATGTGGATTAGTCACATTCATGTCCGGAAAATGTCTAGCTATACAGTCATCCAATCTTGTCAGTTTCTTCCACTAAAAAGATTCAAAATTCATTATAATTCCTTTGAATATTTAACTTTTTATTCTTTGTTTTATACTATATATCATATATATTGTTTTTATATAACATACAGCATTTTCACAAGTGTGAAGATTTATTCTACCACTTATAACCTTAGTTATGTCTACTTCCCATGTGTTTTATACAATATTTTCTTCTCAGAATTTTATGGGGTTCTATCCAATATCATTTCATACAGTGTAAAATTTTTTACTCATTTTTCTATCAATTAATTCATGCTTTCACTTAAAATGTAACATGAAACAGCAATAATGATGATGAAAACTCACAATAAAACATCTAATTTATGCTTAATTTACTTATTCCTTATTTCTCCAGGTGATACCTATACACAAATATGCAAATAAAAACGTCTTCTTCAGAACACATTTCTCTCCTTAAATTACAATATGAGAGAAACAGTAAACCAAATGGATCTCAGTTGTAATTCCTAGATTCATTCAACAAATAACATTATTTCCTTGAACTAAGCAGAACTCTACCATCAATGTGGTTCCTTACAAAATATATATGTGGGCTATTTTTTCTTACTTTCTCAACTTCACTACTGTTATGGTAAATAATATGTGGCATGATGCCACATTACATTAGTTTTGATATGACAATAAAAATAATTTTGAAATATTTAATAGTTCTTATAGTAGGAAATAAATACTCAATCCAAAGCATACATTTTCTTTGTTTAGATTTATTTTTAATCTTCTTAATAGGTAATAAAGATTGTTAAAATGGTTTTGAAAACAAGTGGAATTAAATTCAAAGTACAATGGAAATCACACATAAATTTAATATTATTATGCTCCATTTTAATTACCTGCAGTTAATATAATAAAATGATTTCAAGTAAGATTTTTCATTAAATATTGGTTATATCTCAAAACTAAGTACTAGACTCTCAAGACTTATAGCCCCTTTAAAAATTTTATATGTTGAAATCCGATCCTCCAAAGTGATAATATTTGAAGATAAGGATATAAAGAGGAAGCTAGGTCATGAAGGCAAAAAGTCATCATTGTAATTAGACTTCTTACAAAAATGATTTCATTGGGTCACTTGTCCCCTTTTTTCATATGAGGATACAAGAAGTCATTGTTTATGGACAAAGGAGAGAGTTCTGACTGTTCAGCAAAGGTGCTAGAGGCTTGAACTTGGATTCCCAGAATCTAGAATTGCAAAATAGTATCTAAAGTTGAAAACCTACCAGCTTATAATTGTTTATAAAGGAACTCAAAAGGTTATGGTAATAAAAAGCTTTTGTTCTAAGGAGTAAATAAAACAATTAATCCAATAAAACACATATGCTATTTGGATTTTGTTGACGTAAAACAAGTTAATGATTTTATTTAAAGGATATTACAGTTGTTATAATTATGTTACTTTGCCAATCCCTGTTTCCTGTTTATGCTTGTGATTTTGCCTGGCCATAAAAACCCATTTAAATTGAAAAGGGCTGACTTTATAACTACCTGAAAGAATATTGTGTGTCCTAGTGATAACATAGTCATTCATGTCTCTGGCAGGAATATTGTTTTCTGTTATAAATGTATGACAATAGGAGTTCAAATGAAGCTCTTTTTCATGCGTTTAAACTCTTGTTCTAAGGATTTTAAACAATGGCTATTTTGCCACAATTTGTGCACAAAGTCTGAAGATAATATGAAGGAAAGCCATAATAAGACATGTGAGATTTCTAAATGACTGAGAAGCTGGGTCCAAAATAATTAATGAACGTGTTGGGTAAGCACTGGATGTGTTTCTCAATGCCCATCATCCTTGTTCTCAACTGCATGCTCTTCCACTGTCTATAAAGTTCTATGACATATTACTTTGGTAGAATTAATCATAAATGGAATTTAAAGAGGATGTCGTATTGTACCATGAAGTCACTAATGATAACATATTCTGCAAAGCACACAGATTGTCTTACAATTATGCCTAGAATTAAGGCATTTGGGAGAAAGCAATCTCTGGCTCACCTAGTCTGGCTAAAATACCCAGAATATCTTTAACTTTGGTGTGCTCCTCTGCTGGCTTCCCTGGGACACATTCTGCTGCCGTGAGCTTCTCACTGTCCCCAACCTCCACTGTCAGGTTCTCTGCCTGTAACCACTAAGCCAGATACCCCAGCATCATCCAGGAACATCAAGGGACAACCAGATGGCTAAAGGAAAGTGTAAGAACACGATCAACCAGAGCCAAGACAATATGGTACCTACAGAGTCCAGATATCCTATTATGGCAAGCCCTGTTATCCTAACACAATTGAAACAAGAGAAAATGAACTTATTTCCAATCTTATAAAGACGATAGAGAACTTTAAAGAAAAATGAATAAATCCCACAAAGAAATACAGAAAAATACCATTAAACAAGTGGGGATGAATAAAACTGTTCAAGACCTGAAAGTGAAATTAGAAACAATAAATGTAACACAAACTGGGGGAATTCTGGAGATGGAAAACCTAGGGAAGAGAACAAAAGCAATAAGAGAAAAGTAAGTATCACCCACAGAAAACAAGAGATGGAAGAGAGAACCTCGGGTAGAGAAGATATGGTAGAAGAAACTGATCCATCAGTGAAAGAAAATCTTAAATCCAAATAATTTCTGATGGAAAAAATGCAAGGATGCTATGAAAAGATATAGCCTACAAAAAATATGAATAAAAGAAGGTAAAGAGTCCCAGCTCAGAGAACCGGAAAAGATTTTCAACAAATTCACAGAAGAAAAATTCCCTATAAATATAGATAAAAACCAATTAGATTCAACCACGAAAGAAAATCTTCCTACCATATAATAATCAAAAACCTAAATCCACAGAAAAAAGAAAGAATATTAAAAGTTGCAAGAGGAAAAGGCCAAGTAGCATACAAAAGCAGATCTACCAACTTTACACTAGATTTCTCAACAGAGCAAGAAGAGCATAGGTCACTCCTAAGAGACAACAGATGCCAGAGACAACCAGTATTACTATGTCCAGAAAAACTCTCAATCATCATAGATGGAGAAAACAAGACATTCCAAAACAAAGTCACATTTAAACTATAATCTATTCACAAAGCCAGACTTACAGAAAATACTAGAAGGAAAAATTCCAACCAAAGGAGGTTAACGACATGCAAGAAAACACAGAAAATAAATAATTTCATACCAGCAAAAACAAAAAGGAGGCACACACACACTAACACCACTGACATCAAATTAACAGGAAATAGCAACCATTGGTCATGAATATCTCTCAATATCAATGGACTCAATTCCCCAATAAAACTTAACAGGCTAAAAGAATGGCTGAGAAAAAAGGATTCATCATTCTGCTGCTTATAAAAACAAAAAACAAAAGCAACAACAACAAAAAAAGAAAAACCTCACACCTCAGCAACAAAGATAAAAAATATCTCAGACTAAAGGACTGAAAAAAAATTCAAACAAATGTACCCAAGAAGAAATCTGAGGTAGCTATTCGAATATCTAATAAGGTAGATTTTCAACCAAAATTAATCAAAAGACATAGTGAACGTCATTTCATACTATCAAAAGGAAAAACCCATCAAGATGACTTCTCAGTTATAAATATCCATGCACCCAAAGCAAGGTACTCACATTAAAAAAAATCACCAAACCTTAAATAATTGTACTTTGAACCCTACACATTAAGAATGGAATACTAGAGAGAGAGAGAGAGGGAGAGAGAGAGAGAGAGGGAGAGGGAGAGAGAGAGAGTGTTCAATGCCTAACTCTTACCACTGGACAGGTCATCAAGACAGAAGCTAAATAGAGAAATAATGAAAACAATTGACATTATTAATTATATAGACTTAACTGATATCTACAGGACGTTTCACCCAAACATAAAATATACTTTCTTCTCAGCACCTCACAGAATCGTCTCCAAAATCAACCATGTAGTAGGCCACAAAGCTAATTTCAACAGATACAAGAAAATTGTAATAATTCCTTGTATCTTATCAGACCATCATGAATTAAAGCTGTATTTCAACAACAGAAACAACAAAAAGCCTACGAACTCATCGGGACTGAACAACTCTCTACTCAATGATCATGGGATCAGGGAAGAAAGAAAGAAAGAAAGAAAGAAAGAAAGAAAGAAAGAAAGAAAGAAAGAAAGAAAGAAAGAAAGAAAGAAAGAAAGAAAGAAAGAAATTAAAGACTTTCTAGAATTCAATGAGAATGAGGGCACAACACACCCAAACTTATGGGACACAATGAAAGCAGTGCCAAGAGGAAAGTTCATAGCACTAACTGGCTTCGTAAAGTAATTGGAGACATTTCACACCGGTGATGTGATAGCAAAGCTAAGAGGGCTAGAACAAAGAGAAGTAAATACACTCAAGAGGAATAGATGGCAGGAGATAGTCAAACTCGGGCTAAAATCAACAAAATAGAAACAAAGACACCAATGCAAACAATCAAGAAAACCAACCAAGGGTTGGTTCTTTCAGAAAGTCAGCAAGATAGAAAAACCCTTATCCAAAGCAACTAAGAAGGAGAGAAACAGTATCCAAATTAACAAAATCAGAAATGAAAAGGGGGATGTAACAACAGACATGGAGAAAAACCAAAGAGTCAATGGGTCATATTTTTAAAACCTATATGCCACAAAATTGGAGAATCTAAATGAAATAAATAAATTTCTGATAGATACCATATACCAAAGTTAAATTAAGATCAGGTAAATTATTTAAATAGCCCTGTACCCCTCAGGAAATAGAAGCAGTCATTAAAATCTCTCAACCAAAAACAACCCAGGGCCAGATAGCTTTAGTGCAGAATTCTACCAGACTCTCTTTTTTTAAAAAACTGTATCCATCTTTATTAAAGGTACTTTTCATAAACAATCATGGTATTTCAGGCAGGACGTGGGCAGACAATCACTAACAGTATACAAGAACTTCCAAACTCCCTTCTTGTATAGACTACCAAAATCAGAAAGCCACTATAAGACCCAATGAAATCTCCATTCAATGCTTTGAAAAGGGGGAAGTGGCTTAGCGTGAGGGTTGACATTTCACATTAAGGATGTTGTTTAACAACTTTTCACAGGCCGACCCTGACTTTCACTAAATGAAATGGAAATGGTACAAACATCAATCTGAAGATCCACAGTCTTTTATAAAAGGAACCACCGCTCTTCTGAGGACACTCAATGACATCACTGCAAAGTCCAGATTGCCTAATAGACTGGAAAAACAATGTTGGGGGTCAGGTTCCAACAGGTCTCTGGCTTTAAGGGAGTTAAGTCGATGTTGATGGTACCGGGTAGGAGGATACAAAAGTGAATTTAGTTTTCCCACATCACAATGCATTTTGTGGCATTGTGGCCACATATGTCAACACCAGTATGCCTCTTGGGAGCCAACAGGAGCCTTTGAAAATTGTCAAGGAAATATGTTTTCCATCATCAATCGAACTTGGGAGACATTGTGTTAGTGACACACATTCCTCCCCCACCTCAAACAATGAAGTGTTCTGATAAAAAATAGTATTTCAAACTGTACGGTCACTAGAAGTAGACAATTATCAAAAATGCACATACGTCACTTGGCATGTCCTGCACCTTCAACTTTCTGTGCTGGTCAGTTTTGGTGTCTCCATTTTCCATGGGATTATTCGCATCTTTACCGGCATCAGCTTTCCCCTTCTTCCCCTTGGGTACCTTCTCTCCCTTCTTTGCAGGGGTCTTCTTAGGCTTGATCTCCGGCTCTGGAGGAGCAGGTTTAGCCCACAACCGTGCAGATCTTCTCTGTGGCTCGTCCTTCACCTTGGCTTCATCTCCTTTAGCATCCCCTTGGGCCTTTCTTTTGGACATGGCGGCGATGGGGGGGGATGTCAGCGCAGAACGCGAGGGACACAGTGGCACGCGGGTTTGGTCCATCCTGGGGTCGCTCTCGATGCTTCTTCACGTTGCTCCCAGACTTTCAAAGAAGAGCTAACATCAATATGCCTCAAACTATTTCACAAAACAGAAACATAAGGAACATTTAAGGACTCATTCTATGAGGCCATAGTCGCTCTGATATGTAAACCACATGAAGATTCAACAGCAACAACAAAAGTTACAGACAAGAATTTCAGACAAATCTCCCTTATAAACATTGATGCAAAAATATACAATAAAATACCTGGAGACAGAATCTAAGAGTACATAAAATATATTATCCACCGTGATCAAGGAGGCTTCGTCCCAGGGATGCAGGGATGGTTCAATATATGAAATCCATCATGTAAACAAACTGAAAGAAAAAACCCATATAGTCATCTCACGAGATGTTGAAAAAGCCTTTTTAAAAATCCGGTACTCCTTCATGTTAAAAGTACTGGAGTGAACTGGGATACAAGTCATATAGTTAAACACAATAAAGAAAATATATAGCAAGCCAAGAGCCATCATCAAATTAAATGAAAAGAACTTAAAGCAATCCCACTAAAATCAGGGTCAAGAAAAGGCTGCCCATTCTATCCATATCTTTTAAACACAGTACTTGAAATTCTATCTAGAGCAATAAGACAACAAAAGGAGATCGTGGGGATACAAATTGGAAAGGAAGAAGACAAAGTATCTCTGTTTGCAGACAATATGCTAGGATGTATAAGTGATTGCCAAAGTTCTACCTGGAAACTCCAAGAGCAGTTAAACAGCTTCAGCCAAGTGTCTGGGTACAAAATTAACTCAAAAAAAAAAAAATTAGTAGCCCTCCTTTATACAAAAGATAAACAGGCAGAGAAAGAAATTAGGGAAGCAACACCCTTCACAATAACAACAAATAATATATATCTTGGTGTAACTCCAACCAAGCAAATGAAAGACCTGTCAACAACAACAACAAAAAAAAATTCAAGCTGCTGAAAAAAGAAATTGAAGAAGATATCAGTAGATGTAAAGACCTCCCATGCTCATGAATCAGTAGAATTAACATAGTAAAAATGTCCATTTACCAAATACAATTTGCAGATTCAATGAAATTGCCATCAAAATACCCACACAGTTCTTTACAGACCTAGAAAGAGTAATTTTCATCTTCAAGTGGAAAGATAAAAACACCAGGACAGCTAAGGCAATCCTGTAAAATAACAGATCTTCTGGAGGTATCTCCCTCCCTGATCTCAAGCTGTACTGTAGAGCAACAGTAATAAAAACTGCTTGATACTGGCATAGAAACATATTGGTGGATCAGTGGAATTGAGTTGCAGACCCAGAAATAAACCCACACACCTGTGGACACTTGATCTTTGACAAAGACTCAAAAACTGTACAATGGGAGAAAAAAAGATTTTCAGCAAATGGTGCTGGTCTCATTAAATCTCTGCATGTAGAAGAATGCAAATATATCTATACTTATCACCCTGCACAAAAATCAACAACAACAACAAAAACAGATACACTAAATCTATTAGAAGAGAAAGTAAACAAAAAACTTGAATTCTTTGGTATAGAAGACAACTCTCTGAACAGAAAACCAACAGCTCAGTCACTAAAACAAACAATTAATAAAGGAGACTTCATGAAACTAAAAAATCTTCTGCAAGTCAAAGGACACTACTAATAGAACAAAATGGCAGCCGATAGAGTAGGAAAAGATCTTCACCAACTCTACTTCTGACAGAGGGAATTCTCAACAGAGGAATCTCTAATGACCAAGAAGCAGTTGAAAAAATGTTCAACATCCTTAGTAATTAGGGAAAGGCAAATCAAAACAACTCTGTGATTGCAGATCAAAATAACTTTGACATTCCATCTTATACCTGTCAGAATGTCTAAAGTGAAAAAATTCAAGCTGTTGAGCATGGGAAACAATGGAAACACTTCTCCATTACCGGTGATAGTACAAACTTTTACAACCACTGTGTAAACCAATCAGGAGCTTTCTGGAGAAAATCAGGAATAGATCTACCTCAAGACCCTACCTCTCCTGGGTATATATCCAAAAGATGTTCCACCTTACCACAAGGATACTTGCTCAACTATGTTCAAAATAGCTTTATTTGTAATACCCAGAATCTGGGAACAAATTAGACATCCTTCAACTAAAGAATGGATAAAGAAAATGTGCAACATTTATACAATGGAATGCTTAGCCATTAAAAACAAAGAAACCATTAAATTCACATGCACATGTATGAAACTAGTAAAAAGATCATCCTGAGTGAGGTAACCGAGACCAAGAAAGACACATGGTATGTGCTCACTTATAAGCAGATATTAACTATATAGGACAGGATAACTATGATATAACCCATAGACCCAAAAAGACCCATGACTACCCAAGGGAAAATGCTTGAATCTCACTCAGAACAGGAAATAAAGTAGACATCTGAAGCAGATGTAGGGAGGAAACGGAATAGGAGAGGGGGGTAGGGAGATTAATGGAGGTGAGGATCAAGTGAGCAGAGAGCGGGGATGAGGGGAGGACTGGGAGAAAGAATGGGAATCGTGAGTGGGAGGTCATCTCTGGGGCAGGGGATTGGCCTGGAGTCTATGAGGTTGACCTTAGCTGGGATTCCTAGTAGCTGGTGTTATTGAGCATGAGGTAGACAGCTCTATAGCCAGGGATCCGAGCAGAGGGCTGAGGACACCAACCCACCTCTAAAAATTTCAACCCAAAATGTGCCTTGTCTATAGTAAGCGTAGGAGTAATGAGGGAACAGAGATTGAAGGAATGGCTGACCAATGATGGCCCAACTTGAAACCCACCCCACAGGACAGAGATACCCCCTGTCACTATTACTGATACTCTGGTATGCTTGCAGATAGGAGCTAGCATCACTGTCTTCTGTGATTATTCATCCAGAAGATGGAAACAGAAACAGGGGCCCACACCAAAAAAAATAGTGCTGTGGAAGAGTGGCAGGAAGAACAGAGGGAGCAGAAGGCATCGAGGACACCATGAGAAGACCTAGAGTCAACTAACCTGGCCACATGGGGGCACATAGAGACTGAACCACCAACCAAAGAACATGCTTGGACTGGGCCTAGACCCCTTATGCATATGTAATAGATATTCAGTGTGGTCAACATGTGGGTCCCCTAATAATGGGAGTAGGAGCTGTCTCCAACTGTTGCCTACCACTGGATCCCTTTCTCCCAACAGGGCTGCTTTCTCAGGACCCAGTGAGAGAGGATGCACTTAGTCCTGCTGTGACTTGTACCAGGGTGGGTTGATACCCCTTGAGGGATCCACCTTCTCTGAGAAGGAGTGAGAGGAATGAGAAGAGAAGGGCGTAGGGTGGGACTGGACGGAGAGGAGGGAGGCGGCAGTTATCAGGCTGTACAATGATTGCATAAATAAATAAATGGAAAATAAAAGAATATCCTTAAGCTGGTTTAATAATATTAGAATTTAGGACCCAGCAAAGTTACTGTTTTCTCTTTATGAATTCCAGAGTGGCTAAGACTACTCTCCCTATGGTTATTATGACTATGGCCCTAGCTATAACTACAGTCAGTGTAGTACAAATTTTGAGAAGAGCCATCAGTGTGGTGGAACTACAAGCCTTACTGAAAAGCTGCAGGAATGCAGACTGAAGGCACATTCCTAGATGGGATGTGGAATGAATGCAATTATATATCCAATTTCACTAGGCAAACCTTCGTGGCCTGTTCCATGTACATAGTATTTAAATTCCCCCTAGAAGCTACTTTCCTATTCTAGAGCGCTAGTTGTAGGCACTCGGATCCAGAGCTTAATTTATTTTATTAGGGGCTGAGTTTATCTCCCAGTTACCCTGTACTAGATCTGAGGGTTGGCTTCCTGCTGACACTCTACAACCTGGACTTGTGGACTCTGGTTGGAGGGAGTAAACTATACCCTAGGAAACTGGTGTCACCTCTTATCACCTTTTTAAATTTTATACAACTTGTGTCATATATTTCCAATAGTAGATGTGCTAAATTTACTGTACTCCTTGGAAACTTTTTGGGAATTTAATATATTGCATGATATTTTACATTTGTCCTGATTTTGTGATGACTTGGATATTGAAGCTATCCAAGGTTTGAAACAAAAAACTTAAAAATACCAATACCCATGCCTGAGTAAGTGTGGCCTACTCTGTGAGAACTTCCTTGGTGTTGAACATGAGGTGTTCTGTGACTGAGGTCTGTTGAAGCAGGGGTTCTTCAACTACTTGGCCATTTGACTTGTTTACCTACCTTTTTGTGCCCATAGCCTCTATATCTAGATATCTTTCCATTTATTCTATCCTCTATACCCTTAGTTTCTGTTCAGCCACCCACAAATGCCTGTTGAAGTGCTGGGGATCTCCAGGTGGAAGTGAGGCCAAACACAAGCACTACGTACCTAAAGAATGCTGACTGAGGTGGGCTGGATGCCCACTGTTCTACAGCTTCTTCCTTCTGGGAAAAAGACCCTGTATAACCACAGATCTGCCCTACATGGTTCCTCATTCTCTGCTATCTTCATTTTCTAGGATGTTTGGGATGAGAGTATAGAGGTTGAGCTCACTTGGCTATTTAGGCTTATGTTCCACAATCTCACTGGCATAGATGGCCCCATGTTTGAGTCCCAAGCAGTTCTGTCTCTATTCAAGTCTCCAAACATTCATGTTTTGTATCTATAGTACCCCTTCAGAGCTGTAACAAATCTAAACATCTACTAAGGATTGAGCTTAAAACTGAAGTGTCAGGAGTAAGAGAGATTCATCCTTGTTGGTGGGTTTTTGTCTGTTGAGATCTGAGCTTTGTATAACAACCACTTTGGTATAAAGTAATTTCCAGTTTGGTAGTTCCTTTAAATAAATTGAGGGAGAGCTTTAAAAAAAATTAGCCTAGCAAGCCAGGTGGTGGTGGCGGAGCACGCCTTTAATCCCAGCACTTGGGAGGCAGAGGCAGGCGGATCGTTGTGAGTTCAAGGCCAGCCTGGTCTACAAAGCGAGTCCAGGACAGCCAAGGCTACACAGAGAAACCCTGTCTCAAAAAACCAAAAAAGAAAAAAAATTAGCCTATTAATGTAAAGCATAGACTTGTTGCACATATTTGGCCACATAATAAATATCAACTCTTTCTTCAAAGAGTTTGATGTCTCCTATGTATATGCCAAAATATTTAAATGGGCATAGTTTCCTCCTCCCTGGGTTTTCACATCATACAAACAAAATTATATTCTTTTAATTGTTTAATAAAACATGGGCTGGTTTCTGTCATTTGGAAGAAAAAAAAATATAGAGCATAGAAAGTACTTGTTTAGGGGCCTTGTAGATAATCACAAATCTAATTTTTCAACAAAATCATTTGTTGGTAAATCTAGACATTTCATAATTAGGCAAGTAAGTAGAAGAGATGATGGGTAGATAGATGAATGTATAAATGAATAGGTAGATGAAAATAGATAGAGATAGATAGATAGACAAATGATAGATAGATATAGATAATATAGATAATAGATGATAAATCAATCAGTAGATATGTTTTAAGAACAGAACATGTTAACTGTATTCTCTTTTTATTATTCTAATACAAACAGGTTCTTTTGTGTAATGTAAGAGGTCATTCTTTAAAAGAAATGGGCTGTCTCTATAGATTTTCAAATAGTATTTAAGGCACTGTACTTTTTTTCATTTTAATTTGAACATGATTTTTAATTTGAACCTCTGAGACAAATCTAATTAGTGCACATAAAAAACATAACATAACAGGTATCTTAATATGCAGAGACTAAACTAAATTCTCCCACACTAACATATATTTTTGGCAAGAACGTGAGGTTGTGTTGCTCTCCAAAATTATAAGAAATACCTGTATTTGAACTTGCTACTCTCTTGATAAATTTACTGCCTAGGGGAGCCCTTCCCGGACTGTCTAACTCAGCAACAAGATTCCTAGAACATGCCATGAAGTACCCTATGGAAAATGCTTGCTTGCCTTAGTATGTTCTTAAGCATGACACCAACAAACTATGAATTGGGTCCTACCAACATGATCAGACACAGCCACTACTCATTATTTCTCAATACATAATGTGATGCAAAAAAACCTCAAAGACATATAATTCCACAGATGTGACTTCTCTCTCAGGAACATACACATATTGTTTCTTTTGTCTCTCCCACGTCAACATCAATTAAATGTCCTACACATTTCTCTAGCCTTGTTTCATATATTAATATTTTCGTACTATTGTTAATTGGGATAATTGGAAAGCATCATAATGATACACACCTCAGTTCTGTCTAGTGAATAATATTGAAATAAATTATGCATGTTAACAAATATAAATTATTTTTGATTCACAAATGGGTGACAGAATAATCCATGCAAAAATCACAGTAGCTAACATGTCACTCCCTTTTATTTTCTAGAGCCATGATTTTCACAGAAACAATAGTTCATATGGCAGCCATGCCAGCTGTAAGCTGAGTTGTGCATACAAAGTCTGAACTCAGGGGATTTGAATATTTTATAATGCAAAACAAAGAAACAAAAACATGCTTACTCTTTCCTTCTGCTCCACATTTTCATATTTTTATACAATCGTGTAAATAAATGTGCCATTTTCTATAGGAGATATCAACGCTATCTTCTAATATGTACAAATATTCTTTCAAAAGAATTATAGTAATAAAATAATCAATAACAAAATTTAGACAATAATATCTTTGGAGTGAAGAAGTCACTTTGAAGTATCTAAACATATTATTATGTATAAAGTAATTAAGCTAAAAGAGTTGAATAAAATTTAACTGCATGTAACAACCTATTGAAATAGTGTTCTAAAGAACTGTGTGGAAATTTTTGCCAATTGAGTATTTATTCCTCTTCTACTTATCTAATCTTTCAATAGTTAATTTTTCACTGAAGTACAAACTCTACATGACAGGATTTAGGGAGTGCAGATATTCACTTTATACATTGTAGGACAAGGTTAGATGTGCTTAGGAAGAGTCACAATGAGAGATTTAGAGAATTTCATCTGAATAGGTGATTAAATATGCACAGGTGAAAATGACTGATCCAAGATGAGTTATTTTTCCTTTATTACTCACTAGTACAAAATAGTCAGAAAGCGAACTCTGTATCTATTTGGAAAATTGGATTGTTACATATCATTATTTCTCTGTTTAACTGCAATCAAATCTGAGAATATTTTTCTTTCCCTGAACTGAACTCCTAAGAATTAGAATTCTCTACAACATTGGTTCTTAACCATTCTAATTCTGTGAGTCTAACCCTTTTTAAATACTTTCTCATGTTATGGTGACCACCAACCAACTAAATTATTTTGGCACCACTTCATAATTGTAATTTTGGTGCTGTTATAAATTATAATGTAAATAAATACCTGAGATGCAGGATGTGTGACATGTGACCCATGTGGGGATCAAAACCCACAGAATGGCTGCTCTACATAATGTGAAAGCTAAAACATTTTAATGGAATTGAAATTCAGTTAACTGGATATTGTAGGGACAGAAAAATAACACAATTCTAAAAAAAAAAAAAAAAAAAAAAAAAAAAATGAGGAAAAAAATATCACCAAAGCTGTCAAGATGTGACCACTGGTACAACAACAGGCTTAGGAAGCATGTTGCACAGGAGGGATTTCATGCCTGGTGCTTTAAATCTGTTCAAAAGCAAATGACCTGTGATAGCATGGGATCCAGGGGAGAACTTACTTTCATTGTTTTGCTAAATAGCTTATAAGATCAATATTCATTCAAGATATTTCTGTTCCGTGTTACCCATATGTTTGTTCTGCTCTCAGTTATAGTGAGAAATGCATCTTTTTACAGTAAGTAGTAACTCATAAAGAGATTCATAACTGGTTAGAAGGTTAAGGATAAATCACTCGGAATGTTCACCTCTGCACATATCATCTATGTTCATCTCCCCTCTCAGAAAGTTCATGAAAATTTGTGGAAGAAGAGACAGAATACATGTAAAACTAGCAATATGAAGGAGCTATGATATGCTAACTTCTGTACGTGGCATAGCTGTTGCACACATTAAGGCACAACAGCTGTAGTCACCTTCATAGGGCCTTAAAAAAAAATCAAGATATTAAAAATTCCAGTAAAGGGATGGAAAAGGGATGTATCCCAGGAGATGGAGATAACCTTTGGGGCTGTGGCTTCTGGTAGGCTGCTTACACTTAAAGGATGACCACATGCCCATGTGCATTTGGGCATCATTAATTGGTTTCAGTGGGTTATAAATATATTAAAAATAGTTGAAAGGAAATAGAAAAATATGGGGTGAAGGTCACTAGAGAGGCTTAAAGGGAGATAATGGTGTATTGATCAAACAGTATATCCAGTAAAAAGGTATGAGACTTTCATATAATAAAGTGTTATTTATAAATCATAAATTTATTTTGTATACTTTTTAGACATGCTTTAGCATCATTATAGCTGCTTAAAATTTGAGCGTAATTTGGTAGAAAATGACAATGGACTGAAATTCTTTAAAATCATGTCAAGTATAAGTCATCATATCCAACTGAAACATTTTTTTTAATGTGTCCTATATTCTTTGTTATTTATTTAATTTTTTTTATTAATTTATTCTTGTTACATCTCAATGTTTATCCCATCCCTTGTATCCTCCCATTCCTCCCCCCCCCCATTTTCCCATTATTCCCCTCCCCTATGACTGTTCCTGAGCCAACTGAAACATTTTAAAACCAGTTTTTAAAAAAAGCGAACAACAACAAAAATTAAAAAATAAAATAAAATAAAATAAAACCCAAGCAACTTCACCAGCACTTAGTAGTTAGATAGGTCTCCAGTACAGTCACAGAAAAGGTGAAGAAAGATTGTGAGAGACAGGTGATTGGGGAATTTTCTATGAGATTTTGTCTCTGAAAAGCATTAGAAGCTACACACATAAAGTCTCATCAACATGACTGCCCAAATACGAGGTAAACAAACATGCAAAATGGGGTGGAGAAAAGCCCACAAGGCCTCAGTCATATAGGAAGAAGCATGGACACTTAAGGAAAAATGGGAGCAGGAGAAGTGGTCCTGCCCAGAGAAAAGCACACTGATTGACCGTCCAGTGTAAAATACTCAGCCTTTAAAACGTACAAGTAATATTATACAGACTGAGCGAGCACCGTTTAGGAATGCATACACTACACATGTATGTATGCAATCCCAATTAGTGAATAAAGAAGATATGAATTTAAAGTAGACAAGGGAACAGTATATGTGAGAGTTTGAAAGTAGGAAGGGGAAATTAGAAATGCTGTAATCTAAGTATGATCTCAAAAGGGAAACAACTTAATAAAAATCAAAATGGGCTTAAGCAACGTAAGTGACAATGACAACTGAAAAGAGCAGCAAGTGCAGATAAAATGTTTAGGAGATACATTATTATCTCATTATTTTGATTCTGGAAATGTGTCTTATTGTTGATGTTAGGTACTTCAGACAAAATAATTCAGCTCTCCCAATAAGAATTTATAACTGTACATAGGGGAGGGGAGTAGAAGGAAAGCGGGAGGGAGGGAGAAAAGGGAGGATACAAGGGATGGGATAAATTTTGAGATGTAAAATGAATGAATTAATAAAAAAAATTTATAAAGATTTATGACTGTAAGAGAGTAACAAAATGTTCTTGACAGTAGATTTAAAGTAAGAAGAACATAGCAAATGTGAAGATTCTTGAAGGTCTCAATTCTCAGGTAAATATCTATAGTCAAAGAAGTTTTAAAATTAAGCCATTGTCTTGAGGAATTTATAATCAAGATGTGAAATAAAACAGATATAGAAAAAAAACTAACAGCACACTACTAGTTAGCACATTTTTATTTACTTATTGGAAATCGACTTTAAGGTTTCTTTATGTGTGTTTAACTCCACTGCCTGAACATAAGCTCTCTGAAGGCAGGTAGACCCTCCCTTTAGCAGATTGGGAACATACAAGGAACGGTACAAACACAAAATATCAAGAAAAGCTTGTACCACTAGGAAACCTGGCTTTCCACAACAGAGTTAGGCTTGTCTTAACTGCAGTTATAGGAGGAATCAACATGTAACTTAGTAACCAAATCAAGCTAATTAAAACAGAGTGTATGCCACCTGTACGTGAAAATGTATTGGCTTATAAAAATTGGGTATACCGATTACTATTGGCTCATTCTGACTTCTGAAAATACCTCTTGCCATTGAAGAGGCTGAATTTCTTCTAAACCTTGCAACCAAGTTGATATATGCCTTGAGAACACTTAAACCACATACCAAGTATTCTGTCCTGGTCTGTACTCAGCCTGCTTAATTGTGACTTGCTTTTAAGAAAGCAATCTAGCCACCTTCATAGTATGCCTTGTACCTCCCCCTTAACCAGCTTTTCCAATATATGCTAAGTGTATCATTTTGTTTTTAAGTATGTACTCTTCTATTCCCTTCACCTAAAGTTATGTATGTGTGTATGTATGTGTGTATGCATACATGCACATATGTATGAATTCGTATTGTGCTAAATATTTTCTGAAAGTAACCTACAGTTTTAAAGCTGCCATAAATACAATAAAGGCCTACAAATATTGGCAGTATTATGTGGATTTAAGTTAATAGTATCTGGCTGTGGGTTTGAGTGTGGGTCAGCTGGGTCAGTAAAGCAAGCTCTTCCCTTGTGGGTTTTTAGAAAAAGTGTTCTTAATTCCTTTCCCGTGACCTATTTTTATGTCACTTTTAAAAATATAGAGTAAAGCCTTT
The DNA here is from genome assembly GCF_903995435.1 of Acomys russatus. Lineage (NCBI taxonomy): Eukaryota > Metazoa > Chordata > Mammalia > Rodentia > Muridae > Acomys > Acomys russatus. Next base: position 36,339,007 of record NC_067153.1, read on the forward strand.
TTAGTAGGGACAGACAGGGTTCAAGGACATCAGTATCAGATATACACAACAGAAAAGCAACATGGGCAGGTTACAGATGCAAGGCATGGACAAATTGGGAAAAAGTGAGTAACTAAAATTTGGGCTTGCTTTTGATTAAACTACTCCAAGAGGAAATCTCCTAGTTTTTGAATCTGATAGACACATAAAGCAAGTATAAAGAAATGAGATTTCATGATGTATATGCTTTCAGAATTAATAGTACACATTTCCCCCTGAGTCCACATCATCATCATCATCAAGTTAGTGTCATTAAAATGAGCATGATGAGAGATTCACACCATAGAAATGAACACAAGCTACGAAAATTGTCCTCCTCCATTTTTCCTTTGAGAACAAAATTTTACAGTTATGAGTGAAGCACAGGTTATAAGGCATAGAATCATGTCCTCCAGTTTGCCCTCTGATGGCTAAGCTATCTCATCTTACATGAAGTCATTGACAATTAAAGTGCTATTAATATTGTCAATGTTCTTTCTGTCTGAAACTATTCTTTTACACTGTAGGCCTTAATTATAAGTTATATGTACTCGAGTCAACTCTAAAATCAAATTTTACTTGATGAGGAAATGTTCAGAATAATTTATTAAGTCCTCATTTTAAAATACTTCCAAATTGCAAGAATAGGGGAAGCCTTCAAGGCATGCTTATAAAGATAAGGCAGTTTGGTTTTAGGATACCAAAGAGACGTACAGCCATATCATCAATATTGCTTATCTCAATCTAATTAGCTCCTTCTTACTCACTCTCTCATAGGACCGAGCATTTTATTGTACTTTAAATTCTTCTCTGCGTCTTCCACATTTCTCCCTCAATCAGATTCACTCATTAAGTCTCATTTATTTAGAAATCTCTATTTCTCCACTCCCTGTCCTTGTGCTTCCACTTACAGCACTCTGCTTTGACCTTTTTTTGCTTTATTAGGAATAAACTTTATTAGTTTAGTCCTACTAATGGTTAGGAATAGTGGTTGTTTTTGCCCACCAGTAACAATAATTTGAAAGGCTCAAAACTGACTAATTTTTTTGAGACGAGGTCTTGAGGCCAGGTTGACCTCTAACATTCCATCCAGCCAAGGATGAACTTGGGTTTTCAATCTTCCTGTCAGGCTCTCCTAAATGCGGAAGGTATGTTTCACAATGCCCAATTTACACAGAAATGTCATCAAACTCAGGGCTTTGTAAACACTTTGCCAACTGCACTACCACACCCTCGGGTACTTAAAATGACTAATTATTGATTTTGTAACTCTTTTAAATTCAAATTAAAAATGCTCTACCTCAATAAATGTGATTGTTTCTGGATCCACTAGTTCATTATTTCATTTACTGCTTTGCTTGGGACATCAATTACATATAAGATATATACCTGTGTGTTAGTTGGTGTGCACTTCACACAAACAAGAGTCACCTTAGATTAAGGAACTTCAACTGAGAAATTGCCTTAACTATATTAGCCTTTAAGTATGTATATAGGTCATTGTTATTGTTATTTATTATTATTATTATTATTATTATTATTATTATTATTATTATTATTATTATTATTATTATTTTCCAATACAGGGTTTCTCTGTGTAGTCTTAGTTGTCCTAGACTCACTTTGTAGACCAGGCTGGCCTCACACTCACAGCAATCTGCCTGCCTCTGCCTCCTGGGTACTGGGATTAAAGGCATGTGTCACCATGCTCAGCTAGGGCATTTTATTAATTACTAGTTAGTATATGAGGAGCCAGCTTCTGTAGTCAATGTCATCCTTGAGAAGGTGGTCTTGAATGTATGTATAAAAAAGGCAGTTGAGCAAGCCAGAGAGAGCAAGCCAGAAAGCACTGTTAATCGATGATCTCTGACTGAGTTACTTCACCTAGGTTCCTTCCTTGGGTTTCTGTCTTGAGTCTGTCACAGATGTACAATAATAATTGAAGCCAAATAAAATGTTTCTTCATAAAATTGCTTTTGGCTGTGGTGTTTGTCACTCCAAATAAAAGCAAAAAGCATAACTAGAGAGTGAGGTATTGCTGTGATGGACTTGACCATATGGGTTTTGGAGATATTTGAGAAAGGATTTAGAACTATGGGCTGGAAGGCAGATAAATGTTCAGAACTTACTAAGTTGTTATCCATATAGGTAGATTGAGAGAGGTGCAAAAATGAATGAGGCCTGGCTTATGAATTCTTAGAGAGAAATCACATGATGATTTTTATTAAGAAACTTTGGTTTCTACTCATCTGGTGCTTAACATTCAGCTGCGGTTAGCAAAGGATTCTCACCACTGAGCGAACCCTTCTTTTTACTCAGACTATCAGTTCTTTGTTTCTGAGAATGAAAAGTCAACTGTGATTAGTGAGACAACATATTAGAAAGCTTTTCTCCTGGAAAAACAGACAGAGCTGTGGTCTAGGAGGGATGGTGGAAAAAACTGCATCTCAACTGGTACCTGAACTTGTTAGAGTTTCTTTCCCACATCATAATGGGTTTTAAGGCATAAAGTTGATACGGAAATAAGTCAAGGCTTGGCAATTTGTGACAAGTTTAAAGTCCGAGAAGAAAAGCTAGGATGATATAGTTGAGGGCACAGCCTTATTGTAGTGGGGGCAATAGGATTAAAGTCCATATGGCCTAATATACAAAATATATAAAGACCTCGAGAAATTAAACACCACCAAACCAAATAACCCAATTGAGAAATGGGGCTCAGAACTAAGCAGAGAATTCTCAACAGAAGAATACTGAATGGCTAGAAACACTTAAAGAAATGCTCAACATCTTTAATCATCAGGGAAATGCAAATCAAAGCAACTCTGTGGTTCCATCTTACACCCACCAGAATGGCTAAGATCAAAAACTCAAGTAACACCACATGCTGGCAAGGATATAGAGAGAAAGGAACACTCCTTCATTGCTGGTAGGAAAGCAAACTAGTACAACCACTTTGGAAATCTATCTGGCGCTGTCTCAGAAAACGAAATAAGTCTTCCTCAAGCCCCAGCTATTTCACTCCTTGCAATATACCCAGAATATGCTCTAGCACACAACAAGAACATTTATTCAACCATATTCATAGCAGCATTATTCATAATAGCCAGAACATGATAACAGCCTAAGTGTCCCTCAGTAGAAGAATTGTTAAAGAAACTGTGGTACATTTACACTATGGAATATTACTCAGATATTAAAGACAAGGAATTCCCTAAATTATTAGACAAATGGATTGAACTAGTAATGATCATAATGAGTGTGTTAACCCAGAAGCAGAAAGAGTCAAATGGTATATACTCAATTATATCTGGACACTAACCCAAGGGGCATGTCCCATGAAAGTCTTTACTTACCAGGAAAGTGGGACAGAGGGGAGGACATCCTATTGGGACTCCAGGTGAGAGAAGCATGGGAGAATGGGGAAATAGAAGGATCCAGAGGGTCCTAGAAACCTACAAGTAGAACATTATGATGGGTCGATCTGGGCCCCAGAGTCCTGCTCAAACTATGGCACCATCCAAGGACAATACATGCAGTAAACTTCGAACCCCTACCCAGATCTAACCAATGGACAGAACATTCTCCACAGTTGAGTGGAGAGTGGGGACTGACTTTCACACGAACTCTGGTGCCCTATATTTGACCACGTCTCCTGGATGGGGAAGCCTGGAGGCACTCAGAGGAAGGATAGCAGGCTACCAAGAAGAGACTTAGTACCCTATGAGCATATACAGGGGAAGGAGGTCCTCCTCAGTCACAGTCATAGGGGAAGGGAGTAAAGGGAAAATGGGAGGGAGGGAGGGAGGAATGGGAGGATACAGGGATGGGATAGCAATTGAGATGTAATATGTATAAATTAATAAAATATATTTTAAAAAAAGAAACAAAAAGGGAGTGAGTACAGGCAACATGAAACTGAGTCCCTGAAGGAAGAACCCATTTGACCGTATTGATAAATATTTAGTCTTATTAGCTGTGGGGATCCGAGAGAGAACCTGAGCCTTGGCACTAGGAGACTCCAGGAAATGATTACAGGATGTTTAAGATGCTAGGACCAATTGGTAACCACCAAGGGTAGGGGTAGCTGTAGTAGAGTTGGCCTGACCTTATTAAAATGCTCCTGTGTACTGTAGTTAGCAAAGCCTGAGAAGTGAGGCTACCCAACCTCTTTATCATCTAGACTCATGAGTTCCTGACATCAGACACTAAGCTCTTCAGGATGTTAAAAATTGTTTGTTTGTTTTTTTTTTTTTTTAATCTGATTGTAACTATGCCCTGTTTCTTTCCTGTTGATAGAAGTTGTATTCAAGTTATTTCTAGCTTACATAAACTCGCAGTTTGGATCCTATAAAACGACTTTAAATATTTATATATACTGTGGTGCATTTAAAGCTATGCCATGTTTTATCCACCTATATGTAAAGAACTGCGTGAACCTAAATAATGAGAATGGGAGAAATCCTCCACATTGATGAGACTCCAATTGGTTATCCAATACCAAGTAGTCAGCCCTAAAAATCATATACATACAAGTAACATTAAACAGACTGAGCAGGATGTATTTGTGTATGAAAGCATGTATGTAACAAGAATGATTATAGAAAAAGAAGTCATTGATTCAAGATGGAACAAGGAAGGGTATTGAAGGGTGAAAGGAGATGAGTAAATAATGTAATTACATTTTAACTTAAAACAAAAACTAAATGTGTACTACATTTTATATAATGATGCTAATAACAGATCTTGGAGGGGAAAAGAAAATTAACTAGATCCAAGATGGCAGTGCTGACCACACACTGTCTAGTCGGCAGGATGGGCTGGAAGCTACAGACCACAAGACCTGTAGAGCTCTCAGTGAGAGTGATTCACACGGTGTACAGCACAGGTGAGTCTGGCCATGGGCCATCCAACTGGTCCATGGAGGATGGGTGCCCAGCTCCCAGAGTCTGGACCCATACCTGCCTGAGATCTGCATCTGTGGTCTATATCTCAGACTCTGTATCTGGGACTGAACTGTTGTGGTGAAGTGCCAGCATCTGGATCTACTAGCCCAGGAGAGAATAGTGGAGAATTGGTGGATCTGACTTCAAACCACCCCGCTAGTCCACAGAAAGCCCAGGTGCCTGAGCTGCCTCAGGCAAGCTCACTAAAGCCCAGCTAAATGCAGGGTATTGGGCTGTACCTGCACCCTTTCTCTCTGATTGAACTGTGGGCTACAGAGTACCAGCATCTGCTGGCCCAGTGGGGAGCCCAAAGTGTGGAGCTGGGATAGATCTAACTATAGATCACCCTGCCAGTCCACAGAGGAACTCAGGGCCCACAAAGGGGGCCCTGGCAGCTGTGAACACATTCTTCATAGTGCAGGCAAACACTGCAGGCTAACGTGCTGGTTTGGCACTCTCTCTAGAACAGAACACCAACAGCTCAGGTTCTAAGGTCAACAACTAATAAATGGGACCTCATGAAACTGAAAAGCTTCTGTAAGGCAAAGGACTCTGTCAACAGAACAAAGTGATAGCCTACAGACTGGGAAAGATCTTCACCAACCATACATCTGACAAAGGGCTAATATCCAAAATATAAAAAGAACTCAAGAAATTAAACACCACCAAGCAAAATAATTCAATTAAAAATGAGGCATAGAGCTAAACAAAGAATTCTCAACTGAGGAATATCAAATGGCTGAAAAACACTAAAATGCTCAACATCCTTAATCGTCAGAGAAATACAAATTAAGACAACACTGAGATTCCATCTTATTCCCATCAGAATGGCTAAGATAAAAAACTCAAGTGACAGCACATGCTGGTAGGATGTGAAGAAAGGGAAGCACTTCTCCATTGCTGGTGGGAGGACAAACTTGTACAACTACTTGGGAAATCAAACTGGTGCTTTCTCAGAAAATTGGGAACAGGAATACCTCAAGACCTAGCTATCTTACTCCTTGGCATGTACCCGAAAGATGCCCTGCCACACAGCAAGAACGTTTGCTCAATTTTGTTCATAACAGTCTTATTTGTAATAGCCATAATCTGGAAACAACTTAGATGTCCCCAAGTCAAAGAATGGATAAAGAAACTGCAGTACATTTACACAATGAAATACTACTTAGCTATTAAAAACAAGGAAATCTTGAATTTGGCAAGCAAATGGGTAGGACCAGAAATGATCATTCCAAGTGAGATAACCCAGACCCAGAAAGACACACATGGTATATAATCACTTATAAGTGGATATTAGCCCAACATGGATGTCCTCTGGGTCTTCATTCAGCGGGTGATGGGGACATATGCTAGGACTGGTTGTTGGACTCCAGGTGAGACGGGTATGGAAGAATGGGGAGATAGAAAGACCCAGAGAGTCCAGGAGCCTCACAAGAAGACCATCCAGGCTGGTAGATTTGGACGCAGGGGGTCCTTTAGGGCTGTTGTACCAACTAAGGACAGTGCATGCAGTAAACCTAGAGCCTCTACTCAGATCTATCCAATGGACAGTGCATTCTCCATTGGTGTGGGGAGAGCAGGGACTGCCTCAGCCATGAACTCTGGTGCCCCCTATTTGACCACTTCCCCTTGGTGTGGATGTGTGGTGGCACTCAGAGGAAGGGGAAGCAGGGGATCCTGATGGGGACCGATAATCTGTGATCATTTGGTAGTGGAGAAGGTCCCCTTCTGTCACAGGCCTAGGGGAAGGGAGTAGGGTCAATGGGGAGGGAGGGAATGGAAAGATATAAGTGAGGGAATTACAATGAGGATATAATCTGAATAAATTATTTTTAAATGAAAAAAAATTAACTAATTAATAATGATGCATTCATGTATTAAGTTGAAAAGAGGTTGACAATGTTCTTAAGAGATGTAGCACTTTTCAAATGATAAGATTACAGAGACAGTTTCTACCAAAAAGTCACCCAAAACTCTCGATAACATTGGAGCATCATTTTCATCCTTCTGGCCCAGTATATTAGAGAGACATATTTGTGAGGCAGGAACTATTGAGGACTTTCTTACCCTGTCTTGACAGAGACTGGCCATCCAAGCTTGCCCTACTAACCTGCACTCCCGGTAATCAAGTTTATTCCTTCTCAAGTCTCTGATGGGGTTGAAGACCAGGTAGCTTAGTTTTACAATGAAGCTTAGTTGTTTAGGGGTTAAGATGTTTTTAGGTCTGGACAGATGTTTTAAGTTGATAATGACAAGATGTGATGGAGATTGATTTACATTCAGAGTTTTAGACTCATCAAGATAAGAAAGATCTTTTCTTCAAGGCTATCACATACAAATAGCAGAAATACTAAGAATGTAACATTTATGTAATTCCTGATTATACCATGGTTCTTCTTACTGTAGGTAGTTAAAGGAAAATAAAGAAAAATGAAAAAGAGAGAAAAAAAGAAATAACATTTTGCTATATGTATGTACCACATTTTCATTATTCATTCATGATTTGGAGAATATTCAGATTGTATTTTATACTATTGTGAATAAATTGGCATTGAACATGGCTAAAAGAAGAATTAAGAAGGGGAACTGTTTTTAAAGCTACTTTTTAAGGACAGTATATAGCAGTGCCTAGGATAAAAAAGATGATTATAGATGTTCACTACTTTTTTTTTTTAACCATTGTGGTAAAACATGCAACCCAGGAAACATACAGAAGGAAGATTTTATGAGCGTATCACCATCTCACATTGGAGAAGTACGGGAGCAGACCCATGTTTTTCTTTGGGATGGAAGATTGAGACAGGATCCGTCCATACGGCCCTTGTTCTCTTGTAACTTGATATGTAGCTTGGGCTGCTGTCAAATTCACAGAGCTCTTGCTGCCTCTGTCTCCACAATGATTTTGGGAAGATATAGTTATTTGAAACCATTCACATTTTATTTGAAGATACTTTTCAGAATTAAATTCCAGTTTTCATGATGCTTTCTTTAGAATTAAGGAAAATGTTACTGTTAATACCCTTGATGATTGGTTTTTATTATCAGAAAGTTACAAAGAGATTTATAAATATTTACATTAGCTAAATAAAATTTTGCTTTCAAGACAGTCACATCCTCATTGACGTTCTGATATTCATGGTAACTAGAATGTTAAGAAACAGTTTTAGAACATTTCACCAAATTTATATATGAAAAGAGTGTGTTATAAAGACTTTTTAAATTTCCTCAAGGGACGGTTTATTCAGTTTTTTAATTTATTATTTGATTGCTTACTTTTAAAAAAGCTAATTTGGGTATAAGCCACATAAGTAAAGTCTATTTCATAGTCACCTGAGGATTTGGACTACAATGTTACTAACTCTAAATGGACTAAGTTTACTAAGTATCATTTGACAAGCCGGAGCACTGAATACAAGCAAGGAAATACTTATTTTCTTTCTGGCTATGAAAACAACGATTTAAGATTCTTTCTATAAAGCACATATGCTCAAAAGATAATAAAAATAACCCCCCAAAATCTCCCAAGGAGGATGGTATACGTGTATGTGTGTATGTGTGTATGTATGTAGATAGATAGATAGATAGATAGATAGATAGATAGATAGATAGATAGAGATATACACACACATACACAATGTATAGAAAGACTCTGTGGTATCTTGGTAGAATTCAGATATTTTATATTATGGATTACTTTGTTTTGCATTATTGTGCTCTAGTGTTTTAAGGAAACAATGTTCATTAGTGAAGGTTTGTATTCAGTGGATGAGGCCAACAGTATGCACTAGAGTGTGCTGATCTTTGGCTTTACATTCATCTAAGAGTACAGTGTGATAAAAACTTTCTGTTTTTAAAGTGTCACTCATGTGTGTGGCTTTATGTACCATACATAATAAAAGTAAAAGCAGGAATAAAGACGGAGCGCTACTCATTATTTCTCAATATCCAACATCTACCCAATGCAAATAAAATTAAGGATGGAAAGGTTATTGCTTTGTTTTATTTTGTTTTTAAGAATTGCCCTAAGCATTTATCACTTGCTTTGTCTTTGATCAGTTACAATGCTCTTTAAATTTTAGTATGGGCATTATAATCTATTAATAATACTTTAGACAAAACAAATACATTAAACTCCATGGACCACTAAATAACATCTTGTTGCTTAGAAAATTTACCAAAGCAATGGTAGTCATATTTACTTAACCTCTTCTGGACATATAAAACATAATTTATAAGAAAAAGATTGAGCATTAAATGCTACCCTAGGGACATGGTCAATAGCATTGGAAACACTGTGTCAGCTATCAGTGGGTTTGTCCTTATGTTCATCAGGTAATGAAAACAGGTATGTTGGCCATTGGGTCATTAAATAATACTTGAAATGACTTTTTTCCTGAGCATTTTGTTTTACCATATAAGAGATTTTACTGCCAAAGATACAGAGAATCTGATTTTATCTAAGTAACGACTAGATAATGGTGGAGATAGTATTCTGAAAAGTGACATTTAAGATAGCATCTCTTGACATTTATTGCTAAAGAAATCTATGAAGAAGAAAAAACAAATTTACCATAGTGCAATATTGAAAACGAATGGGAATGAACAATATAGAATTAAAACTACAGATATTGAGAATGGTTAAATACACTGGCTACATTTTCAGAGAATCTGGGTTCAATTCCCAACACCCAAGTCAGTTCATAACTGCCTGTAACTCCAGGGAATCAAATGGCTCCTTCTGCACCAGACATGTGTGTAGTACATAATCTATAGGTAGACAAAATATTCATATAAATGTGTGTATATATACATATATGTATATATGTAAACAGGAAAGTATACATATATGTATGTAACAATAATTATTATTATAAAGGACCATGAATTTGAAGAGAAGAAAAGGGATATATGAAAGACTTTGGAGGAAAGAAGGGAAAAGAAAAATGATGTAAATATTATAATCTCAAAAATAAAAGAAAATTTTAGCCTAAAATATTATAACTATTTCTACATTGTTTGTGTAATAATATAAATGTATATGTACAAAAATAAAATAATTTTAAAAATCTTGATTGTTTCATTGGTTATTCTTGATGTAGGTAGTTTAGTGTGTGTGTGTGTGTGTGTGTGTGTGTGTGTGTGTGCAATAATATAAATGTATATATAAAAATAAAAAATTAACTAAAAGAGGAAAGAAATACCCGCTCCCCTCACTATGGGACCCACATGAAGACCAAGCTGCCCATCAGGTACATCTGTGTAGGAGCTCTATGTCCAATCTATGCACAGTCCTTAGTTGGTGCTTAAGTCCCTGAAAGCACTTCTGAGCCCTGCTTAATTGGCTCTGTTCATCTTCTTGTGGAGCTCCTATTCCCTCCGGATTTTTCTATTCTTCCTCACCCACCCACCCCTTTCCACAAGACTTGCTACACTTTGTCAAATGATTGGCTGTGAGTCTCAGCATCTGTTGCAATCCTCTGGTTGGTGGTTCAGTCTCTACAAGCTCCCATGGGCCCAGGTTATTTGCCTCTGCAGGTCTTCTTGTGGTGTCCTTGACCCCTCTAGCTCCCTCAATCCTTCCCCTAAGTCTTCCACAGGGCTCTCTGAATTCTGCCTGATGTTCAGCTGTGGATGGGAAGTCTTGCCTACACTAGGCAGTAATTTCCTAACTTGGAATGAATTAGTAAAGAAACTGAGCTGAGTTTAAACACGCGTTCATCACTGCTCTCTGTCGTGGATGACGATGTTATGTGACCTTGAAGTTACTGGCAGAACACGTGGTCTCTAACCTGGAACTGTGAGCTAAAATAACCCCTTATCTCTTAAGTGTTAAGTCAGAATTATTTTACCACAGCAGAATGAAAAGAAAGGCCAAAGACCTGATATAATGAACTACCCCAGAAAGTTATGGAGTAAGCACTGGAACATAAAGCCATAAATTATGGAATTGCATTTATTTCTCTATCTGTCAATGGCAGCCCTTTAACATTAGAGAATACACACCCACTGTGGGTGGGTTTTCTTTCCTCTGTCTACCAGCTCACACTAAAATGCTACTAGGACTTCATTAATCTAGACAACAGTTTCCCTATAATTAGTTTATTTTTTTATTTGTAACTGCACTTTACATTCTTCTGAGATCACTAAAAAAACTAGGAACCCCGAGCCCCTGAAATCTGAGATTAGTTATGTGTCATCATGAGAGTTTCCTTTTCCTTCTCAGTAGTGACTTATTTTTATTTTCCATAGTTATTATTTTGACCATTAATTTTATTTTTTGAGGGACATTTTTAGGACATTTATGACTCACAATAGGATGTTTCAATTCATATACACATTGCATAGTGGTGGGTTACATTAATTAGAAAATCCATAAAGAAATGATGAAAATTCAAAGTGATATATATTCTAATTATCTTTGTTCGGTATTTTAACACTGAAAATCGAGAGAAGGAAAGGGAGCCGCATTAATCTCACTATGCTGCTTTCCATGCCTGGTTCACATTTTTAATTTCACTACATCATTTCCTTTCTTTTTTCTTGTTTAATTTTACTATTAAATAAGTAATCTGCAGTTTTACTTAGCAACTTATTTACTACATTTTCTTCGTAATTAAGCAAATGCATAAACGTTTTAATAGTTTCATAATATTATTTTATGTTCCTGTACTACAGCATCTATTTGTCAACTTACTATGCCTCTACCAGAGCACAGCAATAGTTTTGTGTAAGATGTGTCCGTGTTTGTATCTTCTATGAGCTTTTTGTTTCCTTAACACAAATCTTCTGTGTTGGTCTTTCTAAGACATGTGCAATATACAGCCTTTAGATAGACAATACTTTTTGTAAACTAGTAAAACATGCAGCAATAGCTATTTAAGTAATGTTTTGACTAGGTGAAAAGTCTAAATAATGGCCAGAGTGACAGCACACTAGCTACAGTGTTTTCTATGCAATGTAACTTAATGAAGTCCATCTGCATAGAACACATAGAAAAGCCTGATGTGATTTCCTGATTTCCTGTCCTTGTAACTCTAACACTAGAGAGATGGAGACAGATCTTTTATACTCACTGGACACCAACACAGCATATGTGACAAGCTTCAGGTCCATGAGATCTTGTTTTAGAAAACAAAGTAGATAGTGACTGAGGGATGACAAATGGCTGATCCTTGATGTCAATATGCATTTGCACATATGTACATATGCTCCCCAAACATGAACACACACACACACACACACACACACACACACACACACACACATACACACAAGTTAAAATGTACCTCTTTAAAGTAAATATGGCTATGCTCAGCCCCTGTGTAATGGAATACGCAGTAGGGTATTAATATGATTGTTCAAGAAATGGAGATAAACAGGGAGAGGCAGTAACACAGGTGATTTTTATGTGGGTGACATTTTAATGGATTTGTACGCAGGTAACATCTTCTCAGCAAGAGCCAAATCACTGATTAGGGTTTGTAATAGGAGATGAATACTATCCAAGCGAAGAAAAGAGAAAATACCACTACTAGAGGGCAGAGGGTTCTGGGAATGAACTTTGACATCTCTACATCACGTTGTCCTGGAGGGATTTCTGGTCTGCAGAGATCTAAAGAACATCAGTGTTTTGGGTAAATATAGCCCTGAGATTTTATCAAATCTAAGGGTATTAGATGTTAGGTACAGTTTCTCTGGGCACACAAATTCAACAGTGATGAATTGCTAATTATTTTCATTTGTGCTATTGTAAAAGTAAATTTTATTTGACAGACGTAATTGTTGTATTGGAGGCCTACTGCCTTTGTCTGCTAAGCTAGTCCTAGTTTTGGAAGCTTTTAGCCTCTGTACAATCTAATCTAGCCCGAGAATATTTTTCAGTCTCCGAGACTTACGACAGAGCAAGCTTACCATTTCCAGCTCTTTCTGAACTCTGGTTGGCTAGTTCAACTAAGCTGCTCTGACTCAAACTCCCCTCCAAGCTGACTGATGCAAACTGTCTTCTCACAGCTTCTGACTGATTTGCTCTACTTGGCCTCGAACTAATGCTAGCTATTTACTCTAATCTTCTGGCTCCTTCTCATTCTCTGGTTTTTTCTGTCATCACCTGTGTCTACTTTGTTCTCTCTTCAACCTGTCTTTGTAAAACTCTCCAGGTAAAACTGCCTTCCCTTTTCCTCTCCGCTGCTCTATCTTAAGTCTTCTCTCTCTCCCCTGTTGTTCTCTTGAGAGTGGGGTATATCCTATTCTGTCAAATATTTCTCTGATTCATCATCTGTCTGCCCCTCAACTACATGTCACTTTCAAACACAGATGCTTCCTTCTATAAACTAACCTTACTTATACAGTTTTGGATTAAGCATGTGTACTAAATGCATGTCTGTATTCTAGCCAGGGTGATTAAAGGCGTTTAGTAATGCTGTGTCTATATTCCAGCCAGAGAGATTAACGGTGTGCTGGATTAAAATTCTTCTACATGATGTCTTAAAAATTGTATGTAAAAGAGTTTAAGATTATCAATAGCAGGCATGTCAGGTAAGATATTGCAATCTTTTGTGAAGAAGCCAATGGCCTATGGGGTCAGTATGTAAAAGCCATGGTTCATTCATGCAATCTTTTACTCATGTAACAGATAGTTCTTCAATCAGCTTACTTCAGAGTAGAGTCTTATTAGGACCCCATCCTTGTGAGATTGCAAAACATATGTGCTCACTTAAACTTGTGAATCCATAATAATGTAAAAAGTACATGTTTCTTTTTCTACATTTTAAAATTCCTACTGGGAAAAAGCACACTGAGCTTACTAGCAAGCCTTCCCTAACTCATTTCCACTTTGCTGTTAGTAATAGTACTATGAAACTGTAACAACAGGAGTTATTAATCATTTGCTTAATGTTAATCATTTTTCCAAATATGCTTCCCCCAAGTTTTTATTTCTTTGACATTTCCTTATGCATTCTGACAGGTTTTTTTTTTACACACTATCAATAATAGTCCTCAACCCAGAGTTTTACAACCATCCATTACAAAGTTAATTGTATGCTGGATTTATATTTTCTTTATCACAGCTGTCAATGAAATGAAATACTTTTTTTCCCAAGGACAAAAGAGGCTCTTATTCAGAATGTATCAAAAATGGAAAATCATGCTCACCAAAGTAGCTTTGCTCTAATTTATGGGTCCTCCCTCATTTGATTTTCATCATATACTATAGTTCTTTTTCTACTTGTGTATGATGAATGTTCCACTTGTCATCTTTGTGACTGGGTGATACACAGTCAAACTTTGAAAGCATGTAGGCAGTGAATCAGCAGAATATCAGACTAGGCAGAGCCACAGACAAAATCTCCACCAAAACATTGAGAAACAGGCGCAATCCGGAACCAGCTTTATCAAAGTCTGGAAAGCAGTCAAAGGTATCCAGTAACTGAGCAAACTTCAACACCCAACTCTCAATAATGAATAGAACAGCAGGACAGAAGATCAGTAGGAAAGGGAAGAATACAAACAAGACAGTGCGCTGACCAAGCCTGCCAAGATGAGCAAATGATGTTACCTACTTTTACATAAATGCAACAAAAATATCTGACAGAAAGAAGGGCACCATTCGTTTGTTTTATCCCAAATAACCATATTCAGAGTGTTGAGTCTGTGATGACTTGCATACTTAGATAAGATACCATGGTGACAGAAGTGTGTCGCATAAGAGGCTATCATCAGACTATGACAGGAAATAGAGAGATAGAAAAGGAAAAGATAAAAAAAAAAGAAAAGAAAAAGAAAAGGAAAAGATATTCCCACAAGGACACAATCACAGATACTTCCTCCAGCTAAGCACTATCTGTTAAAAATTTCGGGCCTCCCAAAATATCACTATCACCCGGGAAACAAGCATTCAAGACATGAGCTTCGTATTCAAAATTTAATACCCCTTGACTCCCAAAGTCATGTGAACATCTCATAGTCTACTTACAAAGGCTTAATATAAATCCAAAGCTGCTGAAAGGTCAAAGTCCTAAGGCTCTATTGGGACCCAAGGCAATTTCTTAACTATGAACCCCTATAAAATAAAAAAAATAAATAAAACTTTTTGCTTTCAGGATCCAATGGCACAGAATGAACATTCCCATTTCAAAGGGCGAGAGATGGGGAAATGATAACCAAAGCAATACTGAATGCCAGAAAATAAAATGTTAAGTCTATAGCCCACATCTCTCTTCCTGTAAATATGGTGTTGCAGCATGAGCTCGAAAACGCTTCTTACACAGAGTCTCTGCACTGTTTTCATTTGTTTGCTTCCTTGTTTGTGTGTTTGTTTTCTAAGCTTTTGGTGCCTTGTTCATAGAATTAAAAGACACTGACAAAGATTAAAAAGTCACAAGGAATGTTTCTCAAAAACAAAGCAATAATACATATCTCATATGCTACAAAAGAACAGTGGGCTCCATGAGTTAGTGTATTCAAGGAGATCATTTATTCTTTGTAGATTCCGTTTTTGACATCATAAAGGAGGATATTGCTACATGTCTAGAGAAGGTGGTTATGTTTTGATAAACATGCGAGTGGTATGGAAGGGTTTTTTTTTTTTTATTCACTATGTCCTATCCCATGATGCAGCTGATTTTAATCATAGGAACATCCAATTACTTAGCATAAAATAGTTTCTAGGAGATTTTTTTCCCTGTGAGTTAATTCTGAAAATACACTGCACAAAACTTGCTTGTTGTTCATATGCCCCAAACCAATTCAGGCTTGATCAAGCTTCTTTTTCCTATTCTTACACATACTGAAAAAAAAAATGCTGCAAAGGAAAATGAAAACCAAAGATCACTTACTAAAAAGTGTCAGGGAGAATTAACTTATCCCATTATTTGGATCAGTGCAACTGTGTGTGTGTGTGTGCAGTGTGATGCAGTTGAGGGTGCTAGTTTTCAAGGTACACTGACAGGTTGATGTGTATATAGTCAAAAGCAGTTTAGTCCTAGCTTGCTAAAATTTCACTGTGATTGTGTACCCCAGCCCATCTCCTATTGTCTTACAGTTTATGTGGCCTATTTCATTGTGAGTTATTTTCTTCATCAGATGTATCAGGTTCCTAACATCTCCAGCTTCCCAAAGTCTGTATTGTATCTTGGACTTAATTGCCATAGCTTTATACATCCCTCACTCTGGGCCTCTAGCTATTATTCTGTACTTGCCACACCCTCCATGGCCTTCATGTCTACCTTCCAAATCTTGGAATGAGCCTTGATGGCCTATAATACTTGAAATTCCTAAGCCCATAAAACCAGCCTCATGTGAAGAATGTAAATTTTTTCTGTCAGGTTAAGCAGGAGCCGAGGATCCATTGATTGATGGTAGCTGTTGAGGACTCTGAATGCCTAAATGAAGGAATCTGCAAAGACAGTTCCCAACATGATCGTTTGAGTGAGGCATACAGAAAGGCCTCTTTTATCAAAAGAAAGTGGTAGTGAGTGTAAACATGTTTTTTGTTTTGATCTCAAATGTGGGATGTGTAACAGACTTGTGTGAGGGTGTGTGGTGTTTGTCTGCTAGAAACAGACTTGTGAGAGAACACAAGTGGTGTTTTTCCACTAGAAGAGGAGTTACTGCTTGTGGCAGCATGGTCTTTGCCAACTGATAAGTGCACACACACACACACACACACACACACACACACACACACACAAGCCCAAAACAAGAGTCTGAGGTTTTTGGTTCTGGTATGGCTTCCTGTTGTTTGGCATTTCATTGCTTTGTTCAAGACATTCCTAGAGAGAAATGCTCCAGAAAATGCTTCAAGGTTTCAAGGTTCCAGGCTACTGTGGTTGCAGTCACTTTTGTTGAATTGCTGGTTCGCTGTTTAATGGATCTGCAGGAATCCTGACAACTATGAGTGGAATCTTTCCAAGGAATTAAGTCTAAAAGGGTCCTCTCCTGTTCCCATTAACCTCTTTTCTCTCTTATCTAGGGTAGGTGGGTTGTAATGGAGGCATAAGCATTAAAGAACCCCAAATAAAGTAGATTGGAAAAACTTCGAAGCCTACAGGAAGTCATACAAATAATTGCATGATTTTTGTACCCTGGAGCTTTTGTGTGTAAGGTCTAGCAAATTCCTAAGGAGCCCTAGAGATAGATTTCCTATTATTCTAGTATAAAGTGTTTGCTATGCCCTCACCATATTTTTCCCCAACTGTCAATTTTCCCCTATTATAGACATCTTCTGTGCTTTTCATATCTTTCTAAGGTGAACTCACTGACAGTTCTCACTCTAACTGTGGATGAAAGCAGCAAACAATAACCACGCCACAATCTATATTCTCTTCTGCCTTAAAAATTATGCTATCAAATTAATTAGTGCATCATTTTAAACTCAGACTCAATCAAAATCTCAGAGCATGGACAAAATATAGATACTTTTTTTTTTTGGTATTGTATAAAAGGGCTTATCTGTTATCCAGTTTTTACTGTAATCCTCATTTCTCCTGAAATGTCATGCCACTGGCTTTCCTTGTAATTGGAGTTCTAACCCTCTACCAAAATTTCCCATATAGCTGTGCTTAGGCAATTTTAAGCTTTTTAATATCCTACTATAACCTACTTTGTCAAGCTCTTACAAGTAGTCTTTACAAACAAGTCTTAAGTTTTAAGTGTCACGGAGTAGGTTTAATCAAAAGAGCAACCCAGTTCCATAGGAGCAAATACTTGTCTTAGTTAATTCTTATTAATATGGCTAAATATGTGACAGAAACAACATTAAAAATTTTATTTTTTACCTCATGGTTTCATATGGTTCTACCCATAATAAGTTGGCACCATGCTCTTGGGTATAATTTATTGCATTTAATATTCACACCACAGCACAGTCATATTACACAACCCAAACCAGAAAAATATAAAATTATTTCTTGTATGAAAGAAATCCAACTTATATCATAAATTACATTACAAACAAAACTCAATAAAACTAAAAGTAGTTAAATCATGCAAAATACTTTTCACTGCAGTTGACTGAGGGCAGAAATTAACAGGAAAAACTGAACATTCATAAATAACTTGGCTTTAAACACAACATTCTTAGACAGTCACTGTGTCAAAGAAGATCACAGAAAAAAATATACATCCAAAGGATACAAAACAATAGCAATGCTCAGACAGACATATCTATTATAAACCTTGTATTAGAAAGAAAAAAAAAATCTAAAATAATCTACTCTTGTTCATTTGGGAACACGTAAAAGAAAGAAGAAATGTAATAATAAAGATTATGATAGAGATAGCATAGTGTTTCTACCGTTAACGGAATAAAATATCTTTACCCACAAAAAAAAAAAAAAAAAAACCAGAAAATTTTATTTTTACAAAGAAAAGAAATATGGATAATTAAAATTAGAATTGAGAGTGACATAACTACTAAACATATAGAAATACATAGAGATATGAGAAAAGATGATGGGTAAATATATACCTGAAGTGTAGACAATGTAGGTGAAATAGACAGCACCCACATTAGGTGCATCACAAACGCCTCTGACTCCAGCTCACAAGGTGCCCAACACCTCTAGATTTCCCCGGTGCCTGTACTCATGCAATCATACTCAGACACAGGTCCACAGATGCACATTATTAAAAGCAGAAATAAATATTTTTTTAAAGATTTGAGGGAAAACAGCCTTCCATTTCTCTTTCGAATTAAAGGTGCACGTAATATTGTGTGGGGAAAGTTGTCAGAACATTTTTGGGATGAGTTGGAGAGGAAGAAACAGGCTGTGGATTTCACAAAAACACATTGTATTAATGTATAAAATTCTCAGACTATACATTTACAGAAAAATTACATACATGAAAAATTGACAGCCTATTGGCAGTGGCTGGTCATTGCCGTTGGTTATCATGGGGCCAGACCCGAACTGAAATATTAAAATGTTCTTCTGAGTCTGGCACTGCCAGCCATCAGCAGCTTCCATATACTTGCTCTCATTGTCTGGCCTGCTTTCCTGAAGCTCCCACTTCTATTGTGAAGACATCGTAATGGTGTCAGCATGCGACTTCGGCTCATTTTTATTGTTATTTTCAGAACTGTAGGACTTTATCACACAAAACCTAGAGTACTTTTATTTAATCCTTCAAGCTAAAGTTGAATACATTAGACAATTGCTTCAAATTGTTTGAGAAATATATGGTTGAAGTCACAGAGTATAAAACAGCGAAAACATACAGCTCTGATGTTTGGTCTTATCAAAATAAGAAGCAATAGATTTACAATAAAAGGCCATCAGAAGACACACTGCGCTTTCAGGGTGCCTTGCATTGTGGATAAGAATCTTATGTTAGACCCTCAAAGTTACTGAGAGAATAGGGCCTGAGACAAACCCCGTGTTCACAACAGAAGAAAATAGAATAATGTGACTTTTCTGTATAAGTGGATTCTATTTAATAATGATTAATAGATTCATTAACATGGAATTAAATTTATCTTAAGGATTAGTGCATCAAGAGCACAGGCTGTTGGAGGATCATTAGGGCTGAGATGCTTGTCCTTGGCTTTTATTTCCACATGTAGCAGTCTGGCCTCTTAAGGCAAAAATAGAAGTGAAATGAGCATGTAACCATAGAAACCGCATGAGGCAGTTAAAGGAAAAGGCACTTAAGGTGTAAAAACACCAAGTGAATATACAATGCATAACAAAACATATTCGTAGATGTCAAAATGAAGTATAGGTATGGCTATTGTTCAGAAGAGTCTTTGACAGTAATTCTAGCTCATACGGCGATACCCACCAAGACATAAATTTTAGTGTGTTGCTTCAAAGATAAAATGAGGAGGAAAAAAAAAAACCCACTACTAATTGTAGTCTTTAGCATGATACTAAGAATGTAATAGAAAGCACATAAAATTTAATCAAGTTAAATTTAATTTAAAGGGATATTGCAGTTTTTTGCTCAATAGTCAAAGAGCTTTGTTGAATATATGAGCAAGTAACAGCACCTTTCAAAAAATAATTTGTTTTTTAAACTATGTAATGTTTTCAGATTGATGGTATGTGCCTATGAGTGTAGGTGCCTCAGGTGGTCAAAGACAGGGCCAGATGCCCAGAAGCTTAACTTTCTGATGTGGTGGTGAGCTACCTAGGTAGGTGCTAGGAATCAAGCAGCAATCACTGTTGACCACTGAAACATGTCCAGCCCTGGGAGTTTAAGTATCTCTTAATGGGAATATTAAGTCCCAAACTAGACAGATGCTTGAACATTATGAATAGACTGCTGAGGTCAGAGGGTTTTATTAAACCAAAGACTTATCTTATTCACTAACTCAATGAGAACCATGTTGTAGTTATATAGTACTACGGAATAGCGACCTTACTTCCAAAATCTAAAATAGTTCATTAGCAGAAACATTATGTCCATATATATGTGGTTTTAGAAATGTAGCCAAATGTAAAGTTTTTCACTGAACAACATATATTTGCCATCAAATAAAGGATACACTAAAATATTTCATAAAATAACCTTTTGTTGATATGTATAAAATGCTCAGTGTTATTTAGTATTTAGACTCATGTCCTGTTTCAAAGGTGTTTCATTATATTTATAGTCTATATTTTAAAATATATTCTTCTCTCATACAATACCATCCTGACTGCAGCTTCTCCTCTGCCCTCTCCTTCCAGCCCTCTTCCACCTCCCTTCTCACCCAGATCTATTATTGGTCCCTTCAAAAGTGATCAAGCCTCCTAGGGATATTAATTGAACCCAGCCTAACAAGGTACAATAAGACTAGGCACAGAGCTTCATATCAAGGCAGGACCATGAAAACCAGTAAGTGAAGTGAAGGGTGCCAATAGCAGGAAAATTTTTCCAGTTTTAAGCTCTTTTATGTTCAAACATTTCCTAAGAGGAATATTCAACCTGTGTATTAAAGTCACTGACAAATGTTTATATTATATTTTCCATTTAAATTTTATTAGAATATTATTTAACAAAAGTTGGGATATTCCTTGCCTTACCATCTTCTCAAAAAAGGTAGAAATCTGAATCCACACACATATAGTCACCTAATTTTTGACTAAGAAGCCAAATCTATTCAATGGAAAAACTGGATTTCGACATGTAGAAAAATGCAATTTTTTATTTTTGGCATTCAAGAATTGGTAAAGACTCATATAAATAGTAAACAATGCTTTTTGGCTTTATTCCCCAGCCTAAATAGTATGTTACATTCAGCCAGCCCCATTCTATCCTTGGATACACCCAAGAGTCCCACTTTAGTAAATAAAAGTTGCATGAAGATTTCTGAGGAACTGAATTAGGCCAGGGGTACACTATGCATGAGGGACAGAAGCCATGGCTTAAGCCTTCTTCTGTATATGGCTTGGGCTTGTGGGTCTTTAAAAACAATACTCTTTTTTTTCTTTGCTGTATATTTATTTATTAGCATGCCTCAGTAAGGGGAAAAAACCATACCTAGGAGCCAGTGAGTCCTAAAACTAGCCAAGTGTCTGAAGTCATAGTGTAAAAAGACAGAGTCCTTTTCACTTCTGAAGGCTGCTTTCGTGTAGACATAGTGAAGCTGACCACAAATAAAAGTGAAAACAGATCCAGAATAAATACAGCAAGCAATGGAAAACAAATGGATTCTGGAGTTCAGATGGAACAACACAGGTTTCTGTATGCGCCGTATTCTGCTCCTTGCCCCAAATGTTTTTTTTTTTTGTTTGTTTTTTTTGTTTTTTTTTTTTTTTAGTATTTCTAGCATTATTAATGGAATTAATTATTCCACATGGGTTAAGAAAAAAAAAAAAAAAAAAAAAAAAAAAAAAAAAAAAAAAGAAAAATGCAATTGGACCCATACTTGTCACCATGCACAAAAGTCAAATCCAAATGGATTAAAGACCTCAATCTAAAACAAGAGACACTAAATCAGTTCCATGAAAAAGTGGGGAAGAGCCTGGAACATATTGGCACAGGAGACAACTTCCTGAACAGAATACCAACAGCCCAGGCCTTAAGGTCAACAATTAATAAATGGGACCTCATGAGGCTGAGAAGCTTCTGCAAGGCAGGAGACACTGTCAAAAGAACAACGTGACAGCCTACAGACTGGGAAAAGATCTTCACCATCTGACAAAGGCCTAATATCCAAACTTTATAAAGAACTCAAGAAACTAAACGCCACCAAACCAAATAACCCAATTGAGAAATGGGCTTGGAACTAAACAGAATTCTCAACAGAGGAATATCAAATGGCTGAGAAACACTTAAAGAAATGCTCAACCTCCTTAGTCATCAGGGAAATGCAAATCAAAACAACTCTGAGATTCCATCTTACACCCATCAGAATGGCTAAGATCAAACATTCAAGTGACAACACATGCTGGCAAGGATGTGGAGAGAGAGGAACACTCCATTGCTGGTGGGAATGCAAACTAGTACAGCCACTTTGGAAATCTATCTGGTGCTATCTCAGAAAACTGGGAATAGGGCTTCCTCAAAACCCAGCTATTCCACTCCTTGGAATATACCCAGAAGATGCTCCAGCACACAACAAGAAAATTTGCTCAACCATGTTCATAGCAGCCTTATTCATAATCGCCAGAACATGGAAACAGCCTAAGTGTCCCTCAGTAGAAGAATGGATAAAGAAACTGTGGTACATTTACATTATGGAATACTACTCAGCTATTAAAAACAAGGAATTCCCGAAATTTGTGGACAAATGGATTGAGCTAGAAATGATCATAATGAGTGAGCTAACCCAGAAGCAGAGAGACTCAAATGGTATATACTCACTTATAACTGGACACTAGCCCAAGGGGCAGGTCCCATGAAAGTCTTCACCTACCAGGAAAGTGAGATAGAGGTGAGGACATCCTATTGAGACTCTAGGTGAGAAAAATATAGGGGATAGGGAAGTAGGTGGATCCAGAGGGTCCTAGAAACCTACAAGAGGAACATTAAGATGGGTAGATCTGAGCCCAGGGGTTCTGTTTGATCTAAGGCACCAACCAAGGACAATACATGCAGTCATCATCAAACCCCTACCCAGATCTAGCCAAGGGACAGAACATTCTCCACAGTTAAGTGGAGAGTGGGGACTGACTTTCACATGATCTCTGGTGCCCCATATTTGGCCATGTCCCTTTGTTGGGGAGGCCCAATGTCACTCAGAAGAAGGATAGCAGACTACCAAGAAGAGACTTGAAACCCTAGCACCATATTCATGCGGAGGAGGTCCCCCTCAGTCACAGTCATAGGGAAGGGGGATTGGGGTGAAAGTGGGAGAGAAGGAGGAATGGGAGGATTCATGGGATGGGATAGAAAATGAGATGTAATATGAATTATTTTATTTTTCAATAAAAATGTGTTAAAAAATAAAATAAAAATTTCCCCTAAAAAAAAGGTAGAAATCATATGAAAGTAGCAGTAAAAACTTTATTTCCAATTTCTAACAGTGTGGCTAGTCATAAGTAGATACTTTTCAGCAGGTAAAGAAAGAAAAATACCTTAAGAAATCAAAGTGGCTGTTAATAGATAAAGAGAAAGTGCATTTGGGGAGAAGTTAGGAGATAAAAATAAGATATTGGAGGGTTTCTAGATTTAACAGTTAAGGCTGATCCACATCCATATCCAATGTATAGTATCAATTTTATATCAGTTTTTAAAAGACAGGAAGTCTTTTTTGAAACACTAAAGCTTTTATTTAAATGAGAAATGGAATGCGAGGTTTTTATGATTCTGAATACTGTATAGTGTTCAAATCAAGATGTCAATAAAAAACGTAAAACAGCTCTGAAAAGCATGAACATAAAAGAAAACTTTTGTGTATATGAAATCATCTAGGAATGTATTTTATGGAAATCATCCCAATTTTAAAATTAATCATACTGTCAAAGATAAAATATGCATTTGAAGCCACTGCTTCTTAAGTTCCAAGTCACAAAAGTAAACCCATAAGAAGTAAATTAAGAGTGTTACACTCCCGTCAAGAATAACAGTAAGTCCAGTGGGGCATGTTCAGAGTCAAGTAACAATCTCTTTTTTAATATTTAATTTTTGTTTAAATATACACAAACAATTAAATGTAAGTATATATGGGAAAGTTGTGTACATGAGTGGAGTGCCACAGAGAAGAGATGTCATCAGTAACTCTGGAGCTAGGGAACCAAACTTAAAATCTTCTGCGAGCACCCTTAACTGATAAGCTATCTTCCTGGTCCCTTGAATAAAAATCTGTTGAAGCTAAAAACACAGAGAAAGAGAACATATTCATTGCATACCGGCAGTGTGGATTAGGGATACAGGTCCAGAAGTTGTAGAAGCTGATAAGAAAATCTATGACCCAACTTCCTGATTTCTGTTCTGCTGGTTATGATTGAGCAGCTGTGAATTCCAGCATTTACAGCTTATTCTTCTCAATACCAACTATCTTGATTCACACACTTAGGCCATAATGTGTTCGTGTGGGTTGTTGTAGCAAGGAGAATTAAATGACCTATTTTATTGTGGGTCAGATAATGGGGTTTGACATGATGGAAAGAACAACGCTTTCTTAATGAACTTTGATACTGTATACATTAGCCAAAGATTAATGGCTGTTTCTTGAAAGATGAGTGAGTGGACTGTGTGTTTGGAAGAAGAGTATCCAAGTATTTGATTGATCACAATAACCTGCTTTAGAAGGTATAGGTAGACATCTCTAGTATATAATTCTTCCCTTCCCTAGTTATAGTTTTATATAAAAAGGTATCAACTCACAAAAGAATATGTTTTCATCTCCCTGCAATTAAAAGGTGGGGCTTGTATTCATATTATGAATAATACAGAATATGATGTAATCCAATGTCTGGTTAGGTCCTTAGGAGGGAAGAAGAGTGCTCTGTATTTATTTCCTCCACTCTTCCCATGAACAGAACTCAAGCACATGGAGAGTGTAGAGGCTGTCTATACGTCAAGAAAGTTGTACAGGACTTAGGAAACGGGCATGGGCACAATGCAGATATTGCATCATCAGATTCATGGTTCTACTATTCTAGTTCTTACTATGCAAATTAGCATTTGCATAATGAAATTTATAGTATACCATTTAAAGAAGTTCTCTTCCATTTCTTCATACCTAAAATACAGATAGTTGTAGCTACTAGTTAGGACTAATCTATGAGTTAAATAAGGGTGTATGTGAAAGCACTCAGCTTAATTCCCATTTGTATTCATGACGTTTTTCATCACTGACATAAAATCCTAGAGAAAGCAACTTAATGGAAGGAAGATAGATTTTACTAACAGTTTAAAGAGATACACTCTGTCATAGGGGGAAAGCATAGGAACAGGAGTGCAAAGCTGCTGCTATGGGAGCTGACACATGTCTGGAAAGATTAGAAGGCAAAAACTAAACAAAAAGAGTCAGGCAACAAAACTCAACACTTATTTTCCCATATTCTCATTTACTACCTAAACTTAATGCCACTACCTCGAAGGTCTAAAACAAGACCTTATCTGGGAACCAAGTGTTCAAACAATTGATCAGGGGAATATTTTACATAATGTGCCTCACATTCTGCCCCTGGTTACTGTTGGATCATAGTCATCTAATGTAAAATGCATTTAGGTCAACTCCAGAAGTTATGATAATCTTGGAGTTCTAGTACTATTAAAAAGACAAAGAATTCTTGTGATATTAAAGACATGCTTTTAGCTGTGATCTCCTGTTTAATGCAAAAATCAACCTTTATAATTTCAATATAAAATTACATCAAGTACACTCCCAAGGGAGTGAACAGGAAGAAGACAAGAATTAAAAACTGTCTAGAGTCTGACTAAATGCTAGCAAGCAAATACCAAACCTTATGGCTGCATATCCAGAATCCAGTACGAAGGATGACACCATCTGGCTTGGTTAACCACTCCCTTTCATCATTATTGCCTCTTTAGTGCACCAGTTCATCATGCTTGCAACTATTTTCAGGATGCCTTATGTTTCTTCTGTCTTTAAGATTCTGAGTTCTCTGTTGCAATTTAGACTTCATTTCCCCATGCCTTTATTTACATACATAAGGGCTACATGCAGGGAATTTAATCCTATGACCATTGCCTTGTCTCACAGTTTTCTGGATTCTTGGCAAAAGATTCCATAACCCACTCAATCTTACATATTGTGACATTGTTAAAAAAAAAAAAAAACAGCACTATAAGAAAGAAGCCAAGTTTACTGCTTGCTCTAAATGTGGCCTGGCTCTTTTAGACCACAACTACACTAATCTCTGACCATCTGGGAAGCTATTTCCCTAGAAGACTCCATTTCTGGGTGAGATGGAAGACGTTTAGTGTTCTTAGTCTCTTTAAATAACAATTTAAGGCCGGGCATGGTGCCACACACCTTTAATCCCAGCACTCAGCAGGCAGACACAAGCAGATCTCTGTGAATTCAAGGCCAGACTGGTCTACAAAGAGAGTCCAGACCAACCAAGGCTATACAAGGAAACCCTGTCTCGATAAAGAAAAAACAAAAAAATTAAGAATGAAATCAGTCAGGCCACAGAGGAAGAGGTCATAAACAGTACAGGTGATACTAGATAAACTAAGATCAAATATTAGGGGAGGAGAGCTCCCCTATCTAAGGACTACAGGAGAAAGGGGAAGAGGATGAGAGAGGGGATGGAATCGGTGTAGATGAGGGAGGGGGTCAGGTCAGGAGGGGATGAGAGAGGGGGCCCCAATTGAGATGTAAAGAAATCAAACTACAGAATAAGCAGGTAATTTGTATTCTTAATCCCACTACATAGGAATAGTTCTGAGACTGGCAGAGATATAAATGTAAAGGCATAGAGAGGCCTCATGTTGACCACAGATTCTCTGTGACTTACTATTAGAGGCCATTACTAGTAAGGCAAGAAGGAAGATTTGTAAATGCCTTATGTTGACCCATACAGTGACCAGAAAATTGTAGCTTTAATTGTTCTGAGCATCCCACATACCTTACACAATTATAATGATAGAACTGTATAATGCTTGAGAGAAATTATGTTTTCAGAACAAAATAAACAGCTGGATCAGACCTGACAGAAATCATTCTTCCCAGCATGATGGGCACTGACCTCCTGCATCCTCCTAGTTCCAGCCCTGGATGATTCTGTTCCTTTTACTCATCAGAGTTGGACAGCTTCCTGGACAACATTATAGAAAACTTCTGATCCAATTAGGATTGCCATTGCAATCTCCTGCTAAGCCTAGAAACTGAACCACAAATGTAATCACTAGATTGCTTAACCATTCTCTCCAATTTTGGGGGACCCACTCCAAAGTATTATGTGCCCAAATTGAACCTGAAGAAACCTTAAGAGAACGATGCCCCATTCCCTCAAAGGGGTCGGGGTTTGTATAGGTTGCTGTATGCTCGCTTGATCTATAAATGCTTATTCTCATCGGGAGGTGGCCATAAGTCATTATTGGTCTTATACAGAGAAAAAATTAGGGGAAATGCAGGAACATCTCTCTCTTTGTCTTTATCTTTCATATGTAGGCAAGGAGATGGGAGCTGAAAAGAAAGAAAGAGAGATTTAGGAACATAGAGGAACATAGAACAAAAGCTAGATTATTGAACCTACTCCTCAACTCAAGGCCTTAATTGTTACTTATAATGAAGGTTATGTCTAAATCATTGCTATAGAATTTAGTATATTGATAAAAAAACATAGGCATGTCAAATAATTGGCAGATTTTAACACAAGAATATATATCCTAAGTCTAACAGATAGATATGACTCTATCAATATATGAGGTAAAATAGTTGAATAAAGTCTTCAAAAGCCTCAGAGACACACAGAATATGGCATTTAAAGTTGTTCTTACAATTCTAAATATCTTTGACAACAAGGCAAGTTAACCCCTGACAACACCCAGCCGACCTCAAAGAAGATGATGAACATCAAAGAGCTTCCTTATGGACATGGCTTCAAGGGTGCCAAATAAACACTGGGCAAAATGCCCTCGTTCCTGCCACAAACAGAATCTGCCTAAATGTGGGCTACTTAGATGCGGGCAGAGTCGATGGCTGCACTCTGCCAAGTCAGGGTAAGCTCCTCCTCAATAGTTCCTGCCCTGCAAACAAGTCTGGCAGAAATATTAGCCCAGAAAGCTGAAGATGAGACTCCAACGTTATAAAGTATATTGGGTGACTGGTCAGGCAGTAAACTGTCTTAAGTCAATTTATACATTTTGGAAGCTGCTAACCCATGCTGCTGGTTCACTCAGGAATTTAAGTTTTATTCCTTCTCAAGTCTCTGAGGAGCATTGAAGACAAGATAGAATAGTTTTATAACCAAGTTTAGCTGGTTAGGGGACAGGATCATTTTAGATCAAGATAAAGAAGTTAAGCTCTTAGAGTTGAGATAGGATAGATATTGAATCTCATTCGGAAATCTAGACCTAACAAGACAGGAAAAACACTTACTTCAAATGAGACGAATGCAGATGGCCAAGTCACTATGAATGTAACATGTATAGAAATCATTATTCTCATGATTGTCACATGGTTCTCCCTGCTGTATGTAGTTTGTTTTATACATGTGTAATAAAATAAAAGTACTTAAAAAAAGAATGAAAGAAAGGAAACTTAAAGACAGTAATTTGTATCTGTCTACCAACAGACCCTCATCTGGATCTATAGTGGCTGCTACACTGCTTTTAATTTTCTATCACCAAACAACTTAGTCCATTTGATTTGAATTAAATCTCATTATTAACTATCTTAAAATATTTATAAATGAAGAAAAAATTTTTGATTTTTTCTTGCATAGCATGTCTGTGAGGTAAGAGGATGATCTGAGCCTGCAAGTTCCAGACCAGATTGGAAAACATAATCAAACCCCTTTGGGGAAAACAAAACTTACTCATTGGTAATTTTATATTCTCTATGATTGATATATATTCAATAATTTTAATGATCTGATGTACTAAATTATAGATTTATTCTATAAAATGAACACCCCACAAGTTAGCATGTCTTATAACATAGTGAGCAGTGAAAGAGACTAGGGCCACACAATTATGATTGAATGTGACCAACACTTTAATACTCTGACATTTTCTCATCAGTAAATTGAAATGAATAGTAACACCCACTACATGGGTCTCCCAGGTTAAAAGACATCAAAACTTAAAGAACTTAAAATATTTCCTGGTACTAAGTTATATAACTAAACTCAAATAGAAATAATTTTATTATAGTACTAAATGCATGAGCCAGTGTATTTATTAATATGCAAAGACTTACAAGTGAAGAAAATGGAATCCTTACCTAACCAAGTTCATTGTTTGCTGCATATTATTTTTTTAGATACAAGTTTACCAAGGTACATAGCAACAAAGCAAAAAATTATCAATTGTATTAGGGAGTTAGATAAATTTCTTAGATGCTGCTGCTTAATCTGAAGTTGAAATAATAACTAAAATATTAATAAGACAACATGAGTTAAGATATCACAGGATATATGAACAATAAATGAAAAGACAAAGAGGTAATACTTTCTAAAGAAAATATATATATAAAGCATATACATATGCATATATACATACATACATACACACAAACACACACACACATATATATACACACATACACACACATATATATGAGTGTTTGCTTGAATCTGTGCACATGAATCCACAAGCATACTTGGTGCCCCCTAAAGTCAGAAGTGTACATTAGATCCTGTGGATCTGAGTAACAGAGGGCTGTGAGCTGCCATGTTGGATCTGAGAAACAAAACCCGGTCCTCTATGAGAGGAAAATATGTTTTAAACACCTGAGTCATACCTTTTAAATAAGTCATTTTTATGGAGTACATGTCGTGATACTATTCACGGATAAAATATTGGAGAGAAAATAGAAGGCACTGAAGCTAAATGAAAAGTTAGGTTGGAAATGGTGCACACTGTCTTAAAGAACGCAAACATGCTGAGGGGAAAGTTCAAGGAGTATATCCCTAAAGTTTTATAAAACAAATAGACGTGGTTCTTTGAAATTCAGTGAAGAATTAGTTATAGGGACACCTAACAAGAGAATTAAAGTGCTATAAGCCATGAAAAGAAATAATCCCAATAACTGAGCAGAAACTGATACTTCTAAAATATCACAAACTTATCTTATTCTTCATTAAATTGAAAAAAACTTATATACAAATCATAGCTTCTAGGAAAGTAACTTAAACAGAATCCAAATATAATAAGCAAGTTGAATTAGTGAACCAGGTGGTGTGGAGGAGTGATTTAGACACGTCTCAAACACCAAACAAAAAGATTAATCTATTTATGCTGTATCATTAGCATTGCCATTATTAGACAGAGAAAAAAAGAGATGTTAAGTGTACATTTTAAGATGTAAAATATATATGTAAGTGTTCCAAAAAGTTACAAAACCAAGCTAACTATAGACTAGGTTGTTCCAAAGTCTTTCTGGGAGCTGAAATAGAAAAGAAACTAAAAATAAAAACTTTAAATAAAATTAATTTTAAATTTAAAAAGGGAAGTGGCAAGAAATACTATTATTAGTATTTTAAAACTAAGAAACAATTTTACTTGATAGATTATGTATTTTTAAAGTATTTTCTTTGTTTTTTTTCTACTGGCTAACTAAATTTTTTAGCACTACTAAAATTTCTTGATTGCTCTATATGATATATTATCATCAATACTTGTCAAATTTTCAGCCATTTAATCACTGACATAGGGAATATTTTTATTATTTAAGGAGCTCAACAATGGAAATATTAAGTAGTTTATATCATTCATATACATTCAAAACTTTTCACGTATATTGTTATAAATTTTTTAAACAAAAAATTTGAAGTACCAAAACTAATAAAAGGCATATTTAAAAGCAATTAAATGATATAAAAGCATTCCAAGTTAAAATAATAACATACACACAAGTATTTCCTTTAACTCCTATAGACATTTTTTAAAAATATAAATAAAATCCATAATATATTTATGGTGGGTTTATTTACTTTTTAATTTTCACTTAGTATGCATAATTAGTTAATTCTAATGTTCCACCAGAAATTAACTATTTTTCTCATCTAACCTGATGTAAGTTTTATTAAACCTGAATATTTTCAGTTTAGAAATGATTAAATGTATCAACACATGAGATTACAACAGGAATGACAGGATGTGCTTTGTATGTGTGAAATGAGGAAGGTTCACAGTAGCCTGGTTGCTTCTTCCTGTCATGGACATAAGGTGGCACAGCTCTTCTCTCAGAATCTGCTGTTGTTGTATTTGCTAACTTGTATACTGCCACTACATAGTGCATTATCTTAAACAATAAAATTGCTTGCTTTGCCCTTGTGTTTTTTTAAACCTATAAAATGGAAATAAAATTAGTAGCTAAACTACAAGTTTAATATGAAAATCAAAATTTATACAAAAAGATGAGGACTATATTAAATATTGAACCAACACTATAATTGTTTGATTTTTAAAAAATCAAACAGTCTTTTTCTTTAAAATTTCCAACATTCAGGTAGGTGTGCAGCAGACACATGCACATATCAAAGTATTCTAGGACCCAGGAACATTCTGTGCAAAGACAAAAGGAGAGAATTGTTTTTCTGAACAATATAGTTTGCTTCCTAGGTAGCATCAGTTTAAGAGGGAAGATAGTAGAAACTCGGCAAGACAGGAAATTGGGATGCAGGTCGTATGATGTGACAAGACATAGTCTTCAAGATGCATTGATCTTTCCTCATTTCCTCCAGATGATAGCACTGACTTATACTTTTATTTAAAAAATAAGCAAGAAAAGTTGTCAGGCAGCCACTGACTGGGTGAGACAAAACTTATGTAGTGCAGTGCAAAGAAGCAGAATTTTTTATAGCTTTCAGGAATCTCAAGCTGTCAGCATACACACACACACACACACAGAGAGAGAGAGAGAGAGAGAGAGAGAGAGAGAGAGAGAGAGAGAGAGAGAGAGAGAGAGAGAAGCACAACACATCTCATTCTCTCCAGTGAAATAATCAGTGTGACTAATGCCTTGACACAATAATTCTTAGTATTGATGAGTGTCACAGATAAAGAAAGATGACCATGTGCTACAGAGCCAAGAAACAACTTAAGGAGCAAGTGTCAGGGCTACAGAGTAGGGTTAGATTTCAGTACACAGAAATGCAATTTACAACCTTTTCCCACGTTTTCAGTGGCATGTCACACTCTTTCTGTTCTTTTTATCTATATGAGGTGATCTCCTGCTTACTGAATTCCCAGGAAAGGTGACACGAGGGCACTGGATGTGGTTGAACTTGTTCTTCTTAAGTGAAACTTCCAACTAAACTATGATTTGACTAAAACATCTAACTACCTGACATCAGTAAAACTAGGTGAGATGTAGCCTCATCTGGGACACAACTCTGATCTTTCTTCAGCCGGGATGATAGAGATAAACATTCCACTATGTATTTTCCTGTGCATCATAAAGTGTACAACACTAAATTATTGGATACAATACAGGAAACTGCAATAAGGCATCTGCTACATAGATCTGATAATATCCTCATAATTCCCATTAAAATTGAACATTATGATACACGCATTTAAATTTTCTTTGGTTTATAAAAATGAAAAACAACTGTTTATCAGAAACATTTTCAGTTGGACTTGAGTGCTCATACTAAGCTTTTAGTGTGAAAGAAGTGAACTACAAATATACATTATTCAAGATGGAATCTCTGGCAGACCGTCATGACCTCAAGGAAACTGGAGAATGCAGCCTTGCATACTGTCTTCCAACAAAAGCACTGAACTATGTGACCCTGGCTCTGGACTCTACAGAGACGTGTTTTCCTTAACCTTTGTGGCTCCATCCCTTATCCTCCTCTTTTTTTCAAACTGATATTTTTCAGAGGTTTTTTTTGTTTGTTTGTTTTTCTTTTTTTGTTGTTTGGTTGTTTGGGTGTTTTGTTGTTGTTGTTGTTGGTTGGTTGGTTTTTGGTTGTTTTTTTTTTTTTTTTTTTGGTTTGGTTTTGGTTTTGGTTTTGTTTTTTGATGATGAGATATGCAAGTCAGTAGAACATAATTGTCAAACTTAACTTCTGCAAAAATTGGGGAATGGAACATGATATAACAGAAAGGGAAGATTTGTAAAGAAGAGGAGCAGATCCCACCCCAGCTCGGAAGTTAAATGGTGCTGATAACTTTGCAGTCCACGTAAGCTCCCCAAACATCGCCACTAACCAGTGACGCCTGTTGTGGGAAGTTTAAGAGTGGTAAGCGGTGAGGCATATTTAACTTACCACTACTCGGACTCTGTAATGGTTCATAGAGGCCTTATTCCTAATAACCAGATCATGGAAACAGCCTAAGTGTCCCTCAGTAGAAGAATAGATAAAGAAACTGTGGTACATTTATACATGGAATACTACTCAGCTATTAAAAACAAGGAATTCCCGAAATTTGTGGACAAATGCGTTTAACTAGAAATGATCATAATGAGTGAGTTAACCAAGAAGCAGAAAGAGTCAAATGGTATATACTCAATTATATCTGGACACTAACCCAAGGGGCATGTCCCATGAATGTCTTCACTTACCAGGAAGGTGAGACAGAGGGGAGGACATCCTATTGGGGCTTTAGGTGAGAGAAGCATGGGAGAATGGGGAAATAGAAGGATTCAGAGGGTCCTAGAAACCTACAAGAAGAACATTATGATGGGCAGATCTGGGCCCAGGGGTCCTGCTCAAACTATGGCACTAGCCAAGGACAATACAATGCAGTAAACTTTGAACCCCTATGCAGATCTACCCAATGGACAGGACATTCTCCATAGTTGAGCAGAGAGTGGGGACTGACTGTCACATGAATTCTGATGGCCCATATTTGGCCATGTCTCCTGGATGGGAAAGCCTGATGGCACTCAGAGGAAGGATAGCAGGCTACCAAGAAGAGACTTGATACCCTATGAGCAAATACAGGGGGAGGAGGTCCCCCTCAGTCACAGACATAGAGGAGGGGAGTAGGGGAAAAGCGGGAGGGAGGGAGGAATGAGAGGATATAAGGGATGGGATAACAATTGAGATGTAATAGGAACAAATTAATAAAATATTATTTTAAAAATCTGGCGACATATATTAAGTCCAAATTAATCTAATTACTGCTACTTCTATTATAGGAAGTTTTATTTGCCATTTTAAAAGCAAAACAAATAAAACATGCTATGCACAAAGGGTATAATTTTGAAATAATTTTATTGTGTGACCTAACAAATCCAGCATTGTAAAATGCATGAAGAAAATAAAATGGTCACCATATTGAATAATTAGCAAATCCATGATCTCACATATCTATTGTTCACCCTAATTTTTGTGTATTTATTTGTGACAATCAAGGTGTAAATCCACTCATTGTAACTCTCTAGTAGGACACAATTCTCTATACTTGCCCCGTTGACAGAAAATCCAAGATTTGTGAACCTACCTAATGATACGTTTTAATAGTGTGACCTATATTTTCTCATTCCCCACATAAAATGACTGCGTTGCCTCCTATCTTAATATGTTTGACTTTACAGGGGTTCCATGTGTGAGATAATGAAACATTTTCCTTTCTCAACATCGTTCATTCATTTAACACAGTAGCCTCTAGATAAATATTTCATTGTAAAATATAAGATCTCTTTTATTCAGAGGTTGAATAACATATACACAATTGCATATGTATATCCCTTCAGTAGTAGTCTGATAATAGACAACCAATGAAAAAGCACCTTCCTGAGAAACACTATTTCCCCAACACTCAGCATTTCTTAGTTGCATAAAGTACTTTATACAGGTATGGGACCCTCAGAGATTTCCTCTTTCTGTCTTAGCATGCCTATTTCTCCAGGACCTGTTTAGGTCATCTTCTTTTTTTTAAATATATTTTATTAATTTATTCATATTACATCTCAATTGTTAGCCCGTCCCTTGCATCCTCTCATTTCTCCCTCCCTCCCATTTTCCCCTTACTCCCCTCCCTTATGACTGTGACTGAGGGGGATTTCCTCCCCCTGTATATGCTCATAGGGTATCAAGTCTCTTCTTGGTAGCCTGCTATCCTTCCTCTGAGTGCCACCAGGCCTCCCCATCCAGGGGACGTGGTCAAATATGGGGCACCAGAGTTCATGTGAAAGTCAGTCCCCACTCTGCACTCCACGGTGGAGAATGTCCTGTCCATTGGCTAGATCAGGACATCTTCTTCTGGCACTACTAGATATAGCTATTTTTAATAAACTACATTTCAAATCTTTAATGGTTTAATTATGTCCCTAATAACTAAAGAGGGGCATTTTTTCATAAACATAGTATACTCTTAGGTATTTTATATAGAATTATCTGTTTAGATCCTTTGGCCATTTTTAATTGGATTATTTACTTATCCACAATGGTGTTTTATGATTCTTATAAATTTTTGATATTGCCACCTTTCATGACATATGCTTTGAAAATATTTTCTCTAATTTTTCATGTTATGAGTTTTGTGTAAATGTTTCTTGTATCAATGTAGTCCTGTCTAGTTGTCACATTCTCATGCCAACATATAAAAAAGATAATATCACTAGGTTACACTTTAGATTAGTCAAAGAATTTGAAATCATCCAAATGTGCAATAGATAGTCTTTGTCTCCGTTATTAAGGCAAGTTACCCTTTATTTCTCAATGACTGGTTAGATGTATTGGTGGTAAATCACTTGCTGTGCAAACACTAGAATGTCAGTTCAAATCTGCAGCACCTATGAAAAGAAAAAGAAGAAGAAGAAGAAGAAGAAGAAGAAGAAGAAGAAGAAGAAGAAGAAGAAGAAGAAGAAGCACCACACCCTGTATCAGTAACTCCAGTGTTGGAGAGACAGGAAGAGATGGAATGCTATGCCTTATCTCTGAGTCAGTTTATTTTCTTTATTTTTCTTTTTTTTCTTTTTTCTATCTTTCTTTTTGTTGTTGTTGTTGTTGTTGTTTGTTTGTTTGTTTGTTTCATGTTCCAGGGTCTTGGTGGGGTTTTTACATGCTACACAAGAACTCCACCACTTAGCTAGAATCTAAGACCTGAACAGCTTACTTTCTTCACAGAGTTTCAGGATCAGTGGACCCCAATACTACTCAGCTATTAAAAAGAAGGATTTCCTGAAATTTGTGGACAAATGGGTTGAACTAGAAATTATCATAATGAGTGAGTTAACCCAGAAGCAGAAAGAGTCAAATGGTATATACTCACTTATATCAGCATACTAGCCCAAGGGGCATGTCCCATGAAAGTCTTCACTTACCAGGAAACTGGGACAGAGGGGAGGACATCATATTGGGACTCTAGATGAGAGAAGCATGGGAGAATGGCAAAGTAGAAGGATCCAGAGGGTCCTAGAAACCTACAAGAAGAATATTATGATGGGCAGATCTGGGCCCAGGGTCCCGCTCAAACTATGGCACCAGCCATGGACAATACGTGCAGTAAACTTTGAACCCCTACCCAGATCTAGCCAATGGATAGGACATTCTCCACAGGTGAGTGGAGAGTGGGGTCTGACTTTCACACAAACTCTGGTGCCCCATATTTGACCACGACCCCTGGATGGGGAGGCCTGGTGGCACTCAGAGGAAGGACAGCAGGTTACCAAGAAGAAACTTGATACCCTATGAGCATATACAGGGGGAGGAAATCCCCTTCAGTCACAGTCATAGGGGAGGGAAGTAAGGGGAAAATGGGAGGGAGGGAGGGAAGAATTGGAGGATAGAAGAGATGGGATAACCATTGAGATGTAATATGAATAAATTTTTAAAAATTCAAAAAAAAATTCAAAAATAAAACAAAACTAAAGTGAAGAGTGGTATAAGAAGACATCCACTTTTACAGAATTCCCCAAGCTTGACCTGTAGGTTGGCTCTGGGTCTCTGTGCCTGTTTCCATTCACTGCTTGATAAAGCCTCTCAGAAAACAGTTATTCTAAGTACCTGTCTGTAATCATAGAGAAATATCATTAATAGTGAAAGCGTTCTTTCCCATGGGGTGGGTCCCAAGTTTGGCCATGCATTGGTTTGCATTTCACTCAATCTTTTACTCATCTTTACTCCTACTCATCTTGTAGGCAAGACAAATTTTGGGACTACTATTTTGTCCTTTTGACGGTGTCCTTTGCCTTGAAGAAACTTTTCAGTTCCATGAAGTCCCATTCATTAATTGTTGATCTCTGTGCATGAGCTTTTGGTGTTCTGTTTGGAAAGTTTCCTCCTGTGGAGGGATCAAGAAGACCTACAGAGTCAACTAACCTGGACCCATGGGAGCTCACAGAGACTGAACCACCAACCAAAAACCCATGCATGGACTGGACCTAGATCCTCTACATATATGTAACAGATGTGCAACATAGTCAATATGTGGGTCTCCTAAAAATAGGAGTATGAATATCTCTGATTCTGTTGCTTGTCATCCGATCCCTTCCTCCTAGCTGTGATGCCTTGTTAGGTCCCAGTGGGAGAGGATACATTTAGTCCTGCTGTGATTTGGTGTACCTGTGTGAGTTGATACACCTTGGGGGCCTCTCCCTGAGAAAAAGGAGAAAGGGGAATAGGGGTAAGGGGCATGAAAGCAGTGTTGGGAGGAAATGAGGGAAGAGGCTGTGATCAGACTAAAACAAATAAAATTTAAAAATTAAAAACAGAAGACATCCATTATCAACTTCTCATCTCCAGTGGAACAGACATAATGGTGCATATACTCCTATAAAGATCATGTATACACATGAACAAGTATGTATGTGTAACACACACACACACACACAGTGTCATAAAAGAGAATCAAAATATGAAGAATATAGTTGAAAGATTACTAAAACTCCCTAGATCAAATATTTGATCTGAACTAAAATGTATGTGTACTACGAATTCTACTGTTCTTTAATTGCAATGTCCTTACATTAGCAATGACCTATATCTTCAATGTCTTTAGATGCTCACTATATAGCAAGACCAGTTGTTTCTCTTGTGGACATGAACCATGTGTCCTCATCATTTCGTCGCTATGGAAATCTGTATTTTAGTTGTGTGCCTCTTAGTTTCCTTCTGAGAGTTAAATGTCTAAAAGTAAGAAGTGGCACTTGAAGAGGAAATGACAGAGAGAAACAGAGGGCTCATTTTTCCTATCTGGGTTATTGATGATTCTGACCGTAGCTGGCATTTCTAGTTAAACTACTGCAAGTCATGCCTATTTCTTTTGCTTCATTTGTACATATTAAAAAAAAACCTGGTATCACAAAAGAATGGAAGACTGTGTGAGACTAACCTCAAAGTCTCTAATCTGGGTACCTTGGCTGCTCTCTGATTTTTCAGTCAGTTGACTTTATATTTTGTGTAGATTTCAAAAATATTTCCAGGAGAGCTGTCTGTTAAAAGTTACTCAATTATACAGAGCAGTGAAGGAAGACCTTTCAGTAGCTAGGTCTTGCTGAAAGTTTCTTGAGATAAAATCAATAACTCAGCCTTTCTAGTGGGAGGCCTCACGGAGATGTTAATCTCATTTATCCAGGTAGAAACACAGGTAGAAAAACTTGGAGTGCATAGATGCATGAAAAATAATATACATAGATTAATGTAAAGTAATTAATATTAGAGGAACAAACACAGTTAGAATGTATAATGATTAATACATTTCATGAATGCTACAGTCATACCAGAGATACCAGACAGAATCACTTTATTATAAACAAATGTGTCACATTCACAGAGTTATTACTTAGGTTCACAGCAATTTTGTCTGTGCATCAAGTTAAGCTAAATATGTAACACATACAGATACCTCTCAGGAAATATAATAATACATTTCATGTGAACAATCCTAGTGAGGCTGTAGGCTTCCCACCAGAAGTTACTTTATTTAAAACATCAAGGCAATGTGTCAAGTATTTAAAATGATTGCTCAAAATATTGTAATCAACCAAAATTATAAAGTCAAATGATTTTTGCATAATTCTACATAAGATATAACTGTGCCTTGGTAGTATTTGAAGCATGAATTCTAGCTATTGTTATATCTATATCTAATCAACAAATAATGTGTTAGATTCCATTATATCAGACTTTTGAGCCTCCTGGCAACTGCCTGATCCATCATCTTCTCTTATTTTCCCCTGTAGATATTAACTTTTAAAATATATTGATAATATCCAAACATAGGATGCATTCTCAGGTTATCTTCGCTCGGCCCAAATGAAGTGCTGTCATTTCAGACGGAGATTTAATAATAAAAACACATGTCTTGAGTGAATTTATATATTAAATATGTCAGATGCTTAAGAGAGTTCAAAGAGGTCTAAGGGGCAAAACATATTTTAAATCAGTAACTGTTTCAAAGGTCATAAAGTAGACCTAGAGTCTTTAAACTAATTAGATTGAAAAGCTTGATTCAGCAAATGCAGTTTTCTTACTGCAGACTGCACTTGACCTCCTCTAGGTTTAGAAATGATTTTCACTACTTGTGACATTAGCACGTTGTCCCAGTAACTTTTCCTCAGTATAAGAATGAAAACCTTCAGTTCTCAAGAAGATAATTTGCCCACCTTCTAGTGATTATTAGTAATTGCATACAATTTCTGAATGTTATACAATGAAATTGGCTTAATAAATGGGAATGCATACTTTTATTTAATATTCATCAAGAGTATAATCAAGTTTGGCTGAGAGGTAAGGCTCGTGTGAAAACAGCAGTCAAAGAGAAACAGTTTGTTATTGTAAATTCATTTGCTACATAATTTTCACCAAAAGTCACATGGTATATATCTTTCATATAACATGATGATTTAATCTGTTAGCCTATTGCTTTTGTCAACATGTAAAGCTTATTTATCTCAAATAAGTGACTTTTAAAATATTTTTAAATCATTTTAAAATATGAGCTTTTAAATAAAGGAAAATGAGAAAATGAAGAAACAATGTCTTAATCATCTACACATTAACTAAAGTATTTTATTTTATTTTGCTCTCTATAAAAGACCAGAAGGCATATTATACATATTATATATTGCAGCCTAAGTGACCACATGCACACACATGCACACACACACACACACATGCACACACATGCACACACACACACACACACACATCAGTATCAAAATCAATAACAACTAAATAATAAAAGCTCTGAATTTAAGAAGGAAAAAGTAAGAGACATAGGAGTTGTTATGGGAGGAAAGGGAAGGAAGGAAACATATAATTATATCTTAATTTAAAAAATCAGTCCGGTAATCAATTTTATTCCTTTTCAAGTCTAATGGGGTAAAAGACCAGCTAGTTTAGTTTTACAGTTAAGCTTCATTGTTTTGGAGTTAAGATGTTTTAGTTCTAGATAGATGTTTCAAGTTGATAATGATGAGATATGATAGATATTGATTTACATTCAGAATTTTAGACACACCAAGAGAGGAAAGACGTTTCCCTCAAGGCTATCAAATACAAATAGCCAAAACATTAAGAATGTAACATTTATATAATTCCTGATTGTGTCATGGTTCTTTTTGATATAGGTAGTTTATTGTATATATGTGAATAATATGAATGCATATGTAAAAAATAAAAATGTTTAATTAGATAACAGTTAGTATCAACACTTTTATCCATAACCACTTCTATGTAAATTTACAAAATCAAATAACTGAATGTTACCAGAAGCAAGTAAGCAACAAAGTGGAAGCCAATGCAATATTAATATAGTAATAAAAGAATCCTAACCCTCACAGTCCTGCTGTCACTTCAGTTCTACCAGCTATTCTATTACATTTCCAATAAATTTTGTTTAAAGGCACTATGCATAAATTAATAGGTTCTCAAGAATAAGGTTGGTAGAAGCTCAGCAGGGCTTCCTATTCCTATTCTGTTACATATATCCCTCCTGGAGACAATACAGTAGAGTGGTAGAGGGTATAGATTCCATAACTTAAATCTAGGTACAAAAATCATTTAGCTACATTGCCTTGATCAGGACCACATTCTTGTCTTCATCCACTCATCTTAAAAGCAAATGGCAATTTCATATATCCTGTAAAGTTCTTCAAATTAAATAAGCAAACATAGTAAAGTGTTTGGTTTGCAATCAGTACACGGAAAGTGAGAGTTTACACGTGTCATAATGTCTTTATATCACGTACAACATGATATTTACGAGGATAGTCATATTATAGGACATCTAATTCTTGGTACTTAGCAAATGAAATACCTTGACCAATTAGCATTTCTCTGTGAAATCGCTTAGTTACTCTTGATATTTTATAAAGAAATGAAAATTTTAATTTGTTTTGGATCTTGTTGAACAACACATACACATCTTTGGCTTTCCACAACTTTCCAGTGTTAAATACATAGGATTCTAATCCCCGCTTCCATAGAATTAGTTTGATTATCTACCTGTGAGTTAGATTGTGTCTGCACAAGTGTTTGAGTATATCGATTCCTACCCTATCATTGATTCCTAATAAACAGCAACTAAAGAGGAAATGAAAGTGTATAAGCTGGAATAAATCAAATGGCAGACTATACGTAAGATTTATGGGGCAAGTAAAACTCGGATTTTCATAAAGAGTTGCACTTTATTGAAAAGCATGTTTTGTTCTTGTTTTCAAAGGTAGTCTACACTTGCAAACAAATGGCCCTCCTAATATAGAGTATAAAACTTTTATGCTATTTTTGTGTAGAGACATTGGAAAAAGAAAATGGTCTTTTACACAAAATGAGGATTGAGCTGTGAATTGCTGGAGATGTTAATTAGGCAGCACAATATGAGGCAGCATGTAATAATCCCCTTGGTATTCCTTTTTCCTTAAAGAAATTAAAGTGAGGGTGGATCACTTTGAGAGACTGTACAGTTTAGGATGGCAACAAGATGAAATTATGCCAAACAATAGGGGAGAAAAACGAAGAAAAGGACAAATAGGAAAAACAACGGGTGACCCAAGAAACAAATGGCTGTAGTTTGAGGCCTATCAGTATGAACAGAAGTTTTTAACTTTTAAAAAACTATTGGTTAAGTAAAGACGCAAGAAGGAAAGTATTTTCCTGTTCTATGTTTTGATCACAGTTGAAACTGGAGAGCACAAGATGTTAGTAGGGAAAACATGTACATAGGGGCATAGGAAACACTGGGGCGATAAGAGGGTCATGTAAAATGAAAGGCATATGAAAAGCCTTATGGAAACATTCTATCTGGTACCCAATTTTAAAACTATAAATCTTTTTTCAAAAAAGAACTTAAAGGGAGAAAACCTGATTATTGAAGCCATGCTCTAATTTAAAAAAAAAAAAAAATTCTACTATCAGATTGAAAGACTTCTTCATGAATGTTTGTTCAAGGAGAATCTAGAGGCCTCAGCCCAATGTATATTTTTGTTGTTCTTCTTGTTAATTACCAAATATAGGTGGTAAAACCTATTGCTGAAGGCAGCATACCCTTTGCATGATACAGAGAAACCAAACTGGAATTGATCTAGAAACTTTCTCTGTGCCAGCTAGCACATACAGTGCTAGAATGCACTATGCAGGCTATACAGAAAAAAAAGGCACCAACAGTCTTACTTAGTTGTGAACTTCATGGACTATGATACCAACCATCGAGACAAGATGCTCGCTTTGACATGACAGAGTTATGAGAGTGATCACAGTAACCAACAGCTATAATTTGAAGGTTGTCTACATAATATGGAACCCACACTACTATTGAAAATCTGGTCACAAGCCATACACATCAGGTAACTGGCCTTCATGCAGAATCTAATATTGCTATTTAGGGGCTTAAAGAGATGTCTCAGTGATTAAGATTTCTTGCTGCTCTTAGAGAGGATCTGAGTTTGGATCCCAGCACACATATCATACAAGACACAGTCTCCTGGGATGACATGCTTTTAGGTCTCTATGTACATTTTCATGTACAAAATGTACATAAGCTTGTGCATAGTATTAAACCATCTTCCAAATATTAAATGTTCATAATACCCATAAGCAGATATCCCCCTGAACCTTAACTGGGAAAGCCTCTTTTTATAGTGAATAGCAGTGAATAAAATGGCTCATGGCTGCATTAGGTATAAAAATAAGTGAAAGTGGAAATTTCAGCTCTAAACAAGAAATTTACACCATTCCCCCCTATGTGTTTCCAATAAAGACAGAAAGAATGTAAGATCTGGGAGGTAGGGAGAATTGTGAAATGCCATCTTTTGGACAAGATACAACATTGCAAAATGAATGCAAAACTAGATTCCTGCTTTGGGCCTGTTGGAGAATGTATCTGTACTCTCCTGAATTGGAAAATCTAAGAAAAAAAAAAAAGATAGTTTTCTAGATAAATACAACCTAAAATTTAAGTGATAATGAAATTTAAAGTGCAAACAAACCTGTTAAAATACAAACAGTAAAAATATATGGCTTAAAAAAAACCCACCAAAGGCCAACTGTCTTAGCACAGAATATCATCAGACTTTCAAAGGAGAGAGATTAATACTGATAATCCTCAAATTATTCCACAAATAGAAACAGAAGAAAAATTACCCAATTTGTTTTATGAGTCCACACTTACTTTAGTACAGAAATCACATGAAGATACCACAAAATAAAGACAATAAACGACCAATGTCCCTAATGAATGTAGATGCAAGAA
This sequence comes from Acomys russatus, assembly GCF_903995435.1. Taxonomy (NCBI): domain Eukaryota; kingdom Metazoa; phylum Chordata; class Mammalia; order Rodentia; family Muridae; genus Acomys; species Acomys russatus. Next base: position 36,382,629 of record NC_067153.1, read on the forward strand.
TTCTCAAAAAAATGCTCACAAACAATTTAGAGTATATAAAAAAGGTCATCCACCATAATCAAGTAAGCTTCATCCCAGAGCTGTGCTAATGGATCAACACACATAAATCAATAAATATAATTCACCATAGGAACAAACTGAAAAACTAAAACTACATGGTCATTTCTTCAGATGCAGAAAGGTCTTTGACAAAATTTGATGTGATAAATCTCTTTATGATAAAAGTCCTGGAAAGATTAGAGATACAAGGGACACAGTGCTACATAATACAGGCAGTTTGCAGCAAGTTCATATGCTATATTAAATTAAATGGAGAGAAACCCAAAGCAATATCACTAAAATTATTAATAAGGCAAGGTTGTTTACTGTCTCTATACCTACTTGATATATTATGTGAAGTCTTAGCTAGAGCAATAGACAACTGAAGGAGATGAAAAGACTACAGAAGTGACCCTAAAAGTTCACCTAGAAAAGTCTTACAATTGATAAACACTTTTAGCAAAGTAGCTGAGTACAAACTGACCTAAAAAAAAACAGAAAAAGAAATCAAGGAACCAGGAAGACAACACCTTTCACAATGGCATCAAATAACATAAGGTATCAGAAGTAACACGAACCAAGAGAGTGAATAGAACTTAAGACATTAAAGAAATTGAAGACTTTATCAGAAAGTATCTCCCATGTTCATGTATAGGAGGGATTGGCATAGTACTAATGCCCAGCCTACCATAAGAAATCTACAAATTTAATGTTCTCCCCATCAAAATGCCAACACAATTCCTCACAGGTCTTGAAAAGACAGTTTTCAGCTTCATATGAAATCACACACACACACACACACACACACACACACACACACACACACACACACACAAATAAATAAATAAATACCTCCTGCAGTTATGCTTTTTCCCAACCTCAAGTTGCAGTACTGTACTACAGAGCTAGAGAAATAAAAACAGCATGCTACAAGCCCAAAACAGACACGTTGATTGATACTACTGAAATGAAGATAGCCCACCTCTGACATGAATTCACACACCTATGGAGCGCTGATTTATTTTTAAATAAAGAAGCCAGAAATGCACAATGGAAAAAAGAGTGCATCTTCACCAAAGGTTCCGGTCAACCTGATGGCTGCGTGTAGAAAGATCCATACAGAGCTACACTTAGGACCCTGCACAAAACTCAACTCTGAATGGTTCAAAGATATCAATATAAAACAGATACACTGAACCTGTTAGTAAAGAAAATACAGAAAACTTTGAATTCACCTAGACAAGAGTAGACTGCCTGAACAAATATTATTACCATAGGCATGAAGATCTATGTCAATAAATAGGATCTCATGAAACTTAACAGTTTATTTGTGGTAAAGGTCACCATCATTCAGACAGAGCATTAGCCTACAGCATAGGAAAATGTGTTACCAACTACATATCTGATAGAGGCTAATTGTCATGGACTCTGATTCATTATTTCAGATCACTTCTCCCTGGCAGGGCTGCCTTGCCAGGCCATCTTGGAAGAGGATGTCCTCAGACCTGATTCAACTGGATATGCTAGGGTGAGTTAGTGAGGACCAGGGGCTCCTCTTGTCTGACTGGTAGAGGAGGGGAGATACTGGAAAAGGGAGGAATGGTGGGACTGGGAGGCAAGCAAGGAGGGGGCCATGACTGGGATGTAAAATGAATAACTGAATAAATACTTTTTTACAAAAAAAAAAAAAGAAAGAAAGAAAACCAACAACAATAAAAACTGGATCCTCCAAAAATAAATAACCCAGTTTAAAAAAAAAAAAAAACTATGAATCTAAACAGAATTCTCAAAAGAGAAAATTGAAATGGCCGAGTAGCACTTAAAAAGATGTTCAACATCCTTAGTAATCAAAGAAATGCAAATAAAAACTCCTTTGTGATTTCATCACACACAGAGAGCAAGAGAGAGAGAGAGAGAGAGAGAGAGAGAGAGAGAGAGAGAGAGAGAGAGAGAGAGAGAGAGATGTCAGAAAGGCTAAGATAAATTTAAAGAGTGAGACCTCATGTTGCTGAGTATGTGCAATAGGGAACACTCACCCTATTGTTGGGAATGCAAACTTGTTCCAACACTATGTAAATCAGTGTGGCTGGTCCTCAGGATTATAAGAAATTAACTGAAACATTTGGCTCTATTCATAATACCCTGAAATTGAAAACAACTTCAAGGTCCTTCAATAGAAAAATGGATAAAGAAAATGTGATACATAATGTAATATTGCATACAAAGCTGTTTTAAAAATGAAATTTTCAGCCAGGTGTGGTGGTGTGCACCTTTAATCCCAGCACTCTGGAAAGCAGAGCCATGCACATCTCTGTGAGTTCAAGGCTAGCTTGGTCTACAAAGGCTAGGACAGCAAAGGCTACACAGAGAAGCCTTGTATTGAAAAAATACAGGTAAATGGACGGAAATAGTAAAAAAGAAAGAAAGAAAGAAAGAAAGAAAGAAAGAAAGAAAGAAAGAAAGAAAGAAAGAAAGAGGAAAGAAAAGAAAAAAAACTTCATCCTAAGTAAGGCATTCCAGATCCAGAAAAGCAAATAACAAATATGTTTTTAGGTCACTTATATGTAGCTACGTATTAGCTGTTAAATCAATAATAATGAAGCTAAAATCCATGGAATGACAGAGGTCAGGTATAGAGTAAAGAACTTTGGAGCAGGAACAGGAGGATTGATGGATATCTTTGGGAAAAGGAAAATAAAATAGAGAGTTATGGATAGATGGGTGTATGGGAACTGAAGAATCACATGAAGAGGAACAGGGAAGAGAGGGATGTGGAAAGGAATCCAGAGAGAGAGAGAAAGAGAGACAGAGAGAGAGAGAGAGAGAGAGAGAGAGAGAGAGAGAGAGAGAGAGAAAGGCCATTTGAGGGGTACTATGGAAACCTAATATGATAGAAGCTTACTTAAATATTAAGGCTATTCATAATGAAACCCCCAAAGGAGAAAGTCGGAGTCCCAAATGGCCATCTCCTGACACAAAATGAAGCTTCCAGTTCAGAGACTGAATTACATCTAATAGATTTGTTGGCCGAAGTGGCCCCGTGGGAAAGCCCATAGTCAGGCTGTGCCAAAACTACAGGTTGCTCTACATTAACTGACTCCAAGGCGCCACTGCTGAAGGCCACTCCTACATAACTCATTAAACATGGAGAAACCAAGCTGGTGCCTATATAGAGCCGCTGACTCTTTGTTCTATAATGTTTGATACAGGAAGGTAGTCTATGCTACCAAAGGAGAAAGGAAAAAAACCAATCTAGCCACAAACCCTTTGACCTACAATGATGTCCTGCCTGACAGATATGCTAAAGCAATGGTGGAACAAATCTTGTGGGAGTCACTGTCACCTTAGCCTATTTTACTTGTGGCCTACATCATGAGATGGAGCCTGTCTATGTGAGCAAGAACCTGAGACTAGATTAAATAGGCCAGAGACTTAAGGTAAAACAAGTACTACCTTTCTAATACAAGAATGCAGTAATAAAGTGAGTCCTGATGGCATGCTGCTATACTCAGTACCTTTCTCAGCCATCTTCAGAGAAGCTTCCTGCTGCAGCAGATGGGAACAAATGCGGAAATGCACGGCCATGTTGCATACAGAGAGTGAAAGACCTTGGAACATTCAGCCTCAATCAATCAGAAAATTTTTATTCTTGTTTTTTCATTAACTAATTTACTTACTTGACATCCCAACTGCAGCTTCCTCTCCCTCCTCCCAGTCCTCAGTCTCACCCCAATTCCCCCCTCCTCCTCCCTTTCTCCTCAGAAAAGAGAACACTTCCCATGGATAGCAACCCACATTAGCATACCATGTTGCAGTAAGACTAGGCACATCTTCCTTTACTGAGGCTAGACAAGACAGTAAGAAACAAACCCTGATCTTGCTCTTAGGAGTTCCACAAGGAGACTACCAGCTGCACATCTGTTACATATATGCAAAGGGCCTAGATTCTCCACATGTATGCTGTCTGCTTGCTGGTTCAGTCTCTATGAGCTCCTATGCATGCAGGTGAGTTAATTCTGAAGATTTTCTTGTCGTATCCTTGACCTCTCTGGCTCTCCCAATCCTACCTCTACTTTCACGGGCTCCACCTAATGGTTGGCTGTGGGTCCCTTGTATCTGTTTCTATCAGTTGCTGGATGAAGCCTTTCTGATGATAGTTATGCTAGTCTAAACGATGACAGTATAACTGACGACAGTTATAGCAGAGTATCAATATTGTCAGGGAGAGCTGTCTCTCATAGCATGAGTCTCAAGTTGGACCACTCTTTGGTTGGCCATTCTCTCAAATTCTGCTCCATTTTTCCCCTGCACATATTGTAGGCAGGACAAATTGTGGGTTGGTTTTGTGCTTGAGTTGGTGTCTCTATACTTACATTTGAAATCTTGCCTGGTTACAGCTAGGAGACTTAGCTATGGTTACAGTCAAATTCCTGGGAGTTTTCATTGTCCTGGGCTTCTAGATTGTTTCCGAAATGCCCCCCAACCAATTTCAGTTCTATTTGCCATTTTTATCTCCCTCAATCCTTCCCACAATTGATCCTTTCTGTTGCTTTCCCTACCCCCTAAACTACCCAATTCTCTCACTCCATGCACCTCTCATATCTATTCCATTTCCTGCTCTCAGAATCAAACATCCTCCTTTGGGCCCTCCTTGGCTTCTTTGAGTATGTGAATTGTAGTATGGCTAGCCTGTACTATGTGGCTAACAGTCACTTGTAAGTGAGTACATACCATGTTTGACTTTCTGAGTCTGGGTTACCTCATTCAGGATGATGTTTTCTAGTTTGATCCATTTTCCTGCAAATTACATGTCATTGCTTTTAATAAGCTGATTAATATTCCATTGTGTAATTGTATTACAGTTTCTTTATCCATTCTTCGGGTTGTTTCCAGTTTCTGGCTGTTATAAAGAAAGCTGCCATGAACATAGCTGAGCCGGTATCCATGTGGTATGGTGGAACACCGTTTTGATATGTACCCAAGAGTGGTATAGCTGTTCACTGAGGCAGAACTATACCTATTTTTCTGATAAACTAACAAATTGATTTCCAAAGTGGTTGTACACGTTGACACTTCCACCAACAATACTAGGAGGTATTCTTGCTCTATATCCTCTCCAGCATGAGCTATTGCTTACATTTTTTACCTTAGCCATTCTAATGGGTGTCAGATAGCATCTCAGAGTTGTTTTTATTGGTATTTCCCAGATGACTAAGAAAGTTGGACATTTATTTAAGTGCTTCTCTGGTATAAGAAATTCCTCTGTCAAGAATCCGCTAGCCCCATTTTTTAACTGAGCTATTTGCTTTGTTGATGTCTAAATTCTTGAGTTCTTTATATATTTGGGTATCCATACTATGTAGGGTTGGGGAAATGTTTTTCCATATGAAATTGAGTATTGTTCTTTCCATGTCTGTATAGAATTGCGTTGGAATTTTGATAAGAATTGCATTGAATCTGTAGATTGGATTGCTTTTCATACAAGGGCAATTTTTACTATGTTGATCCTACTGATCCAGGATCATATCTGATCTTTCTATCTTCTAATATCTTCTTCAGTTTTGTACTTCAAACACTTGGAGTTTCAGGTCTTTAATGTGTTTGGTTAGAGTTACACCAAGATTCTTTATGTTATTTGTGGCTGTTGTAAAGGGCGTTGTTTCCCTTATGTCAATCTCAGCCTATTTATCATTTGTATAGAAGAGGGCTACTATTATTTGAGTTAATTTTGTATACTGTCACTTTTCTCAAGGTGTTTATCAGATGTTGAAGTTCCCTAGCAGATTTTTTGGGGGTGACATATGTATACCATCATATCATCTGCAAATAGCAATACTTCAACACATGGTACCATGGGTCAAGTGGAGATTAGCCGCATAATACAGGATAACCACACTACAATACACAGATCTAATGAAACCAAATAACAAGGAGCTCTGTTGGGGGATGGTCTGATGTATTTTTATGCTAATTACATCTTGCTGTCTCTGTGACCCAACTTTTGCTTAATAAAAAAGCCATCTCACCTAGGCAGGGCAGAGATAGGTGGGGCTAGGAGAGAAAGAGGAAGTCTGGGAAGAAGAAGGACCACCACAAGAAGAAGAGAGACCACCACAAGGAGGAAGAAGAAAGACTGCCACGAGGAGAAAGGAGAGAGACCTGAAGTGAAGAGAGGAAGGCTGCCATGGGTTAGATGGAGGAGAAGCACATGGCCGGCGTGGATGGAGAATCTGGCCCAGATGAAGAACATTAGCAAGTATTTGGGATTATGGATGGGAGGGAACTTGATAGAAGTTATTGGAATCAGATGGCATAGGATTGAGGCAGGGATCCCATGTCTGCCCCACTATGGGAGATAATTTAGAGAATTGATATCTGCCCTGCCCCAGGTTAGTTAAGGCTATTTTAAAATATAACAAGTGTCTGTGTTTAAATTGATTGCTAGCCAGGCCTACAGATAATACAGGTAATACAGATAATTTTAAAAACAATAGAGCACTCTAGGGAGAATGCTTAATTTGTATTTAGAAGGACAAATAGAATAGACACTGGAAACAGTTTGAGAGAAGCAGCAGGACTGGGGCATACCATACAGGTCCTCTGAAAGCCTCTACTCAGCAAGGGATGGGTGCGGATGCTGAGACTCACAGCATGGGTTGATAGAAGGACCTGGAGGGCACAGGAGTGCCACAAGGAGGATAATGATGACAACAAATTTGGTGTTGGGAGTGTGTGGCAGAGATTGATATGCCAACCAATGACCATGCATGGTGAGGCCCTAGACCCTCTGATCAAATATAGTAAATAGGCAGCACAGTCTCCTTGTAGGTCCCATGATATGAGGAGTAGAGGCTACTTCTGACATAGACTCAGGTCCCCACAAATCGATCACTTCCCCCTGGTGGGGCAGCCTTTCCCGGCCACAAAGGAAGGGGATCCAGACAGTCCAGATGAGACTTGATAGGCTGAAGTCAGATGTTAGGGGAGGAGAGCTTCCCCTTTCTGAGGAGTAGGGGAGGGAGGGAGGGGGTAGGAAGGAAGGAGGATGGGGCTGGAAGGTGATGAAGGATGAGGGATGGGCCTCCAAGCAGGATGTAAAGTGAACAATGACAACAACAAAAGAAATAATAAAACTAACATGTTGTGAATCAAATGGTCCTAATAGATATCTACAAAACATTTCACCCAAATACAATACCTTCTTCTCAGCCCCTCATGGAACCTTCTACAAAATTGGCTACATAGTCTATCATAAAGCAAGCCATAAAAGATACAAGGAAATTGAAATAACTCTTTAAATCTTATGAGACCACCATGGATTTAAGTTGGACTCCAACAGAAACAATAGAAAGCCTAAAAATGCATGGAAACTGAATAACTCTCTACTCAGCAACCACTGGGTCAAGAAAGAAAGAGTAATCAAAGACTTCCTAGAATTCCATAAAAATGAAGGTGCAACAAATCCAAACTTATGGCAGAGCTAAGAGGAAAGTTTATAGCATTAAGAGCCTTCATAAACAAAAGTCAGAGCGACTCATAAGGAACTTAATAGCACACTTGACTGCTATAGAACAAAAAGAAGAAAGCAAACCCAAGAGGAGTAAAAGAAAATAATACGACTTAGGGCTGAAATCAATAAATGAGAAACAAAGAGAACAATGCAATGAATTAGTAAAACCAAGAGCTGTTTTTTTTTTTTCTAAGTCAACATGATAGACAAACTAGTTCTTAGGCAAACTAAACTAAATGGCAGAGAAAAAGCAAATTAACAAAATTGGAAATGAAAGGGGAGACATAACAACAGACACTGAGGATATCCAAAGAATCATTAGGCCTTAGCTAAAAAAAAAACCTGTACTCCACAAAATTGGAAAATCAAATTAAAAAAAATACATATATATATATATATATATATATATATATATATATATATATATATATATATATATATATATTTCCTATGAACCCTGCTTGCTTTCTACATTTGATCTTAACTGAAACATGTGAAGTAATGTCTCTGCTTTTTCCAATGAAAGACGAAAAGGGGATGGATCAGGATGGGAAGGAAGGTGGAGAGTTACTAGGAGGAATAGAGGGTGGGGAATTGTAGTAAGAAACTGTTATTTGAGAAGCATGATGTTCATAAACATAGGGTAAACCAGCATCCAGAAAGAAAGAGCTCCGAAGTGTTTCTATAAGAGAAAGTAAATTTGATAGAAAGTGACACAGTCACAGTGCTAAATGAGAAACAACTATGTGTGTTATGTGAAAACATGACAGAAAACAGTATCTTTTAGAAACTAAAACTAGTATATTTCAGTAACTTAACCTATTAACAAAGACACCTAAAGAAAAATGGAATAGGAAGTCACAGATAAAAATATGAAAGAACTATTTAAACCCCCGGAGTCGAGATTTTCTCGTAGAAGTGAAGGAGCTTTCTCAGCAAATTGGGAGTAGTGTTACCTCAATACCCAGCCATACCACTCCTGGGCATATACCTGAAAGATGCTCCACCATACAAGGTCATTTACTCAGTGATGTTCATAGCAGCTTTATGCATATTAGCCAGAATTTGAAAACAACATAGATGTCCCTCAACTGAAGAATGGATAAAGAAACTGTGGTACATTTACACAATGGGATATGACTCAGCTATTAAAAACAAGGAAATCTTGTAATTTGCAGGCAAATGTATGGAACTAAAAATGATCATCCTGAGTGAGATAACTTAAACCCAGAAAGACACACATGGTATACACTTATTTATAAGTAGACATTAGACACATAATACAGGATAACCACACTACAATACAGAGACCTAAAGAAGCCAAGTAACAAGGAAACCCTAGGGTGACTGCTTAATTTGCATTCAGAAGGACAAGTAGAAAAGACACCAGAATCAATTGAAGAGAAGGAACAGGACAGGAGCCCAATACACAAGTCCTCTGAAAGACTCTATCCAGCAGGGGATGGGAGGAGATGCTAAGACTCACAGTCAAATTTTGGAGTGAAACTCAGGGAGTTTTATCAAAGAATTGGAGGATAGGAGACCTTGGATAGGACAGGAGCTCCACCGGAGACCAATGTAACCAACAAATCTGGGTCAGGTGGGGTAGGGGATATTTCAGATATTGATACACCAACCCAGGACCATACATGCTGAGGATCTAGACCCTATGTTCAGATTTACTCTGTAAGTAGCACAGTCTCCTTGTGGGTCCCCTTATATGGGGAGTAGGGGCTCCCTCTCACATGGACTCTGGTGTCTGTTTGTTGATCATTTCCTCCAGCTGGGCAACCTTGCCAGGCTGCGGAGAAAGAAGATGCAGGCAGTCCAGATAAGACTTGATAGGCTGGGGTCAGTTGATAGGGAAAGAGGACTCCCCCTTTCTGAGGACTAGGGGGAGGGGATAAGGAGGTAGGAGGGAGGGAGGGTGGGACCAGGAGGAGATAGGAGATGGGCTACAGTCAGATGTAAAGTATATAAATTTAAAATAAAAATAAAGAAACATATCTATACTGAAGAATTTTGAAATAAGTTGCTGCATATGATTTTAAATAAATATGCACGTACATACATAACTGTATTTTAAGTTTTCTGTAGCAATGTATGAATCTTTCTATTAATTTGTCTCCAACCAATTCAAGATAACACTCAAGAAGTGATTTTAGAATAACTATTAAGCATTTTAGAATAGCTATTCAGCATTCCTTTCCTTTAGAAAGGAAAGCCATAATTTACTTCCTAAAAACAAATTACTTTCTCTAAATCTGATGGATTAACATCTTTTTCTGTTGCCATGATAAAACACTATGACCAAATCCAGCTTAAGGAAGAAATAATTGTTTGGTACTACGGCTCCAAGGAGGTTGAGTCAATGATACTGGAGAGTCATGGCAACAACCAGCTAGAACAGGAAGTTGAAAGACTGCTTCATCAGTGATGAACACAAAGCAGAGAGAGTACATTTGAAATGATGTAGGGTGGAAAACTCTCAAAGCCGATCCTCAGAAACATGCTCTCTCCAGCAAGGCTGCATTCCCCATAACCTACCAAAGAACTGCCACAAAATGGGAACCAAGTGTTCAAATAGGTAAGCCTATTGTAGATATTTGTTATTTAAATCACCACACATAGTCTAATGAAAATATAGAAGAAGAGACCCTACCTCTAGAGCCCTTTTCAGCTGTATTCTCCAATACATAATAGTCATGACTCAAATGCTAGTGAGCAAAGCACTGGCTAATGATCCTTTTATTCTCCTGATGACATATTCTGTGAGCATTCGGGAGCACACCGCTTCTGGAAATCAGTGATGAGATTCAGGATGCCATATTTTTATTTGTGTTATTAGCATTACCATTTTTTTATTGCGATCACAAAATATCTGGATTTAAAGGCTGTAATTAGTATTTCAGTATCTAAGCCATCTGTTTTCATGTACTTATCCATTAATCTGAATTATTCAATGGAAAATTGAATTCTGTTTTATTAGTATCCTGGCTAATGACAGGTTAAAGAGTTACCATGGTAAACACATACATAAAGTACTCTCTTAATAAGCAAAAAAAAAAAAAAAAAAAAAAAAAAAAAAGAGTTTTATTCAATTACCTTTAGACAGGAACTAGTACACAGTGAATAAGATAGAAACTGCAGCTGACTAACAATCACAGTCTCTTTAGCAAAACCGGACATCCGTTGCATAATATATGGTATGATTTGGACTACTATGACAGAAAGAAGAAAGTAACGGCTTAAAGTAGAATTGTGTAACTTTGGATATGAGAATGTCTGTCAGTGATACCAGGACTCCATAGTGAAAATACTGTGTATCCTTTCATGTTGTTCCAGTGTGGAGCTTTTTCTTGTTTTTACAGTGTTCAGAATTACTATATAAATATTTTAGCTAGTAAGAAAGGAAAAGGAAAGGGAGTGGTGATATGTCTTTTTTTTTTTTTTACTTTTTCTGTAACAGAATCTTCTGAATCTAGTTTTCACTATGGGTTACCATGAGTCTAACTAAAATGTGGGCACTCCATGGCTAACAAATTTTTGTTCAGATTTTGCAGTAAACAAGTAGAAATACTGCAACAATTATTTTTACTTAGAAAGAGGTGCTTCATCAGGACAGGATACGTAAGCATACAGTAGTATGCTTAAACCTATGTAGACATTACCTGTAGGTGAGTTTTAAATAGTTATCATGTTTATTCATTTTGCCTATCAAAATGCAAATTTCTTGTTTTTAAATGTCAATACCCTGCAGATTAACAGGAAAATCTCTTGCTGAGACTGCAAAGGTTTTATGAAGGAATAACTCAAAAACATAAATGAGTTCTATGTGAAATTAATGCTAATATATATTCCTGTAGTAGATAATACCCCCCAATATTCTTCTCCAAGACTCATCACTATACAACATTTTAATGGCTCCCCAAGTGTATTTATACCTCCTTAACAATATTTAAATATATCTTGTTCTGCTCTTCATGTTTTCCACCTCCTTTGAGAATACCATATTTATAAAATGTTCATGTTAATCATCCAACTTCCTTTCAGAAAAAAATCAGTATCTGACACACCCACTCATTCACTCTGTAGCATTAGTAAATTATTATGGTACTCTTTGCTGAAGGCTTTTATTTCAGTGATAATTGGAACAGAAAGATAAATCTAGACCTAAACAAAATATCTGGTACTGTGACTTCTTAGTGGAACTGAAACATTGAGTAGGAGAGAGAATTTCAAAGTGCTTCGACCATCCAAGTTACAATTAGTCAGTGGACTTATTCTTAAACCTGCAAAATTATTTCACAAAAATAATATATTGCTAGCTATACAAATCTCTTTAATTGAATTAAATGAAAAGTGTTATTAAAAGCTGGAATCATAGCTGGATATATAGACCAGTTGCAAGTATCTATGTTTAAAAACCTAGTTTGGGCCCTTGAGATGGTTCCTGTGATCTGAGTTTAAGCATGAGAGTCCACACGGTGGAGGAAAAGAACAGGACTCTGGCAAATTGCCTTTTAAACTCCACTTACTTGTTACAGCATATGCAACCACACACATACATATGTATACACACACACACACACACACACACACACACACACACACACACACATGCTCTCTCTCTCTCTCTCTCAAATTAATTAATAAAAAATTTAAAGGCCCAATGTAGTGGTGTTGTAGTTCCAGCACAGTGTAGAGAAGAAATGCTGATCTCTAGGAATTACCAAATAGCCAGATCTGCTAACTTGGCAAGCCTCAGTCGAGTGAGAGTACCTGTCCTAACTATTAAAAAGAAAAAATGTATACCTGAGGAATTATATCAAGGCTGACCTATGGCCTTTCCATGTGTATGCATACAAATCATGTTTCCAGCACACATATGAACTTGCACATGCACACACACACACACTCACAGCTCAAAATATTTTAATAATATTTCACAAATTGTAATCACTAAATCTAATCAAAATATGAAATTACACTCTGTTGCTAAATTTGAAGAGTTTTGCCTCAGATATGTGTTTTTCAAATTTACTAACCTCTTTATAAAAGAAAAAATATTAATTATACGCAAAATAGTCTAAATTTTCATGTCTAAAGCTTACTTATATAAAAAAAAGAGTCAAACAAACAGCACTAAGAATTTCTTAGGTGTGATCTGCAAAGTTTCTACTTAATTGGGGTTGATAGGTTAGCCTGTGAATGTTTCCTTGGCTCTTTCCAACGTATGGCTCCAAATCCACATGGATATGATATCAATATTCTCTATATAGCAGGCTTATCTATACAGGAAAACCAATAAATTATCCCATGCACAAAAATTGGTCATCAGAAATTACTAACAAATAAGTATTTAACTTCAAAATAAATTTTAAGATATCATGCAAAATATTCCAGGAAACCTGTAATTAATAGTACTGTTTATTGATTAAAAACGTTAAATACATTTATGTGGTAAAGAACATGTGCATCTATTATAAGGTAGAAAACTGAAATGAAATCAAATCTAAATTGTTTAGTATAATTATACAGATCTTGATTGAAGAAAACATTTCGTGGCTAAATTGCTTGAAATTATCTTAAAGTTTCCAGGTCATAACACAGTAAAAAGAGCTTAAACATTGTCAGGTATATAAATTAGTGAAATGACACAAATCTAGTATGACTGAATCTCCATTCAACCTCCAGTACCATGCACTTTGCTCAAATCCTCTAAAGAGTAAGTTTTGAGTATTGTCCATTCTGCCTGAACAATTCCATGGTGAAAATAATAAAACAGTTTCAATATCTTGAAGTAATTGAACTAATGTCATTTCATCAGGTGGGACATCCCATTGGGACTCTAGATGAGAGAAGCTTGGGAGAATAGCAAAGTAGAAGGATCCAGAGGGTCCTAGAATCCTACAAGTAGAACATTATGATAGGCAGATTTGGGCCCAGGGGTCCCGCTCAAACTAAGGCACCAGCCAAAGACAATACAGGTGGTAAACTTTAAACCCCTACCCAGATCTAGCCAATGGACAGAACATTCTCCACAGTTGAGTGGAGAGTGGGGTATGACTTTCACACGAACTCTGGTGCCTCATATTTGACCACGTCCCCTGGAGGGGGAGACCTGGTGGCACTCAGAGGAAGGACAGCAGGTTACCAAGAAGAGACTTGATACCCTATGAGCATATACAAGGAGAGGAAATCCCCCTCAGGAACAGTCATAGAGGAGGGGAATAAGGGGAAAATGGGAGGGAGGGAAGAATGGGAGGATACAAGGGATGGGTTAACCATTGAGCTGTAACAAGAATAAATTAATAAAAAATTAAAAAATTTTTTCAATAAGAGCAAAAATTTTTAATTTTGACATGGATAAAAAAAATAACTTGTAGCCACACTGACTGCCTTGAAGTCCTGTCTTTCTTAAGAGGCCACAGTGCATAACCCTTTACAAACTTGTTTCATCATTTCTAAGTTCGTTAAATAAAATACTTCAGGGTTTGCCCAATAAAACTGTGTGAACTAATACGCTTTTATTATCATTTTAATTATTGTGACTACATTTCTCATACATATGGAACACACCCAGAAGTAGTCAAATAATCTGTGCAAGTTTAATTAGGATCCCTTCTCATACTTGTTTTTTTTTTTAATCTGAAAATCTTCAGGAGAAATTGCTATATTCAAATTTTGGTTAAAATAAACTACATTAAAATGTATGTTTCAAGTAGGCGATATAAATGTACCTTCCAATAAGTGGTTTAACAAAATCTTCTTGGTAATTAATTTTTAAAGTGTAAGCAATAAATTTGCACCCCTTTGTATCTGTTCTAATGGAATGTACACATTTATTAAAATGTGAATTTATAATCTGTAATTTTATCCAATAGTTAGTCACCTTTCAAAAAGTTTTTATTGAATAAAATTTACAATACCTACTGAAAAGAGTCATTTGGGTGCTGCATAGGTATAGCATCAGTCTTAAAGCAAAAGAGTCAGTAAAGGTCTCAGTGTAACATTTCTTGAGTCCAATTTAGTCACTAGGTCATTTTGCAAGAATTATAGTCTAAACATTGTAAAAAGAAGTTTGCTAATTTATCATCAAACCATGTGAGGAAATGTTATATAATTTCTTAGCCATGACAGACAGGTGGTATGCTTGTTTCTTCACATGCTCACATATTACTACTGAGTAATTGGTCCTTATGGAGATGATGATGAAAACAACTGACAAGATCCAGTTTGCTTCTAATTTACCACCAAATCACCAAACTGAGTTAATCGAATCATGTAACAAAAATAGTACAGATCACAGTTCACCCAGGAACCATCAGACAACTGGTCATTCACTTTAATATTTATGTCGTATTTTATTTGTTTCATGTTAATCAGTTGTTTTATTATATTTTATACTACTATCTATAAAAGCAATAAGATCAAATTATTCTAACAGTTACAAAAATAGAGCATATTATCTCAGTGCTCTAGCATAATTACTTTAATTGTTTTATTCTTCCCTTTTTATTAGTTCTGCATATTTCTCTATCTGTGATACTAGGCACATAACATTGATTATAGTGTCCTCTTCATGAACTTTGTAATATTAATTTCTCCTTGCTAGTGAATAGTATTTGTAGTCATCAACATATCATGTATTCAATAAGCTTTGTGTATTCCATTTTAATTAGGAAATGATTTCCTGTATTTATAGCCATTATTATCTTCTCAACAGATGCATAGCATCCCTTTAGAAGATTCATGACAAGCACTTAATAAGTAACTTTATTGTGCATTTCCTAGTACTTAACAACACCCCTTTAGTATCTCAGACAAACAATCCAAAGCCCAGAAATCTTACACACCTCATTGTTTCTGAATTTTATCTTTCAAAAATCCAATCACCTCTACAATATCATTCTGCTTACACAGTGAGAGTATAGACACCTCTCTCCAGCCATGCTATGACTATTATCTCCTACTGTTAAAAAAAAAAAAATATATATATATATATATATCATATATATATATATATATATATCAGTTTCCGAAGTCATCTTGTTTTCTATGGGGTGGACCTCAAATCCTTAAGTCAGAGTGATGACTTTAAATGACAAAGCCAAACAGGATGGCTCATGCTTGACAAGCTTCAGCATGCTCAGTAAAGAATATCAGAAGGCCTATCAGAACCTACATTCTGATTATTGCTTGTGCTTCATTCTGAGATGAATAAGCAGGGACTTCACTGTAGACTAACCAAGGGCACTTGGCTGTAACTGGATAGCTCTATATACTGATGGGTAAAATACCTCTTAGAGGATAAATATCTTTGGGCAATAGCTAAGTGCTGCCTGTTCCATCACAGATTAATATGGCAGGTACTTTCCCAAGAGTTACATAAAGACCCTAACAAAGAGCCTATCATCAAAAGACTTTGGCTTCCATATGTCATTTGCATGGTGGTTTTGACCGCAGCCCTTGCTGTTATTTTCAACATGATTGTGAAAAGATACAACGCTAAAGGAGATCCAGTCCAGCATGTTTGGGGTGAGAGGCTATGTCACCTTACTTTTTTTTTACTATGCTATTCATGAAAACCTTTTATATAAAATAACAAACCTAAGCTCTCTTGCTGCTGTCTCAGGGTTTCAGTCAGCCCAAATCCAGGCTCACTGGGTGGTATTTGTCTTTGCAAAATAAACTTCTGCTTAAAATGTCTATATCTCTTGTCTGAATTCTTTTCATAAAATGGATAAAAATTTCAGAAAACCTGCTTTTTAACAATTCTGTCACAGTTTTTATTCTGAACTCTGAGCATATTGAAAATTTTGCATTTCTCCAATTAATCCTTTCTTACCCAAAACATTGGCTTAAATTAATGCTTTAATCAGCTCACTACTTTGGTCTCCTGTCGACCCATTACTTTCAACATTGCTAATTATTTCAGATTTATTTGATATATGACCAGTTCAAGCAGGGCCTTGATGAATTAGAAGTCCCTCTAGATACCTTCATGAATTCTGTACTTAACTCTGAGCTATGTTTTATCACACTGTATTAGGGTTGCTGTTTTCCACAACATGTTTTGAAATAATAATGGGTTAGGAATAGATTTTTCCATCTTTGGACACATAGAACCTAGTATTCCTTCTGTTTGAAAAACTAGTGAAAATTGATTAAATAAATTGCTGGATTTTTCCCTTACAAAACGCTTTTACTACTAGCTTTATTATAACCCTCATTTCTAATCCCACTCCTCTATTCCTCTTCTCCCTTCCTCCATCTTCTTCACATTTAAATGTTTTAAAATGTTGTGTTTTGTCCCCCTCAGTAACAGTAAAATAAGGGCAAAATGGGAGGGAGGGAGGAATGGGAGGATACAAGGGATGGGATAACCATTGAGATGTAATATGAATAAATTAATAAAATATTTTTTAAATGTTGTTTTTCATCAGCCAAGTAAATGTTTAAAATCATTTTAACATTTTATACATTTTGAGGCTCCACAGGTACATCCTTACAATGGTTTTTCAATCTAAAAGCACTACTGGTATACTCAAATGCAATGCAATCAATTCATCCCTCAAACTAATACCTTTCCTTAATATTGGCATTAACAATAAGATGTCTATCTGCTATAATCAAGAATAATATTTTTTTAACAAATTTCCTGTTTGTTTTCCCATTCCATGCCTGTGAATAAAAAAAAAAAATCAGTGTTTGTTAATTATCACTACGGGGAACCTAAAATTTGTCAGCAGTTCTGTTTTTTCAGAAGACTGCACATTAACATTTATATTACATCCATCAGGATGTGAAAAAGAACAAATTTTCATCACAGTGTTGTTTGAAAAGGTTAAAACTTATAAAATGAAGTTTTTCTAATTTTTTATCTAACAAGTGGAGAAAAGCTTATTCAATTTTTGGGGGGAGGGGCTGTACATTTAGTTCTTTTTTTTTTTTTTTTTTTTTTTTTTTTTTCTTAATTATTCCAAATTTTGTAGTTTTTAAATAGTAGTAATTTATTCTTTCACAATTCTGGAAGCTAAAAACTGGACTTTTTGATTGTTCCCATTTTTTTTTTTTATCTTTTTTTGTCTTTTTTTTTTTCTTATTAATTTATTCTTGTTACATCTCAATGTTTATCCCATCCCTTGTATCCACCCATTCCTCCCTCCCTCCCCCATTTTCCCATTATTTCCCTCCTCTATGACTGTTCCTGAGGGGGATTACCTCCCCCTGTATATTCTCATAGGGTATCAAGTTTCTTCTTGGCTACCTGCTGTCCTTCCTCTGAGTGCCACCAGGTCTCCCCCTCCAGGGGACATGGTCAAATGTGAGGCACCAGATTACATGAGAAAGTCATATCCCACTCTCCACTCAACTGTGGAGAATATTCTGACCATTGGCTAGATCTGGGAAGGGGTTTAAAGTTTACCTCCTGTATTGTCCTTGGCTGGTGCCTTAGTTTGAGCGGACCCCTGGGCCCAAATCTGCCTATCATATTGTTCTACTTGTAGATTTCTAGGACCTTCTGGATCCTTTTATTTTGCTATTCTCCCATGCGTCTCTCATCTAGAGTCCCAATATGATGTCCTCCCCTCTGTCCCAGTTTCCTGGTAAGTGAAGGCTTTCGTGGGACATGCCCCTTGGGCTAGTATGCAGATATAAGTGAGTATATACCATTTGAGTCTTTCTGCTTCTGGGTTAACTCACTCATTATGATCATTTCTAGCTCAATCCATTTATCCACAAATTTCGGGAATTTCTTGTTTTTAATAGCTGAGTAGTATTCCATAGTGTATATGTACCACAGTTTCTTTATCCACTCTTCTACTGAGGGACACTTAGGCTGTTTCCATGTTCTGGCTATTATGAATAAGGCTGCTATGAACATGGTTGAGCAAAGTTTCTTGTTGTGTGCTGGAGCATCTTCTGGGTATATTCCAAGGAGTGGAATAGCTGGGTCTTGAAAAAGCCCTATTCCCATTTTTCTGAGATAGCACCAGATAGATTTCCAAAGTGGCTGTACTAGTTTGCATTCCCACCAGCAATGAAGGAGTGTTCCTCTCTCCCCATATCCTCGCCAGCATGTGGTGTCGCTTGAGTTTTTGATCTTAGCCATTCTGATGGGTGTAAGATGGAATCTCAGAGTTGTTTTGATTTGCATTTCCCTGATGACTAAGGAGGTTGAGCATTTCTTTAAGTGTTTCTCAGCCATTTGATACTCCTCTGTTAAGAATTCTCTGTTTAGTTCCAAGCCCCATTTCCCAATTGGGTTATTCGGTTTGGTGGTGCTTAATTTCTTGAGTTCTTTATATATTTTGGATATTAGACCTTTGTCAGATGTAGCGTTGGTGAAGATTTTTTCCCAGTATGTAGGCTGTCGCTTTGTTCTCTTGACAGTGTCTCCTGCCTTACAGAAGCTTCTCAGCCTCATGAGGTCCCATTTATTAATGGTTGACATTAAGGCCTGGGCCGTTGGTGTTCTGTTCAGGAAGTTGTTTCCTATGCCAATATGTTCCAGGCTCTTTCCCACTTTTTCCTCTAAGTGGCTTAGTGTCTCTGGTTTTATGTTGAGGTCTTTAATCCACTTGGATTTGAATTTTTGTGCAAGGTGACAAATATGGGTCCAGTTGCATTTGTTTACACATAGACCTCCAGTTAGACCAGCACCATTTGTTGAAGATGCTATCCTTTTTCCATTGAATGGATTTGGCTTCTTTGTCAAAAATCAAGTGACCATATGTGTGTGGATTCATATCTGGGTCTTCGATTCGATTCCACTGATCAACCAGCCTGTTGCTGTGCCAGTACCATGCTGTTTTAATTACTATTGCTTTATAGTACAGTTTGAGATCAGGTATGGAGATTCCTCCGGAGCACCTTTTATTGTACAAGATTGTTTTAGCTATTTTGGGTTTTTTGTTTTTCCATATGAAAATTCAGAATTGAACTTTCAATGTCTTTAAAAACTTGTGTAGGTATTTTGATAGGGATTGCATTGAATCTGTAGATTGCTTTTGGTAGGATGGCCATTTTTACTATGTTAATTCTCCCAATCCATGAGCAAGGAAGATCATGCCATCTTCTCA
The DNA here is from genome assembly GCF_903995435.1 of Acomys russatus. NCBI lineage: Eukaryota > Metazoa > Chordata > Mammalia > Rodentia > Muridae > Acomys > Acomys russatus. The sequence continues at coordinate 36,402,267 of NC_067153.1, forward strand.
AGTCATCTTCAATCTCTTTCTTCAGAGTTTTGAAATTTTTTTCATACAAGTCCTTCACTTGCTTAGTTAGGGTAACTCCTACATATTTTATATTGCTTGTGGCTAATGTGAAGGGTGTGGTTTTCCTAATTTCTTCCTCCGCAAGCTTGTCATTTGTGTATAGGAAGGCAACAGACTTTTTTGAGTTAATTTTGTATCCAGCCAATTTGCTGAAGGTGTTTAATAGCTTTAGGAGTTCTCTGGTGGAATTTTGAGGGTCACTTATGTACACTATCATATCATCTGCAAATGGGGATAATTTGACTTTCTCCTTTCCCATTTGGATCCCCTTGATCCCCTTTTGTTGTCTTATTGCTCTGGCTAGAACTTCAAGTACTATATTGAAGAGATATGGAGAGAGTGGGCAGCCTTGCCTTGTTCCTGATTTTAGAGGAATTTACTTGAGTATCTCACCATTTACTTTGATTTTGGCTATTGGCTTGCTGTATATAGCCTTTATTATGTTGAGAAAAGTGCCTTGTATCCCCGATCTCTCTAAAACTTTAAACATGAATGGGTGTTGAATTTTATCAAATGCTTTCTCTGCATCCAAGGAGATGATCATGTGGCTTTTTATTTTCAGTTTGTTTATATGGTGGATTACATTGATGGATTTCCGTATATTAAACCATCCCTGCATGCCTGGAATGAAGCCTACTTGGTCATGATGAATGATATCTTTGATGTGTTCCTGTATTCGTTTTGCAAGTATTTTATTTAGTATTTTTGCATCTATGTTCATAAGAGAAATTGGTCTGAAATTCTCTTTCTTTGTTGAGTCTTTGTGAGGTTTAGGTATCAATGAGACTATGGCCTCATAGAATGAATTTGGTAATTTTCCATCCATTTCTATCTTTTGGAGTAGCTTGAAGAGTATCGGTATTAGCTCGCCCTTGAAGGTCTGGTAGAATTCTGCACTAAAACCATCTGGCCCTGGGCTTTTTTTTTTGGTAGGGAGACCATTGATGATTGCTTCTATTTCTGTAGGGGAAATGGGCCTATTTAGCTTGTTTATCTGTTCTTCATTCAACTTTGGCAAGTGAAATTGATCAAGAAAATCGTCCATCTCCCTTAGATTTTCAAATTTTGTGGTGTATATGCCTTCAAAGTAGGATCCTATGATTCTTTGAATTTCTTCAGTGTCTGTTGTTATGTCTCCCTTTTCCTTTCGGATTTTGTTGATTTCAAGACTGTCTCTCTGCCTTTTAGTTAGTTTGGCTAATGGTCTGTCTATCTTGTTGATTTTCTCAAAGAACCAGCTTTTGGTTTTGTTGATTCTTTGGACTGTTTTCTTAGTTTCTAATTTGTTAATTTCAGCCCTGAGTTTGATTATTTCCAGGCGTCTACCCCTCTTGGGTGTTTCTGCTTCTTATTTTTCCAGGGCTTCCAGTTGTGTTGTTAAGATGCTTATGTGCGATGTTTTCCAATTTCTTTTAAAGGCACTTAGTGCTATGAATTTTCCTCTTAGCACTGCTTTCAATGTATCCCACAAAAATGGGTATGTTGTTCCTTCATTTTCATTGAATTTCAGAAACTCCTTGATTTCTTTCTTCATTTCTTCCCTGACCCAGGTGTCATTTAGCAGAGAGTTGTTTATTTTCCACGTATGTGTAGGCTTTTTGTTATTTCTGTTGTTGTTGAATTTCAGCCTAAGAGCATGGTGATCTGATAGGATACAAGGTATTATTTCAATCCTCTTGTATCTATTGAGGCTTGCTTTGTGACCTACGATGTGATCAATTTTGGAGAAGGTTCCATGGGGTGCAGAGAAGAAGGTGTATTCTTTCTTGTTTGGGTGAAAGGTTCTATAGATATCTGTTAGATCCATTTGACCCATGGCATTGGTTAATGATGTTATTTCTCGGCTTAGTTTCTGTTTCAATGACTTATCCTTCAGTGAGAGTGGGGTGTTGAAGACTCCCACTATTATTGTGTGTGGATCAATGTGTGGTTTAAGCTTTTTTAGGAGATCTTTTACAAATGTGGGTGCCCTTGTATTGGGAGCATAGATGTTCAGAATTGTGATGTCATCTTGGTTGACTTTACCTTTGATGAGTATGAAGTGTCCTTCCTCATCCCTTTTGATTAATTTTGGTTGAAAGTCTATTTTGTTCAATATTAATTGGCTACGCCTGCTTGCTTCTTGTGACCATTTGCTTGGAATATTTTTTTCCAACCTTTTACCCTGAGGTAATGCCTTTCATTATGGGTGAGATGTGTTTCTTGAATGCAGAAGAATGTTGGATCTTGTTTATGTACCCATTCAGTTAGTCTGTGTCTTTTTATTGGAGAATTGAGGCCATTGATGTTGAGAGATATTAATGACCAGTGACTGTTAAGAGTCTTAATTTTGATGTTGTTTCCAGTCGAGCATTTGTGTAGTTGTGTTTTTGCCATGGGATAGTTATCTATTTCCTGGGTAGTTTTGGTTTTAGCTTGACCCTTTGGGATGGAGTTTTCCTTCTAGTACCTTTTGTAAAGCTGGATTTGTGGATAGGTACTGTTTGAATTTGTTTTTGTCCTGGAATATTTTGTTTTCTCCATCAATGGTTATTGATAATTTTGCTGGGTAAAGTAGTCTGGCCTGGCAGCTGTGGTCTCTTAGGGTTTGCAGGATCTCTGTCCAGGCCTTCTGGCTTTTATGGTCTCTGCTGAGAAGTTGGGTGTAATTCTGATAGGTTTACCATTAAATGTTATTTGGCCCTTTTCCCTTGCAGCTTTTAATATTTTTCTTTGTTCTGCATGTTTTGTGTTTTGATTATTATGTGGCGGGCAGTTTTTCTTTTCTGGTCAATTCTATTTGGTGTTCTGTAGGCCTCTTGTATGTTTATAGGCATTTCTTTCTTTAGATTGGGGAAATTTTCTTCTATGATTTTGTTGAGAATAGTTTCTGGGCCCTGGAGTCTGATGTCTTCTCTTTCTTCAATGCCTATTATCCTCAAATTTCTTCTTTTCATGGTGTCCTTAATTTCTTGGATGTTTTGTGTCAGGAGTTTTCCAGATTTGGCGTTTTCTTTAATGGTTGATTCAATATCTGTGATTGTATCTTCTAGACCTGAGATTTGTTCTTCCATCTCTTGGATTCTGTTAGAAAAGCTCACCTCTGTGTTGCTCGCCTTCTTCTCTGAGGTCTCACGTTCTCGTTTTTCTTCTGTCTGTGTGTTTATCATTGAATCCATTTTCATTTTCAGATCTTGAACTGATTTTTTGATTTCTTTCATCTGATTTTTTGTATGTTCCTGAGTTTCTTCCATTGCCTCTTTATAGGTCTTCAGAGCTTGAACCGTTTTATTTATTTATTTCATCTGATTGTTTGCATTTTCCTGCAATTTTTCCAGTTCCACTCTATGTGCTTCTTTTATGTCTCTCACCTGTTTGGCTGCGTCTTCCTGCATTTGATTACGAATTTTATTTGTTTCCTCCATTATCATCCTCATTACTAAGGATTTGAGGTCATTTTCTTGTATTTCCATTGTATTTGAGTTCTCTGGGTTGTTTTCTTTGGGATAGCTGGACACTGGAGACGCCATGTTGTTTTGGGTTTTTTTGCGTATGCTTTTTCACTGTCCTTTAGACATCTTGCCATCTTTGTTTTTGTTGGGTAGCTTCCAGAGTTGGAGGGAGGGAGTCTGATGATAGATTCACTTGTTTTCTCACGATTTCCCTAGGCTGGGAGGTCAAAGCTTCACTGGTGTGGATGTTAGGAGGTTAGCCCTGTTGTTCTGGTCTCTCACAGCCAGTGATCTTCAGCCCCCCTGTGCTGTGGATCCTGCAATTGTTCTGGGTCTCTGAATGAGCGCTGGGTCAGAACAAGGTATCCACAGCCTTCTGTGTTTCCTGCCAAGTCCAGCCAGGAACACTGGGCCCGAACCACGGGCTGAACTCAGCTAGATTCTCAGGGCCTGAACTGTCTGCCGTGCTCAGCTAGGGATTCTGGGCCCAAAATGCAACACAGGGTCTAGGCAGAATTTTTAGGCTGGGACTACGCACCAAGCTCAGCTAGGGGCTTTTGGCCCAAAGTGCATGCTGTGGTCAGTTATTGACTCAGGGCCAGAACTGTCCACCAATCTCAGCCAGGAATTCTGGATTCAAACTGTACACTGTGTTCAACCAGAGTCTTAGAGCTGATGGAACCGAGTGCTCTGTCCAGCCTGCGTCACAGCAGGAGAACTGCGGCTGCTCTGAGTTAGCGCCAATGGTGGAACCAAGTGCTCCGCCCAGACTGTGTCACTGCAGGGGAGCTGCTGCTGAGCTGAGGTGGCACCTAGGATGGAACTGAGTGCTCGGCCAAGCCTGCGCCACAGCAGGAGAACTGCGGCTGCTCTGAGTTAGCGCCAATGGTGGAACCAAGTGCTCCGCCCAGACTGTGTCACCGCAGGGGAGCTGCCACTGAGCTGAGGTGCTGCCTAGTGTGGAGCTGCGTGCTCCACTAAGCCTGCACCACAGCAGGGGAGCTGTGACTGAAGCTGAGTTAGTACCTCTGGCAGAATTGCTTGCTGGGCTGGGCCAGTACCCGGGACTCTGGGGCCGAACTGTCCGCCAAGTCCAGTCTGGGTCCAAAGGCTCCACACGACCCAAATCCTGCCCCGAGTCCCCTCTCCCACAGCAACTCCCCCCAGCCACCACACCAATCGCCTCCACCGGAAGACTATGAGCTGCAAACCTCAGCCACCTTTGCTGGTGCCACTGGTGCTGCTGCCTCTGCCACTGCCGCTCTGATCAGAGAAAATCCACGCTCCTCTCGTGTGCAGGGGCACGCAGGTCCTCCGCACCCTGGTCCCTCCGAACTGTGGAGCACTCCCGCTGCCGTGATGTTTGGACCTCGGTGTTTCTGGCTCAGAAATCTGTGCAATTCCCTGAATTGTTCACTGGAGCCTCCAAACGCGGTCCACACTGCTCGCCGCCATCTTGGATCCTCTCCACATTTCTTTTATATTTGACATTATAATATAATTACATCATTTTCCTCTTCCATTTCCTCTATACAAGCTCTCCCATATAGCTTTCTTTTAAATCCATGGCCTCTTTTCATTAATTGCTGTTACACGTGTATATGTAGATGTGTATACATATATTCCTAAGTATAATCTGCTCATTCTGTGTAGTGTTACTTTTATGTGTATTTTCGTGACTGACCATTTGGTATTGTTTATCCAATTGATGTACTCATCCTGGGAAAGATATTTATTTCTCCAGCCTTCCTCACTCTTAGTTGCTTGTAGTTCTTCAGGGAAAGCTGAGGCCTGGAGGTACAAGCCAACTTCTGTACCTAAGGTTCAGGAAGCATTATGGAAGAGTGAGCAGAAAGATTATAAAACCAAGAGAATCAGAAAATTTGCTGTGAGATAGTGTCTTCTAGTCCCATCTCTGCACTACAGAAGGACGTGGATGCAAACGCCTACCTAACCAATGAGCTATCTAAAATTGACATCTGGTTGCAAAGAAAAAATTAACGGTGTTTCACTGGATATATTAATCAAATTTAAGGGTATGGCTCTTGCTCAATAGTCAATAGCCAACAGAAATTGAACTCAATGGTATTTTTCATACTTTTTGTCCCAATTTAATTTGCTTGTTGTTGATACTGTTGTTGTTGTTGTTTGCATTTTGTTTTGTTTTTGTTTTTTGTCCTACTAGCCTTTTGTTTGTATATTATTATTTCCAACTTTGTGTTTTTATAGATGGTGTGAGTTTTCCTCTCTGCATATACATGTTTTTTTTCTTTTAATTATTATTTGTTTAATTTTTTTGTTTACTTGTTTATTTGCAAAAGAGAGAAATAAAATGGAGTTGGGTGGGTGGCAAGGTGAGAATGTGGGAAGGATCTAGGAGGAGTTCGGGGAGGGAAACTTATTGCCATAATATATTGTATGAAAAAAATCTTTTAATAAATAAAGGTTACATCTATATGATCTCACCAGTATGACTGCCTAGGTGTTAGCCGAACAAGGACAACAACAGACATGCCAATGTGTATGGTGATAAAAGTTAGATTTCAAGTCATCTGATAGAATTTTTATTGCATCATTTGTTCCATGACTTCTCTAGTTTTCACTTGGTTATTGTATCAGTTCTTGCCCTATTCATTCAGTAAGGCCACTCATGTCACCATCATCATATGACTTTCCTGTGTGTCTGTCTCTTTCCTGTTTGTGTAAGAACATCCATCGCCTTAGATTAAGGTTTTATCCTTTGCTATTATAACCTGACTTAACTAATCACATTTGAAAATCTACTTCCAAGAATGTTTCAATACAGTATTATTATTAGTTGTTACTCTTGCTGTCAGTGAAGTTCTACTATAAATAAAGAAGAAAACATGATGATGAAAAACTCAAAAAAAAAACCACATGATTACAATGTGACACACAGTAACCACTCAAAAAATATGTCAGTAACAGATTTTAGGTTGCTACAGATATTCTTTTTTGTTTAATTTTGTTTTGTTACGCATATTGAATAAAACCTTCTGAAGAACGTTGGCCTGAATTTGAGGTTCTTCTGGTTGTTTTTTTATTAGATCACAGTTGTTTCTGGATTGAAAACTCTAGTAATTGAATTTTATATACAACATTTCATCAATATATTAAGATTATACCTTTATTTTATTTGATGCTTGTAAGATAGAACCAAAAATACCACACTATTCCCGATAAAGAAAAATCAAAATATTTTTGTGTGTTTGTATTTGAACCTATATAGGACATTTTATAAAAGAACATAGATATAAATTTCAAATTGTACATTACAAAACAAATGCTTATTTTATATTGAAATAGATATTTTCACATTGTAATTAGTCTTTTAAAAAATTTGTATAATGAATTGTAAACACATTTGTTTTCCCTCCCCTGTCAAACTATTCAACTCTTTCTTGCCTAACAACCCAATATTGGATATAAAAAAGTCAAATACATTCCGTGCTATTCACACACAATTAGATATATAGCCCTCTATTGGAGCATGCTCTACCTGCAAAGGGCTACACTATTAAGAAAAACTGCCTCTCCTCTATCCAGTAGCTTTCAATTGTCAACTTCTTTTTTATTACTTAAAAAAATTAATTATGTATATTTTGATTATATTCTTCCCCTCTCACAATTTTTTTCATATCCTCTATTCCTTTCTACCCATCCAACTTTAAGTTTTTTGTCAAAAACAAACAAAATCACAAATGCAAGGACACAATCAAGAAAACAAAATAAAACAACACCCCAAAACAATAAAATAAACAAACAAAAGCAACAACAGAAAAACCACCAAACTGTAAACAAATAAAAACTCTAATCTCTTTATTCAGGACTAGAATTTAATACTTACTTCCCTCTATCACGTTGGAATTTTTAATCTAAACATTAAACATCAAGAAAACCAATTTGTAAAGAGAGATATCAATAGGTAAAATATGCACAGCTAGAAAACATTTTGAAAATACTCAGTATCATTATCCATCATAAAATTACGAATTAGAACTATTTTGAAATTTTAATTTACTTTAGTCGGCATAACTAAGACTAAAAAAATGGTAACAGATGCTGACATGAGAGAAAGAGTAGGGCAGAAATACTTACTCATTGATGGTTGCATGAGAACATCTACAGCAACTATGAAAACCAGTGTGGATAATTCTCAAAAGGCTAGAAATAGACCTATGACAATATCTAGCTATAACACTCTTGAGCACATTCCCAAATGTCTTTATATCCTACTATATAAATGCTGTCTCATCATATTCACTGTTCCTCTATCCAAGTAGCCAGAAAATGGAAACAGTCACCTGGATAGCCATCAATTAATGAGTGGATAATTAAAGTTGATGCATTTAGACAATAAAGTATTATGCAGCTACTAAGAATAAGGAAATTGGTGGTGGATCCAAGATGGCAGAGCTAAACATATACCTTGTTTGACCAGCAGGACCGCAGTAATTGTACAACACCCTAAGAACTGAACTGAGAACTACAAAACACCAGATCAGTTGTTCCCCAGTTGAGAGAGGTGCAAACTCTGCAGAGCGTGGGTGGGTCTGAGCTCAGCTAACCCACAAAAAACTTCCAGGTACCTGCAGGCATGTTCCCCCTCCAGGGTGTGGCCACGGCTCCCCTGGTGGGAGTTCAGTTTATGCCATCCAAGACCCAGAGAGAGCTGTAGGCTGCTAGAACTAGAGTGTCTATGTCTCCTGAAACACAGAAGACACCACAGCCTAGAAAACAAGCAGATCTGGCCTCAGATCTCCAGGCCAATTCACAGAAAGATCCCCAGTCCCTGCAGGCATGTGCCCACTCCAGGGTCTGGCCAGGGCATGCCAGGCCAGAGCACAAACTCTGAACCCCAAGGCCCAGAGAGAGATGTAGGCTTCTAAAGTACCAGGGTTGCACATTGTCATGTGACCTTTGGAGACAAGCAGGCCCATTAGAGCAGCTCTCTGCTCAGATATCTTTCTGCCTGCTCCCCAGCTCGCCTTGTTCACGATCAGGGAGCCAACAGAGACAGTGAACTCGAGAGCTGTGCCTGGCCTCCCTGGGTCATAAACAGGGAGTCATCACAGACAGCGATCTCAGCAGAAATGATTAGAATACATGTCTTAAACTCCACCATCTATATCTACCCCCAAAACTCTGAACATCAGAGATGATCAACCCAGCTAACACCAGAGACATCACAAAGGGAAGAAACCAGCGTAATAATACAAGCAACAACTACCAGGACCAATCGATACCACCAGATTCCAGCAATCCCACCAGCACAACAAGCCCTGGAGATACTATCACATCCAATTCACAGAAGAAAGATTTCAAATATGAGATTATAAAAAATGACAAAGGCCTTAAAGGAGGAAAATTAATTCCTCAAACTAGAACAGGAATATATAAAGAAAGAGATGAAAGGATTGAACAAATGGCTTAAAGAAATCAGTGAAAGAAAAGAAATTGTAGTCAAACAGGAGAAAGAAATGAATAAAAGGATTCAAGACCTAAAAACAGAGATAGAAGCAATAAAGAAGACATGATCTGAGACAATCCTGGAAATAGAAAACCTAGGAAAGAGGTCGAGATCTACAGAAATAAGCATCATCACCAGATTTCAAGAGATAGAAGAAAGAATCTCAAGGATAGAAGATATGACTGAAGAAAACGATACAACAGTAAAAGAAAATGTTAAATATAAAAAGCTCCTGACTCAGAACATTCAAGAAATCTGGGACACTATGAAACTTAAGAATAATAGGAACAGAAAAAAAGAAGAAAACATGCAGCTCTAAGGCCCAGAAAATATTTTCAACAAAATCTTAGAAGAAAACTTCCCTAATCTAAAGAAAGAAATGCCGTAAATATACAAGAAGCCTCCAGAATTCCAAATAGATTGGACCAGAAAAAAATCTCCCCCACCACATAGAAATCAAAACACTAAATGTACAGAACAAAGAAAGAATAGGAAAAGCTGCTGGAGAAAAAGGCCAAGTCACATATAAAGGAAAATCTATCAGAATTACACCAGACTTCTCAACAGAGACAAAGAAGACAAGAAGGGATGGACAGATGTCATGCACACACTAAGAGACCATGGATGGCAACCCAGACAACTATACCCAGCAAAACATCCAATCACTGTAAATGGAGAAAACAAGTTATTCCTCAGTAAAATGAAGTTTAAAGAATGTGTAACCACAAATCCATTCATAAAGAAGGTAATAGAAAGAAAACTACAACCAAAGTATGCTAACTTTACACAAGAAAACAAAGGAAATAAACAACCCCACATTCAAACCACCACCAATATAAAACAAAAAACAAAACAAACAAACAAACAGGAACCATTAACTTTTTATTGAGGAGTTGAGGTCATTGATGTTGAGACAAAAGCTAACATAATAGATGTGAAAACAGGGTCCATCATTCTGTGGCATACAAGAAATACTCTTCCACAATAAAGATAGACTAATTTCCTTAAAGTAAAGGGCTGGAAAAAATGGTGTTCAAAGCAAACAGACCCAAGAAGCAATCTGAGTAGCCATTATAGTATCCAATAAAACAGACTTTCAACCAAAACTAATCAAAAGAGATGGGAAAAGACACTTCATACTCATCAAAGGAAAAATACACCAAGAGGATGTCTCAATTTTGGACATCTGCACCTCAAATACAGGAGCACCCATATTTGTAAAAGAAACACTACTAACACTTAAATCTCACAATAATAGTGGGAGACGTCAATAACTCACTCCCTCCAATAGGCATATCATCAAGTAAGAAACTAAATGGAGAAATAATGAAGCTAACAGATATCATGAATCAAATGACCTAACAGATATCTACAGAACATATCAACCATACACAGACGAATACACCTTCTTCTTAGCACCACATAAAACTCTCTCCAAAATTGACCATATACACTTGGTCACAAAGCAAGCGTCAACAGATAAAAGAAGATCAAATAATTCCTTTTATCTTATCAGACCATGAGGGATTAAAGCTGAAACTCAACAACAGAGAGTATATAAACTCGTGGAAACTGAACAACTCCCTACTCAATGACTTCCGGATAAAGGATGAAATAAAAAGAAATTAAAACCTTGAAGTCAATGATAATGAGGCACAACATATCCAAACTTATAGGACACAACTAAAGCTGTGTTAAGAAAAAATATCAAAGCAACAAGTGTCTTGATAAGAAATTGGAGAGATTCCACACTAGCAACTTAATAGGACACCTGAAAGATCTAGAATTAAAAAGAAGCACACACCAAAATGAGTAGGCCTGAAATCATCAAACTCAGGGCAGAAATCATTAAATTAGAAACAAAGAGAACAATTGAAATAATCAATGAAACCAAGATCTACTTCTTTGATAAAATCAATACTACAAACAAACCCTTAGCCAAACTACCTAAATGACAGAAAAAGATTATTCAAATCAACAAAATCAGAAATGAAAAGGGAGGTGCAACAACCAACACCAAGGAAATCCAAAGAATCATTAGGTCTTACTTGTAAAGCCTATATGGCACAAAATTTGAAAAACTAAATGATAGTTTTCTTAATAACTACCAATTACCAAAATTGAATCAAATTTGTTCAGATAATCAAAGTATTCCAATATCTCTTTTAAAAAAATAGAAGCAGCCATCAAAAGTCTCCCAATCAAAGAAAGTCCAGACCAGATGGACTCAGCACAGAATTCTACCAGACCTTCAAAGGTACTAAATCTCTCCAATCTATTCCACAAAATAGATTCAGAAGGAATATTACCAAACTCATTCTATGATTCCACAGTCACATAGACAACTAAGTCACATAAAGGCCCAACAAAAAAAGAGAAATTCAGACCAATTTCTCTTATGAACATAGATGCAAAAATATTCAATAAAATATTTGCAAAACAAATTCAAGAAAACATAAAAAATATTATTCCTCACAACCACGTAGACTTCATGCTAGGCATGCAAGGGTGTTTCAATATACAGAAATCCATGAATGTAATCCATCATATAAATAAACTGAAAGGAAAAAAAAACCCACATGATCATTTCCTTAGATGCCGAAGAAGCATTGATAAAATCAAACACTCATTCATGTTTAAAGTCTTGGAGAAATCAGAGATACAGGCCTATACCTAAACATAATAAAAGCAATTCACAGCAAGTCAATGTCTAACATCAAACTAAATGGAGAGAAATTTAAATCAATGCCACATAAATCAGGGACATGGCTGTCCACTCTATCCATATTCAATATAGTAGTTAAAGTCCTCGCTAGAGCAATAAGACAACTAAAGGAGATCAAGAGGATATAAATAAGAAAGAAGAAGTCAAATGATCTCTATTTGCAGATGATTGGATTGTATACCTAAGTGACCCCAAAAATTCTACCAAGCAACTCCTACAGCTGATAAACACCTTCAGCAATGTGGCTAGAAACAAAATCAATTCAAAAAAATCAGTAGCTCTGGCGTATACAAATGACAAATGGGCTGAGAAAGAAACTAGGGAAACTACACCCTTCATGATAGCCACAAATTATAAAGTATCTAATGTAACTCTAACCAAGCAAGTGAAAGACTTGTTTGAAAAAACTTCAAGTCTATAAAGAAAGAAATTGAATATGTCAGAAAATGGAAAGATCTCCCATACTCACAGATCAGGAGGATCAACATAATAAAAGTGGCCATCTTACCAAAAGCAATCTACAGACTCAATACAATCGCCATCAAAATTCCCACACAATTTTTACATATCTTAAAATATCAATTCTCAACTCCATATGAAAAAACAAAAAACCAAGAATAGCTAAAGCAATCATGTACAATAAAAGATCTTCTGAAGAAATCACCATCCCTAATCTCGATCTGTACTATAGAGAAACAGCAATAAAAACAGTAAGATACTGGCATAGAAACTCGGTTGGTTGATCAGTGGAATCAAACTGAAGACCCAGAAATCAACCCACAGACTTATGGACATTTAATTTTTGACAAAGAAGCCAAAGACATACAATGGAAAAAAAGATAGCATCTTCAACAAATAGTGCTGGTCTAGCTGGATGTCTACATGTAGAAAAATGCAAATAGATCCATATCTATCACCCTGCACAAAACTAAAGTCCAAGTGGATTAAAGACTTCAACATAAAACCAAACACACTATATCTGTTAGAAGAAAAAGTGGAGAAGAGCCTTGAACTCACTGGCACAGGAGAAAACTCCAAGAACAGAACATCAACAGATCAGGCTCTAAGATCCACAATTAATAAATGGGACCTCATGAAACTGAAAAGCTTCTGTAAGGCAATTGACACTATCAACTGAACAAAATGACAGCCCACAGACTCGGAAAAGATCTTCACCAACCCTATATCAGACAAAGCACTAATATACAAAATATATAAAGAATGCAAGAAATTAAATACCACTAAATCAAATAACCCAATTTTTAAAATGAGGTAGAGCTAAATAGAGAATTCTAAATGGAGGGCTATCGAATAACTGAGAAACACTTAAAGAAATGCTTAACATCCCAAGACATCAAGGAAATGCAAAACAAAATGAGTCTGAGATTCCATCTTACATCTATCTGAATGGCTAAGATAAAAAAAAAAAAAAAAAAAAAAAAAACTCAAGTGAAAACACATGCTGGTGAAGCTGTGGAGAAAAGCGAACACTCTTCCATTGCTGGTGAGAGTGCAAATTTGTACAAACACTTTGGAAATCAATCTGGCACTTCTCAGGAAATTGGGCAAAATTTTACCTCAAGACACTCCTAGATATATACTCAAAAGACATTCCACCATACAACAAGGACGTTTGCTCAACTATTGTCATAGAAGCTTTATTCATAATAGACAAAATCTGGAAACAACCTAGATGTCCCTCACTGAAGAATGGATAAAGAAACCGTGGTACATTTACACAATGGAATACTACTCAGCTCTTTAAAAAAAGGAAATCTTGAAATTTGCAGGCAAATGGATGGGACTAGAGATAATCATCCTGAGTGAGGTAACCAAGACCCAGAGAGACATGCATGGTATTTACTCACTCATAAGTGGCTATTAGCCACATAAATAGGATAAATACACTAAAAACAGAGACTGATAGACCAATCAAGGGCCATGTACGATGTGGACCTAGACTTTCTCCTCATATGTAGTAGAGAGGCAGCAGAGTCTCCTTCTGTATCCCACAATATGGGGAGTAGGGACTACTTCTGACTCTAAAATGAGGTACTGTACCCATTCAAGTCAATTTTAATACAAGCTGTACTTCCAATACTTTAAAAGTTCTATTGCATGCTGTTTAGGATAATTAAGTATTACAAATTAATTGTTACTTAATCAAATCATAGTCATATCAATTACTAGTCTATTTTTATCACAAGAATATACATCCTAGGTTTAACAGATAGATATGATTCTATAGATAGATAAGGTAAAATAGTTAGCTAGGGTCTTCAAAAACCTCAGAGACCTACAAAATATAACATTTAAAGATGTGTTCATGATTTTAAAGATTCTTTGACAACGAGACAGGTTAACACCTCAAAGAAAATGATGAGCATCAAAGAACTTCTGTATGGAGATGGCTTCAAATGTGTCAAACCAGCCACTGGGCAAAATGTTCTAGTTTTGTCCACAGACAGAATTCTGGCTTAAAATGGGCAAGCTTGGAAGGAGGCAGACTTTGCCAAACCGTGCCAAGACAGGATAAGCAAGTCCTGAATAGTTCCTGCGTCACAAATATATCTGTCAGATACACTGGGCCAGAAGGCTTAAGATGGTGCTCCAGTGTTATAGAGAGTATTGAGTGACTGTTCAGGCAGTGAACTGTCTCTGTCATTTCTTTTTCATTTTGTAAGCTGCCAATGTGCACTTCTGGGTTTCTTAGGTAACTAATTTTTATTCCTTTTCAAGTCTCTGAAGGGGTTGAAGACCAGGTAGTTTAGTTTTACAACTAAGATTAGTTGTTTAGGTGTTAAGATGTTCTTGGATCTAGATAGATATTTTAAGATGGTAGAGATGAGATATGATAGATATTGATTTACCTTCAGACTTTTAGACTCACCAAGATAGGAAAGTTTTTTTTTCAAAGTTGCCAAATGCAAATAGCCAAAACACTATGAATATAACATTAACATAATTCCTGAGTTTTTCATGGTTATTCCTGCTGTGTATAGTTTATTGTATAATATAGATGTATATGTAAAAAAGTAAAATATAAAAAAATTCAAAGAATAAGGAAATTATAAAGAATTTCACAGGAAATAGATGGAGCTGGAAATAGTCACTCCAAGTAAGATAACTCAAACCAAGAAGGACCTATGTCATGTATTTACTTTTATTATTAGTGGATTTTAGTTGTGAATTTTCAGGTATGTGTGTTCCATTTGATATACCCAAAGAGGTCAGGAAATTTACAAGAGGCTATGACGGTGGATAGGATGGAGCAGAGAGAGAACACGGCGATAAAAAAAAAGATTCAAAACGGACTAATGGAAATTATGGGTTTAACAAGTGTGGGGTATGTGAGGGCAGGTTAGAGAAGAGGATGCTGGAAGAAATAATTAAAACTTAAAACCCTTGAAAAATCATGAAAATTATACTATTATAGAAGATTCATATATATTCACACAATATATAGGTAATATATAAATCAGAATAAATAAACATATGTAATATATTTTTAAAACTATCCCACAATGAAATAATAAAGCCCCTACTAAACAAGTTAGGCTAACAAATTAAAATTCTGTATCAGAAATGGTTTACCTCTTTTAGAATTGTTAATCAGAGTGGTCCTCTAAACCTCCAATATTATAGGACATTGGGGTGCTCTTGATTATCCTCTGAACATGAGTGTAAGAGCTTATTGCTGAAGATTCCTCACACTACAGACAAGACACTGAAAAATCAAGCAATACTCACTTATAAAATTTATCTGTACTAGCTAGTTTTATGTTGCGAAAGGTGCAATGCATAGCGTTGTGAAAGTAATCATCATTCTCACTCATCTGTAAATTATACAAATCTACGATAATGACTGCCCTTAAAGACATGTCCACTGGTACAATAGTGCCACAAACGTCATCAAAATGGGAATAGCTAAGTACTTTCTGATTGGATTGAATGCCAGTGGTTGTACATGTCATAGGCCTAAGGAAGAAACTATGATTACTCTTATATGTGCACAATATTAAATTGCATCTTGATGACTTATCCATATACCCATTGTATAGTTACTTTTCTCTAGTTGTGAAAAAAAAAAAAACCGTGGCCAAAGGTGTTAAAGAAGAAACAGTTTATTTAGACTTATATGTTCAGACGGTTGAGAGTTCAGTGTGGCAGGGAGCATAGCAGCAAGCAGTAAACATCGGGCATGACAGCAAGAGCAGGGAGATGGATAATACTTATTCAACTGCAATCATGAAGCAGAGAAAGGAAATCGTAAGCAGAACAAGGCTTTTAGTCTCAAAGGCTTACCCCGGTGACAGACTTCCTCCAACTAGTGTGTCCACCTAAAGCTTCTCAAACAGCACCAGCAACGCTTCCAATGTTCAAATATATGTCTATGGAGGACATATTCAAACCACTGCACTGGCAATACAGTACATCTCTCAACCTTCACATTAAAAGCGTCTTCTTTAGATATGGTGACTAACACAGGCACACAACTGATCACCATACAAAGAACGAGAACTGCAGAATGCTTAGTCCTGTTGCATATTATCATAGCCCCTCCTCCCAATGCACAGACGTCATTCCAGATGGGGAATAGAAGATTGTGAGAGCTGGAGATGGTGAATGACCCCAGAAAACCTCTACTTCCTGATTAGAACAGGGCAGTTGCACATATGAACTCACAGTAGTGATAACACTATTCATAAGACCCATACAAAGAAATCTCACTGTACTAATAAAGTGAGTATACAATTATCTTACTTAAAAGCAAAAATTAATTAATTCCCTGTTCCCAATGACTTTAGCTTATGTAAAACTGATAAAATTAATCAGCCTAATTGGCCTTCTGTCAACTTGACCCACAAATATATCACTATTAAACTATAACATTTTCTTTCTTGTTTTTCCAAAAGATACCATATTATCATCATTAGATGATAGATCTAGGATAAAAACATCTCAGTTTTTTTTTTAATTTACACAGTTCTTAAATTTTTAAATGTTTAAAACTTCAGTCTCTTTAAAATATCCAAAGTGTCCTTCCAAGTTCAAAGCCTCTATAAAATATCTAAAGTCTCAAAATTCTGGTCCCTTTAAAAATTCCAAAGTCTCTTAACTGTAAGCGCCTATTAAATAAAAAAATTTTACATATTTCTTATTTTGAAAAGAAAAATTCGGGGCATAGTCACAATTTAATAAGAATGAAACCAAGCTTCAACGGTGTAAAAAGCTCAATATTTGACATCTGGAATCCAAAATCTTTGGGGCTCCAAAGGGCCTAAGAAGCTGTACTTCCCCAGGTATCCTAGACTCAGCATATGAAGCTTGTCTTCTAGCCCAGGGATGTTCCACTCTACACCTGATACCCTCGTTCATCATCTCATATTGGTATCTCCAATATGTTGGGGTCTTTGTTACAGCTGGGCTGTACCTTCACCAATAGGTTCTACTGGATTTTGCTCAGAACTGTAAACATACCACATGGTACCAGACTTCAAACTCCCCTAATGGCCCTTTAAATGCTGGGGCTTTTGATATTATTAAGGTTACATCTTCAACAATGGTCTCTCCTGACTTGTCATAGTTCCAAACTTCAGTTGCTTTCCATGCCCCAGGTATATCTTCAAAATCAATAAGAGCTAGGAAACTCTTATACATTACTAAATTCAGTGGCCAGCATGACTTACAGCCTTAACTCCCTCTAGACTACAGCATTTTTCTTCTGATGAAAGCAAGAGAGAAAGGAAGGAAGGAAGGAAGGAAGGAAGGAAGGAAAAGAAGGAAGGAAGGAAGGAAGGAAGGAAGGAAGGAAGGAAGGAAGGAAAATAAGGAAGGAAGGAAGGAAGGAAGGAAGGAAGGAAAAGAAGGAAGGAAGGAAGAAAAACTTCCCAGAAAACTTGGTTTCAAATAATGCTGATTTCTTCATAATCGCCACTGAATCTCCACCTCAAGTTGACCAGTCACATGAAAGAAAAGATCATTAAATTTTGAGAACTGAATGGCTTTTCCAGCCCTAGTTCCAAAATTCTTTCACAATCCTGTCCCAAACAAAATGGTCAGGATTGTCACAGCAATTCATTACTTATGCTAAAAATAAAAGTTTTCTCTTAAATGTCTATTGATGTGAATAAAAAGGCAAATTGGGAAGGAAAGTGTTGATTTAAGCTTACAATTTTCAGGTCGTGCTCTATCACTGAGGCAAGACAAGGTGAATAATCAAGGCATAAACCTAGAAGTAGAACCAAAGCAGAAGGCCAAAGGGATCTTCTTGCTGGTTTGGTCCCCATACCTTGCTTAATCTGTTTTCTTGTACCACAGGGAGTACAATTTCCAGAGGTGGAGCCGCCCCTAATAAGCTTGGCTTACCCACATCAATCATTTATCAAGAAAATGCACTCAAGAATTCCCAATAGCATCAAGTGTTACAGAGACCTTTTCTCAACTGAGATTCCTTCTTCCCAAATTACTCTAGTCTGTATGTTTACTTAAAACCAACCAACACATCAAGATACTCCACTGTAAAGGCAAATGATAACAAAGATGCAGACATTAGAAATCTTCCTTCTTTACCAGGAGACAAGAGTACAGGAGGAAGTTTTCTTTCATATCTAGAAAACAGTAAGAAAATTAGATTGTATCTTTATATAGCATTTGATTGTTTATCTTTGGATAATAGTGTCTTAAATGCAGTGAGACTGTGTAATATATATACAGTATATATATATATATAATACATTTGTTTTGTTTGAATTATAAAGCTCCATAACTTGATTCTTTATGTGACTATTTTATGAAAATAAGTATTGAAAACTGAAAGAAGGCAATTTTGAATAAATTCAATGGGAAAAGTGAAAAATAAATAATTATTGCCACGCTTAATTTTTAGAGCATATAAAATAGCATTAATGTCATTTTGGATATCATTTTCTAACAGTCTAAAGTAAAGATAAAATCATCATTTTTTATTTTCTCAGAAAAATTTATCTTTCATAAGAGCCTGTGATTTCAAAGTTAAACCATTCTGACTTCATAATGTAGCCAAACACCTTGAGGATAGGAAGGATACACAATTCTCATAACCTGTAAATTATATTGCTCTCATAAAGAAAAAGGTTACATTTAGTAGGTTGCCTCTAGTATACCATGCTCAAAGGTTACTATAGCAACTGTTTTATGCAAATAAGAATAGCTAGTCTTTCCCAAATGGTTGAAAGAAGAAAAGAAAAGAAAGTAAATGGAATTTTCATGGGGCCTCCTTGCTCATATTATCCCTCCACCAGTAAACACTAAATATAATCAGTGTACATTCATTAACACAAATACACAAGATATGAGTATTGGGATTTCTTTTCTCTTAACAATACGGGTTATACATAACATCATTTTATTAATCTCGGATATCTTCCTAATTGTTTCCTCTATTCAGTCAGGTCTCATTAAGAAAATCCATTTGACCAACCAATACCAAGCAACATCATTAAGGTGTTAACTACAAATGCCACAACCTGTAGAGGCCAGAGAGAATACAGAATCTACTCCAGAAAGGTGTGGGGTTCAACCGTAGATCAACTCATGACTATATCAATGATACACTACAGGTCAGTTCATGAAGACTTTGGTCTTCAGCCATGCAGGATCAAAGTAATAGGACCAACTTAACAGAAATTGTGATGATTCTGTAAGGGTTCATGATATATAGCACAGTGGTTTATAAATAAATTTCATATTATCCCAGACTAGCACAGCAAAGTAATTCAAAGACCTTCCTGACCCATGATGGAAAGCACAGTGTTTATTGAAAATATACAAGTTTATAGTGCATCAATGAGGCATAACATATCCTTGCACCTGTCTGTTTAGAACATGAAGATATATGGGCTGGAGTTTCCTACACATAACGACTTGTTTCCACTCTGTACCTCTTGTGACTCACAAGCAGCTGAAGTCCTGTTACCTGTTTCTTTCTTCTACTTAATATGCCTTTCTACCTGATTTTACCTACACCAGCTTCATGAGTAACAGAAACTACCACTAGCCCTTGTTTGGATCTATCTTAATTTCATTTTCTCTGATTTTTGCATTTACCTTCTTTATTTATAAATATTTTCAGTATATTTTCCAAGGTTTAAAGTCAATTTAAATTGGAACACCATAAAGAACATCAAAAGAAGTCACGTCATTTCTAGTAGACAGCAAAACTGTAACGATTTCCTTTAAGCTGGCAAATTATAGAACTGATCTCTATCTTCTAAAATAGAACTCTGCATGAGATAAATCATGAAAGGAACTTTTAAGGCCTAAACAGACAGCTCATGGACATTAAGCATTCACTATCGTCACGGAAATTCAGTTGTCCTGAAGCCGCTGAACTGCACTTATCTCCTGAGAGGATCTGAGGGTCAAAACTCATTATTTTAAACTAGAATTTAAAATAAGACTACTATCAAAAGTCACTGTTGTAGTTACCCAGGGTATGGTTCATCAGACTGCTGCCAGTAATCCCCAGTGGGGCAGATGGGATAGTAATGACAATAACATAATCAGAGAAATCCGTTCCATGATATTTCAGAATTGACAAACTAGAAAGCCAAGGTCTGTAGCAATAGCATAGTGCACAGCCTGCAAAGATTTATAGCAATGTCTTTCATTGACTTATGGGAATTATTGGGCAATGTGAGAACAGTAGCATGTTGGAAACTAGGATAAATTTGACTCAAAGACAGTTTAAATAGGGGGGGGAAACAGATTTAACTTTGCATTACAAAAGCACTAGATTAAACTAAACGGTCTACATATACTGTCCTCTGCTGTAGATATTTAGGAGTCCCAGACTCCAAATTTAATATGCTGCATTCTGAGTAGAGCACTAACCACCATAAGTTAGGGTAGTTTTTTAGTGTCATTTACACGCCAACACATTAAACTGTTAAAGTAAATACTAACAGGGTGCTATGAAGCTTACTATCAACTGGAATAAATACTTGTGATTATTGTCTTCTATAGGGATATATGTTCTCTCAGAACTTTAGATGCTTTTTGCTTTAATTTTTAGATGAGTTATACTATGTCATTGCTGGAGGGCCTGCTACAATGTAGCACAATATGGTGGGAGCACATGGAGAAGAAAACCACTCAACTCATTGTGAGCAAGCAAAAGAGAATGAAGAAGAAGTTGAGCCCATTAGCGCACACCCTATATGACCTGAAAAATGCTTACTAAAGATGCCCCTCCTTAAAGTTTACATCAGCCAACAGCACCAAGCTGGAGGCTAAAACTTTAATGCACAACCTTTGAGGAACATTGCAGATCCAAGCTTAGAAGTTGATGTATTACCAAAATTCTAAAATTGTCCCTCTCCTGATGTCCTGACAATCTAGAACTCTACCTTGACTTTGGAGAAGGTTTAATAAAGCCAAAGACTACATCTTATCTTTCCTCCTACAAAATCCTCCTACTCTTTCCCTCTTACTTCTTAGGAAGAGAAACTGAGACACTAGAAGTTAAAGCGCTTTAGGACTGGAGAGATGGCTCAGAGGTTAAGAGCGCTGACTGCTCTTCCAGAGGTCCTGAGTTCAATTCCCCGGCGACCACATGGTGGCACACAACTATCGATAATGTGATCTGATGCCCTCTTCTGGCCTGCAGGTATACATGCAGGCAAAGCACTGTATATGTAATAAATATGAAAGAAAGAAAGAAAGAAAGAAAGAAAGAAAGAAAGAAAGAAAGAAAGAAAGAAAGAAAGAAAGAAAGTCCCAATAGGATGTCCTCCCCTCTGTCCCAGTTTCCTGGTAAGTGAAGGCTTTCGTGGGACATGCCCCTTGGGCTAGTGTGCAGATATAAGTGAGTATATACCATTTGAGTCTTTCTACTTCTGGGTTAACTCACTCATTATGATCATTTCTAGCTCAATCCATTTATCACAAATTTCAGGAATTCCTTGTTTTTAATAGCTGAGTAGTATTCCATAGTGTATATGTACCACAGTTTCTTTATCCATTCTTCTACTGATGGACACTTAGGCTGTTTCCATGTTCTGGCTATTATGAATAAGGCTGCTATGAACATGGTTGAGCAAAGTTTCTTGTTGTGTGCTGGAGCATCTTCTGGGTATATTCCAAGGAGTGGAATGGCTGGGTCTTGAGGAAGCCCTATTCCCATTTGTCTGAGATAGCACCAGATAGATTTCCAAAGAGGCTGTACTAGTTTGCATTCCCACCAGCAATGAAGGAGTGTTCCTCTCTCCCCACATCATCGCCAGCATGTGGTGTCCTACAAACCTACAAGTAGAACATTATGATAGGCAGATTTGGGCCCAGGGGTCCCACTCAAACTAAGGCACCAACCAAGGACAATACAGGCGGTAAACTTTAAACCCCTACCCAGATCTAGCTAATGGTCAGAACATTCTCCACAGTTGAGTGGAGAGTGGGATATGACTTTCTCACGTACTCTGGTGCCTCACATTTGACCATGTCCCCTGGAGGGGGAGACTTGGTAGCACTCAGAGGAAGGACAGCACGTTGCCAAGAAGAGACTTGATACCCTATGAGCATATACAGGGGGAGGTAATCCCCCTCAGGAATAGTCATAGGGGAGGGGAATAATTGGGAAAATGGGAGGGAGGGAAGAATGGGAGGATACAAGGGATGGGATAACCATTGAGATGTAGCAAGAATAAATTAATTAAAAAAAATTTAAAAGACAGAAAGAAAGAAAGAAAGAAAGAAAGAAAGAAAGAAAGAAAGAAAGAAAGAAAGAAAGTGCTTTAAAAATAGTTTTACAGCCTGAATCTGGGTCTTAGTGAACAACTGCCAAGGAAACCAGGTCCATTTAAATTGTACTTTTAATTAATTTATTTATTTTTACATATACATTTATATTATTCCACCTATATACAATGAACTGCCTATAACAAGAAGAACCATGACACAATCAGGAATTATATAAATGTTACATTCTTAAAATGTTTGGCTATTTGTATTTGACAGCCTTGAAGGAAACATATTTTCTTTCTCAATGGATCTAAAATTCTGAATATAAATCAATTTCCATCACATCCTCTCATTATCAACTTAAAATATCTATCTAGACCTAAAAACATCTTAACCCCTATACAACTAAGCTTCATTGTAAAACTAAGCTACCTGGTCGTCAACATTACCTTACCAAAGAGAGCTCATTGTACACAGGAAGAGGCTGCCTTCTTCTACTTTAATAAGACTTGAGTGTTGGCTTTTAATGCATATATTTTATGCCTCAACACACAAGCTTTACTATATTCTGTAAATCTTGCTTACATTCTGATAATGCTATATTTTACATTCCTTGAAGATTTAGTTTTCCTTTTTCTAAGGGATTTTCTCTTTTATATTTTTTCGTTCGTCTTGTACAATTATATGGTCATTCACTTTTCAAAGCTTGCATCTGGAGATTAGTGTAGTGTTTTACACAATTAGCTCTGCCTTCCCTATCTCATCCTAACTACCAGAATCCCACTCCCAATGGCTGTTATACAAGCAGATAAGTGAGTAAGAGCACAGAGATCTTCAACTTGTCATCTGCCTATTTTTCCAATGTGGACAAATATCTCCACCTTATGAACATTCTTATATATGATAGAGCTGCAAGCTCATAGGCATAAGCTCAAAAGCACTTTGCCTAGGTTTACTAATCAAATAAATATTCTCCATTATCAAAGAAGAAATAGTAAAAAAAAGAGAAGTCATGGGGGTACCTGAAGGTGGTGGCATTGCCCAGAGTCTAATAATGCCAGAGTTAACCGTGGTCTTAGCACAGGGTTCTGCGACTAACGCTGTACACCAGTAGGGCTGCTACTCCTGTTCAACTGCTGAGATGTAATTTAGGGCATATTTTCTACAGCAGGAAAGTTCTCAGTTTAAGTCTGCAAGGTTCTTATTTACCCTTGAGCATCAAAATCATTTTAATAAAGTAGGAGCATGGCCTGTTTTTATTATTTTAGGGATAGGGCAGTAGGGGAACAAAGCTCGAGCCTGAAACAAGTAACTCAAGTGTTCCACTGCTGAGCACCACTCAAGCCCCATTATTAAATCCAGTTTATGAACGTTTGGTGCCTAGAGTTCTGAGACACTATAAGTTAAGCAATAAACATTGCTGTCTGTTACCAGCGATGGCACTAAAAGAACATCAACATAGGAAGTTTTAAAACAAACAAGTGAAACAAAAACATTATAAATAACAGGTGTTGTGTATAAGAGACAAAAAAAGGGGATCCAATTTAACAAAAAAATTAATCACTAAATCTCTGGATCAGCATCTAACACGACACCCCCCACATCACTCATTTCCTTAATAGAAAGGTTTCAAGGAGCAATGGGAGGCCTTAACCAAATGGGATTTCATCTAATAGCTCCTACATTTCTGATTAAATATTTTCAGAAGATCTCACTCTCTGCTTTTTTGAAAATCAAAATGAGGTCAAAGAAGAGAATATAAAAATTAAAAGGATTATTTCTTATAGCCCCCAAATTTGAAAATTTCCAGAAGTTAAAAAAAAAACAAAAAAAAAAAACCAAATGTTGCAGTGTTTTCAGGGGGAAAGCCATGCCTGAAAAATCATCATTACCAGTGTTCAAACAAAGAGTATGAGGTTTTCTTTCTGCCAGTGGAAATTACAAGCTATCTGAGGAATTTTGACCTTATTCTACAAAATTTTATGTAAGCTTGCAAACTGACTTATCTACTAGGTAATGCGTTTTCAGCTATTGCTTTCTGGCTATATCCACCCACGATGAGACAGATGCAAAAAACTGGAAATTTAACACTAGGTGTTTTTAAATTCACAAATATGTGAGATGTTGTTAATAAAATATTTGAGGAAAATTCATCTAGAAAAAAACTTTCCTGAAGCTTGCTATCTGTTATTTCCAAGATGGACACTTCCTTGAAATAGTCACGAAGCCTGGAAGAGTGGGGAACTCAGCAGTGCTTGTTGTAAATCAGCCAAAATCTTCATCTCTCCTCATTGCCTCAGATAATACTTTCTTATTTGCATACCAATGTTTGAAAGTATCTATGAAGCTACACAAACACACACACACACACACAGAGTGAGGTGTCATTAAGTTAAAGTATGGATTTTTACTTAATCAGCTTGCTTAGTAATGAATATCAATACATGTTTTTGTATAAAAAAAAAATACAATTTCCAAGCCATGAAAGCAGAAGTAGGAGAGACCTTGCCAAAGGAAACCTGAGTTTGATTCCTAAGGTCTACACCAGAAAATTCACAACTGTGTTTCACCCCAAGTCCAGGACAATCACGTGCCCCCGACTACTGTTGGCAGCAGCACCTATATGCAGATACCCACACAGAAGTATACACATGCACACAAACTTAGAAATAAAGTTAATCCTTTTTAAAATCTCATGGAGGCTTGAATTTTTCGATAAAAAAGAAGTAGGAAGAAAGAATAAAACACCTTAAAGAGAAGAGAAAGCGTGATCAGGCTGATAAATGTCTGGCCATCTCAAGCAACAGACATGCTTGGATTTAACGTTAGAAAGAACTTAAGGAAGATGAATTAAACTATCTAATTTCTACCTACAGTGTTTGATGGGATAAGTTCAAAGCAATAAATTAGACTTCTGCTTTCATTACACCTGCTGAGTATTGATACAGTAATAATGTGACATCCTTACATAATCGATTTAAATAAACCTAGGGATAATATTGTTGTTCACCACGTGTTATGATGATAATCAACTCTGTTGTTAATTATACTCTAGAAAAATAATTTCATCTTTTCAAAAAAACCGCATGAGTATTGGAGAGCAAGGCATAGTTTGTAATATTATTCTTACAATGTTACCTAAGTAACACACAAACACCTACCTGCTCACAGATCGCTCACATATCTTGAGATGTACTGACATTTACATTTGCTTAATATTTATGTTAATCTTTATTGGTTTGAGATCATTTGATACCTGTTTCTAAACAAACACCTAGTAAGTACATCATGATGTATCTAGTTGTCTTTCTGAAAGAAAATTCATTTTACACATTACTGGATGTGTTCAGGTCTTGCAATTCCATACCAGAAATGTTTGGAAACATGCCTCCTTGCCAACTGATTTCAAGACAAGTACACTGATGACTTATAATATCTTGTATATATCTATTCATTTTTCTATAAGAAGAATGTGTTACTTTTATGGTTATGACTCAGTAATAAGATCTGTGTAATTTGCCACATCAAATCTCCTCTGGACCACAAAAGCTCAACTTATTCCCTTTAAACAAAATGTTTCATAGATGAACAGTGCTCTCCTGTGATCAAACAAAGGAACTACTTGCATCATAAACTAAGTGATTACTGTCTTTTACTGCCCATGTTTCACTTTGCAGTTTCTTATGGATTTTAGTAGGATTATCTTTCAATTTCAGTTATACCAACTCTAGCTCTGAGGAAGGCTTGATTTTTCCATTCCAAGGTAAACCTGTTACTATATTGATTTTATTCACAGAGCTGTAATTGCATCTCAAATGTATTACCTTTTTCGGAGTCAAGGAATAGTTAATAAAAAGATCAGCTCTTCCTAGAATCAATCACATAAAACTGATGTATAGGGAAAATGTTAAATTGTATTACAAAAGCCAATGAGTTCATTTAAAATTGTAGCCTTGAATGCCATAATTTGATTATTCCTGCCTGTTTTTGAAAAGGAAAGAAAGCTTAATGTCACTGCTAAAAAAAAAAGAAAGAAAGAAAGAAAGAAAGAAAGGACTTTCATAGATGTTGTCTATTTTGAATGTCTTTAACTTAAGAAGCAAAAAATAGTATTTACGCTTTCAAAGAAAGAAAGAGAAGGTTCCCCATTTCTATTAAGAAATAGAGTTTTGGCTTCTGAGCAACAGTGTTCTATTATTCATGGGAGTGTTCCGAGTTTCTATAAAACCACCATAATTTCCACTAACACTTTTCTCTAACAGTTTGTGTCATCTTGGTAAAGAAGGAAGGTGGCAAGGAGACTTGTTCCCTGTGAGCACTGATCCAGAACACACTGCAAGCAGTGCTGTCACAGGAGCCTTCTTTAGGGAGAGTAAGCCCAGTTGCTACACAACCAGACTGACACCTAGATTAATGTCTTACAGAAAAGACTAGGTGTGTGCCTTTCTACAAATGGTAGGCATAAATTGACCACATAAATCAAGCTTCAGGATTGCCCAGAAACTCTTTATAAATAAGGCAGTTCTTAGTATGTTGCTATATTACACATGTACTAACAAATATGCATGTGGCACCCTCAAATAAACATCCGCTTTGGGATTTAAATATCTACTATGAAGAGCTAGCACACACACGCACGCGCGCGCGCACACACACACCAGGTGAGAGAAGAATTAGGTCTCTTCTTACTGCAGATGGTGAGTATTTTTTTCTTGGTAATCCAGTGATTTCACTGAGACTACGTGCAGGAACATTCGTGGCCAGCTGAACCATTATATCATGAAGAAGTTCAAAGTCCCATTAACCATTTCTGTATATTCTCCCTTTCTTCAGGACTATGTACAGCTCAGGTAGGGTTTCATGGCACAGGTGCAGGAGAGAGGAGTGACTGAAATCTCATCAGCTGGCCGGCATAACTACCAGACACACGCTTGAAAAACCAGTTGATAGTCTCTATGAGCAGAGAAACAAGGAATTGATTCCCTGAGAAAATGGATCCAGACCCAGGAGAAAACACCAATCTCAGAGACATGTACAAGAGGTAGATGTACACCTGAGAGTAGGTCATGTTGTTTGAACAAAATGAACAAATGTATCTAGGGAAAGAGCATACACTCAAATGTTCAATGGTAAATCAAAGCTTTATTGAAACTTGGTGCTATTGAAGGTTTATAGGGAGTCCAGGAGAATGCTCTGTCTATAGTTTTCTGGAGGCAAAAGTATAAGGTAGTGAGATATCAAATAATAGCAATTGTTCTGGACATAATGGTGAGAATGGTGGGGGGAATCATGTTGTATTTTATAAATATCATGAATCACGCTCTGACAATAATAGAGTATAATTTTTCTTCTGGTGAAAACAAAAAAGAGCACAATTAACCATGAAAATTCTTCTACAAGAAAGAGAATTTCTTCTAATCAACGAATCCTTTCTATGCTTTGGAAATGATACCTACAGACCCTTATTGCAAATAAAATCATAAAACATATTATATTAACATGAAAAAAAAGACTTTCAGACCCAGTACTTGATCTAAGGAGTGAGAAAATAGCCTAAATCTAGCTTAAAATGTTCTTTTGCCAAATTCAGAAGTGACTTTGGGAGAGACAAATGATAGAAATCAAAAGATCTTAAATCTGATTTGAACATTACAAGGAGCAAAGAAATCGGACAGCTGATTTACAGGGACCATAGGGTCAAAGAGATGAGCAGTAGGAAAAAGCAACTGATCCAAAATATGTTAAGGTGAGGGAAGAAGAAAGACAATCTAGATTTCATTCAAATCATTATTTCAGCAGACCTTCATGCCAACAAATAATAGTTTCCAGCCACTAACCTATGTTATGGTCACTGGTTATATCAATTATTTGTCTATTTTTATCACAATAATATACATCCTAGGTGTAACAGATAGATATGATTATATAGATAGATAAGGTAAAATAGTTAGATGAGGTCTTCAAAAACCTCAGAGACCTACAGAATACGGCATTGAAAGATGCTTTTATTGTTTTAAAGACTCTTTGACAACAATCCAGGTTAACTCCTGGCAACACCAAGCCTACCTCACAGAAGATGATGAGCATTAAAAAGCCTCCTTATGGAGATCACTTCAAATGCTGCAAACCAACCAATGAGTAGAATGTCCTTGTTTCAGGCCCAGACAGAATTCTGACTAAAAATGGTCAAGCTTGGATGGAGGCAGAGTTGATGACCAAACCCTGCCATAACAAGGTAAAGCAGGTCCTCAATAGTTCCTGCCTCACAAATACCTCTGTCAGATAAATTGGGCCAAAAGGCTAAAGATGATAGAGAATTTTGGGTGATTGCTCGGGCACCAAACAGTCTCTGTCTATTTTTTTTCAGTTTGGAAGCTGCTAACCTGCACTTCCAGTTTACTGGGGTAATTAATTTTATTCCTTCTCAAGTCTCTGATGGGATTGAAGACAAGGTAGTTTAATTTTACAATTAAGCTTAATTGTTTAGAGGTTAAGATGTTCTTAGATCTAGATAGATGTTTTAAGTTGATAGAGATGAGATATGATAGATATTGATTTATATTCAAAATTTTAGACTCATCAAGATAGGAAAGATGTGTTCTTCAAGGTTGTCAAATTCAAATAACCAAAAAATTATGAACATAGCATATTTTTAATTCCTGATTGTTTTGTGGTTCTTCTTGAAGTATGTAGTTTATTGTGTTTATGTATAATAAGATAAGTGTATATGAAAAGAAAGAGAGAAAGAGAGACAGAGAGAGAGACAGAGAGACAGAGAGAGAGAGAAAGAGGGAGAGAGAGAGAGGGAGGGAGAGGGAGAGGAGAGAGAGAGAGAGAGAGAGAGGAGAGAGGGAGGGAGAGAGAGAGGAGAGAGAGAGGAGAGGAGCGAGGAGGAGAGAGAGAGAGAGAGAGAGAGAGAGAGAGAGAGAGAGAGAGAGAGAGAGAGAAATCCCTGGCTAGAAACTACAGGACTGTGTAGAAATAGAATGAGTTAAACTTTGACTTAATTTTGCTGAGTTCTGCCTTCTTATTAAAACCCCCTTCCTCTTATCTAAGACAGACAAGCCTTAGCAAGAAACTGTCTTAAGGCAGATTATCACAAGCCTATGGCCATACTAAAGATCCTATCTTTTTCCCGAAATTTGTGGATAAATGGATTGAGCTAGAAATGATCATAATGAGTTAACCCAGAAGCAGAAAGAATCAAAGGGTATATACTCACTTATATCTGCATACTAGCCCAAGGGGCATGTCCCACAAAAGCCTTCACTTACCAGGAAACTGGGACAGAGGGGAAGGCATCCTATTGGGACTCTAAATGAGAGACACATGGGAGAACAGCAAAATAAAAGGATCCAGAGGGTCCTAGAAATCTACAAGTAGAACAATATGATAGGCAGATTTGGGCCTAGGGGTCCCGCTCAAACTAAGGCACCAGCCAAGGACAATACAGGAGGTAAACTTTAAACCCCTTCCCAGATCTAGCCAATGGTCAGAATATTCTCCACAGTTGAGTGGAGAGTGTGATACGACTTTCTCACGTACTCTGGTGCCTCACATTTGACCATGTCCCCTGGAGGGGGAGACCTGGTGGCACTCAGAGGAAGGACAGCAAGTAGCCAAGAAGAGACTTGATACCCTATGAGAATATATAGGGGGACGTAATCCCCCTCAGGAACAGTCGTAGGGGAGGGGAATAATGGGAAAATGGGGGGGGAGGAATGGGAGGATACAAGGGATGGGATAAACATTGAGATGTAACAAGAATAAATTAATAAAAATAAATAAATAAATTTAAAAAAAAAGAAACATCTACCTACAAATACATGCATATTTGTTTTTGTAATTTATGTATGTGTGAACATGCCCAGCTATAATGGAAATTATTTCTATGAACTTGAGACTCAGACATCACCCTCAAGTGGACAAATTGACCAATAAAGTCGGTAAGGAACTGTGAGGGGCTGCTGATCTTGAATCATTGGCCTAGGATCTCTCCATGGGAGAATAAAGAGAAGGTTCCCAGTTTCTCAGATTACAGGGTTGACTTGTTGCTGGTTGGAATTTCCATAATGTCGTGATATTCTCATCTTTGTTTCAGCTAAGGAAATGAGACTTCTGTACCAGTAATTGTTGAATACTATGGCTAAGAACTACAACCATATGTTGTATACCTGATCCCTAAGCTTGTTCAAATAGTCTTACCCATATGTAAGGGTGAATGACATGGTATAGAAACTGGGAGTAGGGAATTTTCAAGAGAGTAAGAGCTGAATCTATTTATTGTTAAGTTTTATTTATCTTATATGAATGTATGAGAGTCTGAAATGTGTTGGAGGATGGCTAGACAGGGCAGAAGAGGATGTTGAATGCCCTGTGAGATTTCTGGGAAGTTGTGTTACAGCTGACAAGGGTGCTCAGAACCAAATTCTGGTCTGGAAGTTCTCTTAATTGGTGAGCCATCTCTTCACTCATTAGTTCCTAAATGTA
This sequence comes from Acomys russatus, assembly GCF_903995435.1. Classification (NCBI taxonomy): domain Eukaryota; kingdom Metazoa; phylum Chordata; class Mammalia; order Rodentia; family Muridae; genus Acomys; species Acomys russatus. Next base: position 36,433,183 of record NC_067153.1, read on the forward strand.
TTTGAACTGGTTCCTATATCTATGAAGTAGTAATGACAATTCCTATCACTTAAGATAATTTTTTGCATTAAGACCAGTTCTTCATTTATTTAGTCACCACTTAGAAAATTCATTTATCCTGTAAGACATAAAGCAGTTAATGAGCAATTGGTAGAGAAAGAAAAGGAGGGAGGAATCAACAAATGATGAAGGAATAAAGGAAGAAATGAGGAAGAAAGAAAGGAAGGAACAAGAAAAGAAAACAAGGAAGGAAGGAAGGAAGGGGCAAACAGTTGCTTCTTTGTTGTGAGGTTTCTGTGCTTGATTCTTTCCCATGTATTAGATTTATGTCAAAAATATTGCCTACTTGAAACATTAACATATTTTGTAAACTAAGAAGACGTCACATAGCAGCATTCTGTTCTGCCATCAATTTAAATCATTGCTTCGTATTAAAGTCAACAGTGGGATCAAAGTCCTGTGCATTTTGTCTCACTTGATGCTATAGCAGGCTCCTGGAGATGCTACACTAAAAACCTCGGACAAGGGAATAAAGAATAATGGGTTGTAATTAACTGGAGTTAGCAAAATGATTGCCTCTATGTGTTTCATTTCCTCCCTTGAAGATCTTTTGTCAACAAATTAATTTGTGACTTTGTTTTACAAAAATGTATTCCTACTGTTAGCCTGCTTATGGAGAGGAATAAGATAAGAGGTAAGACTCAACAGAATATGATTTTCTAAAAGTGAATCTCTTTTCTGACACATCTGCGAAGCTTAACAAACACTTGTAGACCGACACAAGCACTATAGAAGGAGCTGAGAACAGGCACGTAAAGCCTTGGTGAGGGATAAGGATCTATTCTTATTGTTCTGCATGTGCTGCATGTGGTTGCCGAATGGCCCTGGAAATGTTCATGAAAAAGACTGATCTTTCTGAGGCATGCCAGGCTCAAGGATCAGCAATCTCTTCATATCCAGACGCAAAGAAATGAAAATAGACCAACCTAGCAGGATTTCAAGATGGGTTTAAATTTTAAATGCAAGAAAAAAACTATTAATGAAATAGAAAAAAAGAAACATAGCAGAAAATTTTAGGGTACAGGATTGGATAAGAATTGGGGAGTAAATGCCCCCAAAGCAAAGAAAATATAGATGAATAGGAATTTATCAAATTAGTTCAGCACAGCCACTACAGTCATAAAGAGTAGTCAGCCTATAGAAGAGGTACATATATTTTCTGACAAGAGACTAACATTGGTAATGTATAAAAGTGTAATGTATGCATACCAATAATAAAGTAGGAAAAAAACAAATGATCCTATTTAAAAATGAACACGTTTCAAAGAAAATACGCACACTGGCGATGCATGCCTTTAATCGCAGCAGTCAAGAGGCAGAGGCAAGTGGATCTTTGAAAGTTGGAGGCCAGACTGGCCTACAGAGCAAATGAAATATTTGCCCTGGCCAACAGGTAAATGAAAATTTCTCAGGATAACTAATCACCATGAAATAAAACAAGGTAGATATACATAATGGACGCCTATTCTATCATAAAAAGTAAAACGCTATCACTTGTCTAGCATAACTGAAATGAAAGTCATTGGAACTGGGAAGAAGTCAAGCATAGAAAGAAAAACACTGTATTAAGATGTGAAATCTAAAAGCTAATGATTACTAAATTATAGTTGGAATAAAGACAAACCAATGTGCCATCTCACAGAAGACTGACTATAGATAATAATAATACATGTTTGTGAAAAGCCAAAAGTGTTTCACTCTAAGGATATTAATTGAGGATTTACATTCCTATTGACTTGAATTTTACATGAGGTACACATGCATCAAGGAATTACAAGGTACCCAGACATTTTTGTACATCAGATGAAATTAAAAGAAAAGCTTTTCTTCCTGAAAATGAAGGAAAAAACAATCCTTTATAGAGAGAAATCAGGAAACACCTGTCTGATAATCTTTCAGTCATAGGGAAGACCACAGAAATAGGATGACTGGAAGGTTTCATATATTCCTGATGCTTGAAAAAAGCACTTTGTGACATATTTTAATTCTTTGGAAAACTGTTAGAAAAAAAATGGAGCTGTAACTCAATATTAGGGTGCTTTTCTAGTATGAGGTTTATACTCCTAGAAAGGCGGGGGCAGGTGGAGAATGAGATGTTGAAGGAAAGAGAAAGGGAAAGAAGAAGAGAGGAGGATCATTAGAAAAATGGTTTGATTTTCCCCAAAAGTACAACACACTGCCTACAGGCTGTAGTAACTAAAAGCATAAAAGCAACATCTTACTACCTATTATATTTCTGTTTCTTCTCCCTCTTGCAGAACAATATTTGGGAAGCAAAGCATGGGATACAACGCCCACACTCTTAGGCAGTTCTTCATATCGTTATCTACTTCAGAGAAATCTGAATGTGTCTTTGATGCAAGAGAATAATTTTCTGGATTTGCTTAGTGTGTCAGACTTCATACATACTTTCTCAATTTATTCTACATGCAACAGTTGCCTAAAGAGTCACTGTGTCCCAGTGCTGTGACATTTTTTTTACTCTGTACTGATTGTTAGCCTCAGAAAGGAAACATGCCCTGTAACTTCATCTGTTAGACCATCTTTCACATGATATATTTTATGCAATTATTTTCAATAATAATTTCTTATTCTTCTCTATTTCCTCCAATACAACCAATACAAAAACCATAGACATTTCCTGAGTTAAGTGGACGGGGTGATTTAGTGATATTTATTTATGATAGAACAACATTCTTCCAGTGAACGTATACTTGTTCACTGTTTTGAACACTGACAAACATTAGCATCTATGCATACATGTAAAAATGTGTACATGTTCTTTTTCATAAATGTAAGCTTCTCAGTGTCTTACGATTATTAACTACATTACCAGCAGCAGAATTAGCAAGATAATATGATCTTTACTTTCTCCGATTAAGAAAATAAAACAGATGAAGCCATATGGACTCAGAACACCACATGAATCTGGCTTGTTTTTATTGGCGATATTGTAATTTACATTCTTTACGTTCTTCATGCTTCTACTAATCTAATTTTCCTTTTAATTATTTTATACTGTTGGTATTTTGCCTGCAAGATTCCCTGACACACTGCTATGAAGAAACAATACAATTCTCCTCTGCACTTTTCTTCTGCTGCAGTCAAGGAGACACACTGGATATTTCCTTTCAGACAGTTGCTAAATTTATATTTATGTCTTCCAGTATTTTGTCTCTTGGCTACAGAAATATGCTGCTCTTGTGTTTCTGCACTCTCTGAGTAGAATCTGATGTAATTCCTGGCAGATTCTTTGAGAGGGTTCCAGGCTGTTGGGTTCTGGCACCAGGGGCTTTGGAGGAAGTCAAGCAGATCTTTCATAATACGAGATTGTTGAAAGGTGCATTATACCGTTCACAATAGCCATGAAGCTACTCTGTTTCACATCCTTCTTATCCTTGGTCTTTCTATAGTGCTTTTATCTGCAAGTGAGTCTCTTTCTGGACCTTTATAATCCCAAGAGCATGCTAAAACCCTAGTAATACAGTAATTACTGGCAGCTTGACAGCAATCCAAGCAAGTCACCCACCAAATCACATAGCCATGCGTGCTAAACACAACACATTTTTTGGAGAGAAGAGACAGAAATCTTTCTAGTCAGTTCATAAGTACAACAGATTTTGATTCTTTCATGTTACCAAATACATTTTATTCTTCTTAATTTTATTAAATGTAAATTGTGTAGTTTTCCTTCCATTCATTTTTATTTTCAAAATAATGAAATTTAGTGATCTATAATAGTTCTTTCAAAAAAACTATTAAAAGAATGAGTTGTCATCATAGCTTTTCTGGACTTATTAATCATTATTTAAACAATAAAACTATTCGTGGAAATAAGGAACAAATTGTTACCTTGCAAATATGACCAAGTTGCAAAGGAGAATTTATTCAGTACAAGATGCTACTATCTCATTTACTGTACTAAAGGATCAACAGTAGTCACATTGTTCTTTAACATGCTCATAATATTTTTCAGACAAGTGTTCTTAAGCATGGTTTTCAGAAAGTTTTTTGTTATATCAATTGTTCCCTTTCAGAATAATGACCTTGCTCAGTATCCTGAGTCTAAGTGGTAGGAAAATTAGAACGGTGTATTCTGCTTCTGGTGTTTCCTTTCAGGGATAGATTTAAAAATTATTATATCACATTGCTACCTCTTTTAGAAATACTTAAGCACTTCAAGTACTTTCATCAAAAAAGAGAGAGGATAGATATAATCTAACTAAAAAATACTTAGACAAATTTGTGTTAAGCTTCTGTAAATTATATGGCCCAATTTTCCCAATTTCTGGCTCCTCATTACAGTTGGCAAGGACTGTAAAGCACTGACGGTTTATGTCATTGGATACTAAATTACTCCTTAGATAGTCAGAAAAACTATACACAAATATGGCCAAACCCATAGGATTCTAAAGCATATGAAACACCAAAAACAAGGAAGGAAGCAGATTAACATTAGATGGCACACTTAGAATTATAAACAGCATTGCCAAGGCTCACTGTATCTATATTAACATCCTATACTGCAAGTTTATGAATTGGGTGGTAGTTTCATTGAGTCATCACCATAAATCCCATCTAGGGTGTTTTCTTCATCTTAAACTGAGTCTCTCCTGCGTATTTACAGTTATCAATATCCGTTCTAGTCTGAGCCCCCAAGAAACTGCTAATCTACTTCTCATCTATAATTTCCTCTTTGATAAATAAACAGAATAATAAAATATGTAGTCTCTTATTTGGATTAACTTTTCCTTAGCATAATATTATATAGAGTTAGCTGCTGCCACTATCCTTAACTCTATTTTAATGGGGCTTTCGAATGCAGCTACCTTTGTTTTCCACCATTTATCCCTCCTAATACATTCCAAACCCCTAACATTAGGAAGGAGAGAAATAATTTTAATGATGAAGCTTTTTAAGCTACTTTTATCTGGTTAGGATTCTTTGGGGGCAATTCCAATCTTAGTTGTCAGGGTATCTAGCAGTCCAGCTAACCAGAAAACAGCATACAAACCAACAGCCTTTTTCCTCCTCTGACCATCTTCTCCAGTAGTCCTCTCAAAGTGTTATTTCTCTCTCTAGGCACTGATATTTATACCTTCCCTGAGTCCTCATAATTAAACTATCTGCACCTGGCAAAGGCCACACCCCTTTCCAAGCCAAAAGAGGCAATTATCAGCTGTAGCCAAACTAAAAGCAGCCCCATATCTCACATCTGGGATTAAAACAAAAACATAACTGGCTTTTCCTAACATACACATTTACTTTATTACCCATGATTAAAACAAACTATCTATAGCAGGAAGAACCACAAGACCATCATGAGTTATATAAATATTACATCCATAGTGATTTGGCTATTTGTATTTGTCAAACTTGAAGTAAACATCTTTCCTATCTTGGTGAGTTTAAAATTCTGCATGTAAATCAAGATCTATCATATCTCGTCATTGACATTTAAAACATTTATCTTGACCTAATGTCACCTTAACCCCTAACCAACTAACCTTAATTGTAAAACTATTTGGTCTTCAACCCTATCAGAGACTTGAGAAGGAATACAATTAATTATCTGAGTATACGGGGAATGCAGGTTAGCAGCTTCCCAAGTGAGAAGATGTCAGAAAAGGTTTGCTGCCTAAATAGTCACCAAAAAACTCTCTATAATGTTGGAGCATCATCTTCAGCCTTCTGGCCTAATATATCTCACAGACATATTTGTGAGGCAAGAACTATTGAGAATTTGCTTAGCCTGTCTTGGCAGAGTTTGACTGTCAACTGTGATACATCCAAGCTTGCCCAAGTTTGTCTATTGTAGAAAGAAGCACATTTTACCAAGTGGCTTGTTTGCCACATTTGAAGCCATCTCCATAAGGAGGTTCTTTGATGCTCATCACCTTCTTTGAGGTAGGCTGGGTGTTGCCAGGAGCTAACCTGTCTCACTGTCAATTGATATTTAAAATAATAAAAATGTCTTTAAAAGTCATATTCTGTAGGTCTCTGAGGCTTTTGAAGACGTTATCTAACTATTTTACCTTATCTTTCTATGGAATCTTATCTATCTGTTACACCTAAGATGCATATTCTTGCGATAAAAATAGACTAGTAATTGATATGACCCTGATTTCATCAAGTAACAATTAACTTGTATAACTTACTTGTCCTAAATTTCCTACAATAGCACTTTCAAATTATTGGAAGTAAACTTTGTATTATAATTGAGTTGTATAGGTACAATGACTCACATAAGAGTAGACATATATATATATATATATATATATATATATATATATATAATGTGTTTGAAGAATAATCTTAAATTTGAATTCTATACCAATTTCTTTTAAGAAAACAAAATTTCCACTACATTCAGGCATGATAGTGACTCTAAAAGTATTCCTTTGTCATTGTAAATTTTTTTTGTCATTGTTGAATTTGCAAGACATTAAGGTCAATTTCATTTTTGACTGATATAATGCTATGAATGTTAATGTTAATTCTTCTGTAGACATGTGTTTTCAGTTTCATTGAATAAATACTATCTAAATTGTTTTAAGTATCTTCCTATCAGAATAGCAATTTACTACAATTCTAATTGCTCCATATCCTTTTTCTATTCCTCTCTAGTTATTTTCCCTATGTAATATGTTTATACTTATTGGATACTGTTAGGTAATATCCTGTAACTGTCATTTTTACATGTAGAGCTACCCTTATTAGAAAAGAGTGAATATTCTCTCCTTTGTCCACCACAAGATTGCAAGTAGTAGGTGGCTCTGTATCTCAATACTAATGAGTAGTTCTTCTTCTCCTCTGTGATATGTTCAAGTTACTTGACTGCATATTTTAGATATATTCCTTACTCCCAGTCTTTCAATATAATAGATGTCTTAGATTTTATCTTGCATGGCATCATTTTGATGAAACACATATGAAAAAGAAGAGTAATGTCAAGAAAAACAATCTGTGACCCATGATCAGTCATGCCATTTTGGCTCAGGAGTTATCAATAACAAAAAAAGTTATAGAACATGGAGTTGGGAGGAAAACAGAATGGGGGACACTAAGGTAAGTTGGAGAGAAGTAAGGATGGATAGATATAATCAAAATACATGCGTACATGAACAAAATATTCAATAAATGAACAAAATATTGTTATAAAATGAAGATACTCTGATTTGAAACTGTGTGGGTCCAGTGTGTGCTGTCACTGTGAATTCATACGTGTATCAGATTGTTGTATCTGATAGAAACTGTTTCCGTGAAGACATGTACCCATGCCTAGCCCTTATGATACTCTCACCTCTACTTCTGCATGTATCTTGAAGGAAGGAGTTTGATAAAGACAACCTATTAAAAACCAAAGTCCCAGCATTTAGAAGAGGAAATAGACACAAGGGGCCCACCTCTAAGCATGACGTTATTAATAATTGAATACTTCTGAGAAAGGGAGAAAAAAGGTTTTTATTTTCCAATGGAGTGTGATTGGGTATATCAACCACAATTCAGGGAAAGCCTCATGCCCACGAGTCTGAGGAGGGGTGTTTCATTTTGTTTGCATATTTTTCGTCTTATTGGCACGCATGTGTGTGTGTGTGTGTGTGTGTGTGTGTGTGTGTGTATTTTGTTGTTTTTGATCTTTGTTGTTTTCTGTTTTGAGAAATAGAGAAAGGACATGACAGTCAGTGGATAAGGAGGTGAGCAGGATCTGGAAGGAGACAGGGAAGAGTAAAAGGTTTTGTTTTTGGTTTTTTTTTTTGTTTTTTTTTTTTTTTTTAGAAAAATGAAGATTTTTTCTTAAAGTAAAAAACTCCTTACTGTAAATACCATAGGATCAGAGGTCATAGACAAAGAAAAACTCTCTAAACAAACAATATAAATGAGTACTAAGTGTCAGTGACCACAAATACTTCTATCAAGGTGAACAAACTGTGTCTTAGACTTTCCAAGCAAAAGGTAACTAAAACAATGTGCAAATTACACAGCTTTCAAGGTTATAAAAGGGTATTTTATTCTTATGAGCCTGACTTTTATGCCAGAGGGTTTAACAACTATCATATGACAACATATGGGGCATGAAGCTTAAAAGCAGATGGTTTAAAGCATGTTAGATGCTAATAAAAATGAGGATACTTAGATGAACTGAATTTTTTAATTTTACAATTAATCTCATAATTTTTATAGTACAGGTAAAGCACAGAAATATTTATGTTAAAAATTAAAATTCAAGTAGCACACAATTCAGTCATCATTTGACAAGCAGAAGCCAAGAGCCATTTACTGTAGTAAGAATGTCTGCATGTGTATTTTTGATGAAATATCCAGCATGAATTTATGACAGTTTCCAGAGCATCAATGGCATTAATGCACACAAAATATTTGGTTTTCCAATGACTGATGTAAAAATGATGGAGGTCTTCAGTGTTTCTTCCAGATATTGGTAATATTTCCAATGGTATATCAAACAAAATCACACTTTGTCGACTCATTTTCCATAAATAATAATAATATCTATTAAATTTTTTAGTCCCTTTGATCATTGCTACATTAACTTCCCTAAATTCTCTACCTGGGATGGGATAAAGAGTACCAAAACATACCTAAATTTTTTGTAAAAAAAAATCCTAGTTTCCTGGATGTATAAATCAATGCACAACTTATGTCTAATTATACAAACATTTAGAGTGTTATAATCATAAGCTCATCATACTGATAATAATCCACTTTACAATTCAAAAATAAGCTAATGTTCATAAGGTAGGAAGACTTTATCAGACACGTACAGATTAAATATAACTCAAAAATCAATAATTTGAGGTTTAACTATAATATATTTAGCATACCCAGGGATTTGTTAACAAAAATAATTTCCAGAAATATTCATTAGATTACTGTACTGTTAAGTATTATGTGTTCTTCTTTTTGTATATACAGAAAGACCTACATAGTTAGACAGAGATTAAATGAATCAAACAAGACTTTGTCCAAGTATTCAGATCTTTCCACTCCACAAAATTCAAATATTTCACTGTTGCTGTTATACTATAAAAGACTAATCAAATTATGTACAAATTTTATATAGGAATGTCCTCACTAGTCATTGAGATTCTTGGAGACAAGGGTTCTTTATTATTTCTCCTTTTTCTGCCATAAATTTGAAGTATATTTTAGTGAAACAACTTATCTTTAGACTTCAGAAGCCTTAATTCATCATTCTGAGCGTGAGATTTATTAATGTGTAACACAGTACGGTTCTCAATGTTTCTCGGCTTCTTTTGTTTCAAATTGAGACAAAAGTTGTCATTATATAGTTGTACAATGCTTAAGTAAGATGATATGCACAAAATTATACTCAGTACAGGAACATATTCATATATATGTATATATACACATATATATGCTTGATTTGATCTCAGAACAACATAAAGATGAGGAGGAGAGAAGTAGAGTTGGGAAAGCAGATATAACCAGATCCCTGTGGCTAGCTGGCCAGTTAAGTCAACTAGGTCAACTACACATCTGCAAGAAGGTTGATACTGACTTAGGTATGACACAAAAGTTGTCTGTTAGTCATGAACATGCAAACATTTTATACACATATACACACACAAAGTCACTGAAAAGTGAAATATGAATAAATTTGTGCAGTTGTGCTACATAAGAATCATTGTTAATACAAGTAGCCATGCCCATTTAAAATATTATATTTTGTGAATATAATTTCTTAATATTTTATAGTCTATTTTCTTTTAAATGTACTGGGATGATATACGTCCAGCAGGTTAATTAGGAAACTAAACTTTACACACATGACCAGCTGCCTACTTTTAATTGTAAAGACAGTTACAGTCATTCAAATGATGACAACATATATAAAATAAGCATTAATTTATCATTTATCTGAGGGTATTTCTATGATAAATACTGTGAGTAAAAGCAACTCCCAAGAAAAGGGTTAATTTCATCTTACACATCCACATCATGGTCCATTATCCATGGATGTCCTAAAGAGACTAGGGTTATGAGAAATATACCTCAATAATAAAGATGATTTACAGCAAGGTCGAAACTAATATCAACCTAAATAGAGAGACACTCAAAAAAAAATCCCACTACAAATGGGAACACGACAAGGTGTTTCCTATCTCCATACAGAAGTCTGAGCTAGAGAAATAAGATCCATGCTGTAGGATAGAGAATGGAAAAAAGTTCCTACCAACTCCACACCCAATAGAGGACTAATAACAAGAAGCTAGATATTTAAAAAAAAATACAAATAATCCAATTTAAAGATGGGATGCAGATCTAAACAGAGAAGTCTCAACAGAAGAAACTCAAATGGCCAAGAAACACTTAGAAATGGTCAACATCTTTAGCCATCAGGGAAATGCAAATCGAAACTACTTTACGATCCCATCTTATACTTGTAAGCATGGGCAAGATCAATAACATAAACTATAGTTTATCCTGGCGAGGATATGAAATAAAGGCAACAATTCTCTATTGCTCGCGGGAGTACAAACTTGTACATCCACTATGGATATCAATATTGCATCTTGATTGTATTCTATTTCTGAGGTTGTTCATCAGAAAGTTGGGAATCAATCTACCTTAATATCCAGCTATACCACTCTTGTACATGTAACCAAAATACATGTCATCCTACAACAAGGACACTTGCTCAACCATGTTCATTGCTGCTCTATTCATAATAGCCAGAAATTGAATACAGACTAGATGTCCCTCAATAGATAAAAAAAATAAAAATAAAGAATGAAATGCAACACATTTACACAATTGTGTTACTAGCTGTCAAAGAGAGAAAAATCATGAAATTTGCATTTAAATGGATGGAAATAGAAAATAATCACCCTAAGTGATTCAACCTAGACCCTCAATGACAAATATAATATGTATTCAAAATGCGGAGGCCAACTGTTAAATGTTTTATAATCAGGCTCCAATCTACATAACTTAGGTGAAGAGCTTAGGTATGGAGTGTTGTACCCTAGAAAGGGAAAATAGAGTATATAGTTATGGATTGATGGTGGGGTCGTCTGAGACAGATGGATCACGTGACAAGGAGAACTGAATAGGGGGTATGAGAGAGAATATTGAGAGGGACAGGTAGAACTATAGTCCACTTGAGAGGTTATACGGCAACCTAATACAGTAAAACTTTCTTTTATACATTTATATATAAGTGAAGGTGATCTAAATAAAATCAGTAAGCAATTGGGGAGATGAAATCCCAGCTGGACAGCTCGCATCTCCAAATGGTGACTCCAGTTCCAGGAATGGTTTACAATTAAGTAAGTTGCCAGCCAAAGGGGCCCCATGGAAACCCCCAAACGCCCCAGGCTATTGCCAAGGCTATTAGACGCTCTCCACAAAATGATAGTGGGGTCCTTTTGCTGGAGATAATGCCCATACAACTCATTGAACACAGAGGAGTTGAGCCTTGTGCCTACATAAAGCCCTCACCTCAGTGGAATAGTTTTCATGGTATTAGAAGGTACTTTTTATTTTTCCAAATGTAAGGTAAACACAAAACCAGCTATAAAACCCTTTGGTCTACTATGGAGACCAGTATACAAGATGCACTAGAGCAATAATGGCACAAAGTTTGTGGAAGCAACCATCCCATATCTGATTGGATTTACAGCTTACTTCATGAAATGGAGCTATCCTCAACACTGCTCTTGTAGCCAGGAACCTGAGACTCAAGAGACCACGGACCTATGGGAAAACCTAATAGCGTTACTCTGCTAGCAGAAACATAGCAAGATCAAAGCTCTTAATGACATTATGCTATACTCATGTGTCAGTGTCTTTTCAGCCAAAATCGGAGAAATTTCTTTCTGCAAAATTTGGGAATAAATACAGAGACCCACATCTGGACAATGTACAGTGAGTGAGAGACCTTAGAACACTCATTCTGAAATGGGGTGTCTCCATCAGTTGCTTGGCCTCATGTTTCAAGAAACCTTGAGGGAGAGTTCTGAAAACTTGAAATAGCCAGAGAAGGTGGATGACACCAAGGAAACAAGCCCTTCTAAACTCAGCAGGACCTTATGAACACATGAGCTCACAGAGACTATGGGAATATAAACAGGGTCTGTCTAAGTCTTGGGTTTGATGGAGTCCCAGTGCTGAAAGTAGAAATGAATATACACCCACACCCCTAACCCATAAGTTATCTCCAAGTAATAATCATTAACAAATGAAAAATTAGTTTTCTCCAATGGAATCTTTCTGGGTGTATAAACTACTGAATATCATCAACACAAAACTCAATGCTTTGTTATTGTTTTGCTTTGTTTTCTACTCCCCCCTCCCGCCCTTTCTCTTTCCTCTCTCAGCTTAAAAATAATACTCTGAACATTTTTCCTTCCTTTTCTTACCCTACCTTTCCTTTGCTTACATGTTATGACATGATTTTATTGAATTTCTATGTCTGCAAATATGTGTCTCTGTGTGTGTGTGTGTGTGTGTGTGTGTGTGTGTGTGTGTGTGTGTGTCTGTGTGTTGGTATATATGTATTTGTGTTTTTATTTGGCCCTTTGTTTTTCTGTCCCTTTGTTTGTTTTGTACTTTTCAGGTTTGTTTGCTTTTATGTCATCCTATCTTATCACATTTTTCCCTTTCTTTTTAAGTGACTGTTCTCAAATGAACAAAAGAGAGGAATAGATGTGGATTTGGTGGGTAAGGCTGTAATTCTAACTGAATTATCTGCAGGCAGAAAAATGTAAATAAATCCCTATCAATCACCCTCCACAAAACCCAAGTCTCTTTGGAACAAACACCTCAACATAAAACCAGATATACTAAACCTGATAGAAAATAAAGTGGGGAATAGCCTTGAACACATTGGTATGGGAGAGAACTTCCCAAACAAAACACCAACAGCTCAGGCACTAAGATCAACAACTAATAAAAGGCACATCATAAAACTGAAAGTTTCTGTAAGGCAAATGATACCAATAAAAAGGAAAAATGGTAGACTATATAAAAGGAGAAAACTTCACCAACTCTACATGTGAAAGAGGGCTAATATCCAAAATATATAAAGAACTCAGATAACTCTCAACAGAAGAATCACTAATGACAGAGAAGCATTTAAAGAAATGTTCAACATCTTTAGCCATCAGTGAAATGCAAATCAAAACTACTCTAAGATTCTTCATATACCCCTCAGAACCTCTAAGATCAAAAACTCAAGTGACAGTACATGCTGGCAAGGATGTGGAGCAAGGAGGAACACTCCTCCATGGCTAGTGGGAATGCAAAATTGTACAGCTGCTTTGGAAATCAAGTTGGCAGTTTCTCACAAAATTGGGAGCTCCTTCTACCTAAATACCAAACTATGCCACTCAGTATATACTCAAAAGATGTTCCACCATACCAAAAGGACACTTGCTCAAATATGCTTATACCAACTTCATTTGTAATAGGCAGAAACTGTAAAAGACTCAGATGTACCTCAACCAAAGAATGGATAAAGAAAATGTCACACATTTATACAACAGAATACTACTCAGCTATTAAAATCAATATCATGAGACTTATAGGCAAATGGGTGGAGCTAGAAAATATCATCCTGAGGTAACTGAGACTTAGAAAGGCAAACATGGTATTGCTCACTTATAAGTGGATATTAGCCATAAGCTCCAGGGTGGACATGTATGGCTCACTAATTCACAGCAATTTAGTATTAGCTATTACTGCCAAAATGATATTTTCATATTTAAGTGTAAGTAGATGGCGAAAGATAGAAAAATGCCTTCTTTTGTGGAAAAAGACATGTTTGATGCAAAGGACCCAGAGATGAAATAAAGATGTGTAGATGCTATTCCAGTTTAGACATTTAAATTGTATGGCTACAATGATGACTTTACCACCTCCCCTTTTTTAAGGTAGTGGCTATTTTTTTTTATCTAGAAATGCATTGGATAACGTGCTGCTCTCAATGGTCTCTTTTGTCAGTCTACATATTGATTAAGAGAATAGTGGTTTTTAAGCTGAAACATGCAAAAGATAATATAAAAAAAGGATGAGGAAATGATGAAGGGGACATTGGAATTGTATAAGTGACTTGGCTGAATGCACATGCTCAAGCTAAGACCCGTGAGCCTTTTGGTAGCAGTGCTCTAAGAACAATGAAGCAACTAAATCTATAGATTGCAGGACATTTCAAAAGATATGAAAGGTACTGGGTTTTTTTTTTTTCATTTTCAGAGGTATTAAAGCTTGACGGAGTAGACAGTAAGATTCTTTAATATATTACCAGGGTGCATAGATCTTAGAAAGGATTATTGTATCTTTTTTCTTTAGTATACTGTTTTGAAAGCAAGTAAAAGATGGGAAACATTTAAATTGGACTTTAAATGCTATATGAAGGGCTAAACATACATAATCTTGGATAAGATGAACACTTTCAATAAGTCTCTTTCACTTATACATCTTCCAATGCCTTGATGTGTCAGGTGCAATGGGAAATTGGGAAGGATTTTCTGAAAGGTTGATTAAAGAACATATTACCTACATATAAATAAAAGCATTTTAACATAAAGTCACATTGCGTTTTTGACATTTACACTGTAATTATAGTAATTTTGAGGTTTAATTTAGAATCGTGTATTTGGTTTGTTATGCACTAATTAATCTCCTTCCCATTAATGTTTTATCTTTAAATTCAAGACGCAGTTCAGAAAAGCTCTAGTCTCTAGTCTTTGAGTACCACATGATAAGTATTGGCAGCACTTGAAAAGAAGCACATTAAGTGATTTAATTTGGTGTTTCCTTCCAAGATTCGGGAGCTATTTTGGAAAATTTTACATTATTGTTCAGAACATAGGGAATGGAAGAGGCAGTGGAAAGGATTTCCTACTTCTGCTTTCTAAGTCTTTGAGACTTAGCTCCTGACCTTGTAATTCAATCAGACAACAACACCCAAGCTGATCGTGGTACCAATTTCCAGAACGTGTCACCCATTCCCAGGATGCATAATAGGCTGAAGAATGTGTAGTGTTGCACTTATCAGAATGTTTGCATTTACCTGGGTGCTCCAACTTTATTCTTTCAAGGAAGGTATAATAAGCAAAATATTCCATGTGAAGGAGTAGAAAGGAAGGCTTTTCTTGGTTACATTATTATGTATGAGCAGCCACAGCATAAGTTTTGAGCTACACATAGCCTCAGAAGAAGCTGGCAAAAGATTCAGAGAGGGAGAGCTATAGTACCCTCCTCACCTCTTCCAAAACCATGCTTTGGAATAACCTACTTAAAGAAGAAATGCAATGAGGCTTTAAGCATAAAGGGGAACTTCGGCTTTCAGTTTGTTGAGAGTGTATGAATGCTGGGTCTATGACAGGTAAGAAACAGGGCAACTGAAAATACAGAGGAAAGCTTTGGAATTGGGAACAGAAATGATTGATTACATGTGAGGCAAATATTTTTTTAAAGCGATAGCTGTTTCTCTACTCAAACTAAAACATTATTTTACAATCACAAAAGTTAGAATGAAGTACAATTTATTTGTTGAGCTGTAAGTACTACAGAAGTTTTTAAAAGAAGCATTAGTCACTATAGAATTTTATATTGCTAGTAGATGTACTTATTGGTGAAACCGTTAAGAGAGAATCTGATTCTGATAATTACTGATATGGTCAATACACATACACTTTGATTGAATTATTTTAATCCTGTATTTTCATGCGGACTCAATTCTATACATATAAAATCATACTCTTTGACACTGGAAAAGATTAAGAATTACATACAATGCAATGACATGTAATAAAAAATTAAATTATCCATAAATCCATTTATATATCTATATAGATTGAGTTCTAAAATAAGAGAAAATTATATTGATATACCAGAACAGTCTGTATAATGAGCCACCATATGAAAGATTTTATAATGTGCATTTTTACACTCTTTTAAATGATATGCAAAAAAATGAAAAAATCTCATTTCATGAAGATTAATCTTAAGAAAACACATGTTCATCCTTATAAGAAGTCTTGTTGAAATTTCAATTCAAAAAATAAACATAAAAATATAAGTATATACATAAAGGAAATTAATTATTGATCATTATAGTTTTTTGAAAACAGCAAAGGATGAAGCATTTTAACTAATGTATTTGCTACGTAGATCAAATTAATATCTCAGTGCTGAGTGTAGCAGTTTTTATCAATATTAAAAAATATTTCAATCTGTTATTTAAATACTAATTGGCATGATATATAATTGTGATAAATATCATTATCTTATAATTTACAAAGGTGGACACTCAAATTGATTAATTTTTTACTAGGGTAAAGAATATTTGTGGAAGTACACTGTATACAAGGTTACATTTTTAAAATAGTGTTGACTAAAATATTTTAATTTATATTTTGAGATAAATGCATATAAGTATGGACCATTCACTGAAACACAGAATAATTTCTAGTAGCTACGTTCACAACATAAAAATATTTCTCCCTCCCCTACCAGTCATCAATTTGCAATAGCTACTCAGCTATGGATGTCATTTTGAAAGCCCTCTTCCAAGTGGAATTTTGACAAGAATAACTTTGAGATCATGTAAAGATTATGTACGTTGAACAATCCCTGCATCACAGGGGTGGGTACCAGGTGATCATTTAGATGATATTTTGATTTGCCTTTGGTTTCAGTCCTCAAGCATTTGATTAATAATTTTTGCATTTATATTCCTAAGGGAAATTGGCCTGTAATTGTCTTTCTTTGTTGGGTCTTTACATTGCTTAGTTATCAGGATAAATGTAAGCTCATAAAAAAATTGGGCAGTGTTCCTTCCATTTCTGTTTTGTGAAATAATTTGAAGAGTACTGGTGTTAATTTTTTTGAACATCTGACAGAAAGCAATTGTCTCTTTGAATTAAATAGAGAGCCCTTAGGTACTCACAGTTGTATATGTATTTATGTCTCCATCACTACCTCATCCCTGACATCTGCTTGAATCCTTTTCAACATGCAGACTTTCTCATGTTTTTCCCCACTCTTGCATTTTTTTTTCTTCATGCTTTGCATCACAGAGCTGTTCTGACTGGGATATCTCTTTTCACCTAACCTAATTCCTTCTCCATCAAAGAAAAACTTTTTTTCTTCTTAAGATAATTTTCTCTTTGAAATCTTCCTCATCCATCCAAGTAGCATGACCAAGTTCATAACACTGGATCAAATCTCTATTTAATTCTAGAACACACTTGTAGAGTACCAAAATTAGTTTGAGACTCATTCTATCTATGCAATACTATTACCTCTTTGGGGCAAAGATTTATAAATTTATTTTTGTATAATTATTAGCCTTATAATATATGTCACTTGATGACATATATTGGTAGTAACGTTTTACTTAAAAGGAAATTTAAAGAATTTTTTAGAGTCCAAAGCACAGTGGGATGGTCACAATTCACAATACACTTTTACATATTTTATACAAAACTAAAATAATTCAAAGGCTCCAAACAATAAAAGTAAATGGAAATTCTAATAATCCTAATTTGATTACTACATCATATAATCATGTGTTGAAATACCACACAATACCCCATAAACATGCACACTCAATTTATTGTAATAAAAACAGAAAAATAAAAGTAAATTTCATCTTACCTAAAAGGAAAACCAACCATATTTGCTAGTCTGAAATTATTTGGAAAAAATGCAATAAAAAAAAATTCACTTCAATAAGTATGCAATTTCAATTGCTCTGACATATCTCCTTCAGGCCTCACATTTGGAAAGAGATATCATCATATAGATAAATATAATGTGCAAATGAGACATGAAAAGCTTCTGACATAGAGGCCAACCAAAGCAAAGACAACATCACTCATGAAGAAAAAACTGATGAAGAACTTAGAAAACAATAAGACCATGTATAGGCAGCTCAAGACAAGTCTGTGATTGTTTGGTCCTCCAACAAAAGTGCAGAGAGGCAATTTGGCAGTGGGTATGTAGAGATACATTCCAAAATAAAACTCACAAGATAAGTTTCTTTTTTTTATATAGAATACAGGGTTAGAAAAACACCCCCATACTTTCTCTGGACCTCATAAAACTTACCCCCAAAATTGAATAAATACTAAGACACAAATCAAGTCTCAACACATACAAGAAAATTGAAATAACTCCCTGAGTACTATCTGACCACCATGGATTAAAGCTTGATATCAACAACAACAGAAGCAACAGAAAGCTTGCAAAACCATGGAAACAGAACAACTCTCTACTGAACAAAAAGAATTCAATAAAAATGAATATACACCATAACCCAAATTAGGGAATACAATGAAAGCAGTGCTAGAAGGAAAGTTTAAAGCACCAAGATACTACATAAAAACTCTGGAGAGATCTCATATTAGAAATTTTACAGCATATCTGAAAGCTCTAGAACAAAAATAAATAGTCACCTCCAAGAGGAATAAATGGAGAGAAATAAACTAATGGCTGAAATCAATAACATAGAAACAAAGAGAGCAATGCATAGAATTAAAATTACAAGGAGTTATTTCAGAAAACCAACAAGATAGACAAAGTGCTATCCAAACTAACTGAAAAACAGAAGTAAAAATATCTCTTAAGACCTGCTGCAGGGTGTGGCTGGTATGGCTTACCCTATACATAGGGGTGGTTCTCTCTCATCTATCTCTCTCTCCTCTCCTCCCCTTCCTTCTCTCTCCTTCCCTTCCCTCTGCATCACAACCTTCATCACAAAGTATTCTTAAAATGCCACCAGCTGGACTCAAATTTTATGGCCCACATCCCAACTGCTTTCCTGAAGCCACTCTGTGAGTGGGGGCCCCAGGCCACACTTGTCCTAGGGGCTACAGAGGTGAGGTTAGCACTCAAAACCCCAAAAGTCACAGTGACCACAAAACCCCGAGGGGAGACACCCTACTGGACCTGAAAACTCATTGGTCACAAGAATCTCGGCCTACTCAGGCTAAAAGGCAGAGAGAAAACTGAAACTGAAGGGAAAAAAATTAACACAACAAAGATAAACTCAGAAATCAACTTCCAGACCTATGGTGACCCAGATGGCTAAAGGCCAGCATAAGGACACAATCAACTGGTACCCAGGCAAGATGACAACACCAAGGCCCAGCTATCCTACTACAACAAGCCTGGGATTTCCTAACAGAGCTGAAGCACAAGAAAATGAACATAAATCCAATCATATGATGATCACAGATACCTTTAAAGAGAAAATGAATAAATTGCTTAAAGACTTGCAGGAAAATACAATCAAACAGGTGAAGGAAATGAATAAAACTGTTCAGGACCGGGTAATGGAAAACTCAAACTTAGAATATCCTGGAGATGGAAAACGTAGGTAAGAGAACAGGAGCTACAGATACAAATATCACCAACAAAATACAAAAGTTGAAAGAGAGAATCTCATGTGTATAAGATACCATAGAAGAAACTGATACTTCAGTCAAAGAAAATGCTAAATCTAAATAGTTTCTTAAAAATAGTTTCTAAAAGAAAACATCCAGGAAATGTGAGACACTATGAAAAGACAAAATCTAAGAATAATAAGAATAGAATAAAAGAAAGATTGCCAGCTCCAAGGCCCAAAAAACTTATATTCAACAAAATCATAAAAGAAAATTTCCCTTACCTAAAGAGATGCCTATAAACATAGAACACCAAATATATAATATTTAAAAATAAAATCCTCCGACCACATAATAGTCAAAACACCAAGTGTACAAAACAAAGAATATTAAAGGCCGGAAGATTAAAAGGTCAAGTAACATATAAAAGGCAAAGCTATTAGAATTACACTTTACTTCACACGGGAGACTTTAAAAGTCAGAAGGTCATAATCTATACAACTTAGGTTTAACAAATAGATATGATTCTATAGATAGATAAAGTAAAATAATTAGATACAGACTTCAAAAACTCCAGAGACATATAGAATATGGCATTTAAAGATTTTTATTACTTTTTAAGAGTCTTTGACAAAAAGACAGATTAACTCTTTGCAATACCCAGGGTACCTCAAAAAAGATGATGAGCATCAATGAACCTCCTTATGAAGATGGCTTCAAACATGGCAAACAAGCCACTGGGCAAAATGTCCTCATTTCAGCCACTGACAGAATTCTGCCTTAAACTGGCAAGGTTGAATGCAAGCAGAGTTGATGGACAAACTCTGCCAAGACAAGGTAAGTAAGTCCTCAACAGTTCCTGACTCACAAATATGTCTGTTGGGCCAGAGGTATTGGGCCAGAAGCCTGAAGATGATGCTCCAACGTTATAGAGAATTTTGGGTGACTGTTCAGGCAGCAAACTTCCTCTGTTCTGTTCTCATTTTGCAAGCTGCTAACCTGCATTTCCTGTCCACTCAGATAACTAGTTTTATTCCTTCTCAAGTCTTTCATGAGGTTGAAAACCAAATAGCTTAGTTTTACAATTAAGCTTAGTTGTTTTAGGGTTAAGATATTTTTAGGTCTAGATAAATTTTTTTTAATTTTTTACATATACATTTATATTGTTACACATATGTAAAATAAGCTACATACAGCAAGAAGAACCATGAAACAATCAGCAATTAATGTTACATTCATAATGTTTTGGTTATTTGTATTTGGCAACCTTGAAGAAAACATCTTTCCTATCTTGGTGAGTCTAAAATTCTGAATGTAATCAATATCTCTTATATCTGATCTCTATCAACTTACAACATCTATCTAGACCTAAAATAATCTTAACCCCTAACCAGCTAAGCTTAATTGTAAAACTACACTATCTGGTCTGAAACGCTATAAGATACTTGAAAAGGAATAAAATTAATTACCTGAGTAAATAGGAAGTATAGGTTATCAGAGTTTGATTCTGTCCAGCTTTCTACTCCACTGGGGTGTGTCTCCTTTTTTAAATAGTGCTTAGATGTGTGTCATTAAGTTGCTTATATGAAATGTCTCCAATTTCTTTATGAAGGCACTTATTGCTAAGAACTTTCCACTTAGCAGTGTTTTCATTGTGTCCCATAAGTTTGGGTATGTTGTGCCTACATTTTCGTTGAATTCTAGGAAGTCTTTAATTTCTTTTATTTTTTTTTTTCCTGACCCAGTTTTTGTTGAGTAGCGTGTTGTTCAGTTTCCATACATAGGTAGGCTTTTTGTTATTTTTGCTGTTGAGGTCCAGCTTTAATCTGTAGTGCTCTGATAAGATACAAGGAAAAATTTTCAATTTTCTTATATATGTTGTGGATTACTTTGTGATCTACTGTATGGGCAATTTTGGAGAAGACTCTATGAGGTTCTGATAAGAAGAAGGTATATTCTTTTATTTTTGGTTGAAAAGTTCTGTAGATGTCTGTTAGGTCCATTTGATTCATGACATCTGTGAGTGTCATCATTTCTCTGTTTAGGTTATTATCATTGACCTTTCCTTTGATGAGAATGTGGTGTGGAATTCTCCCACTATTAATGTGTGGGGAATCAATGTGTGGTTTAAGATTTACTAATCTTTCTTTTACAAATATGCAAACCCTTAATTTTGAGACATAGATGTTCAGAATTGAGATGTCATCTTAGTGGAATTTTCCTTTGATGAGTGTGATTTGTCCTTCCTCTTCTCTTTTGATTAAATTTGGTTCAAAGTCTGTTTTTATTAAATATTAGAATGGCTACTTCAGTTTGCTTCTTGTGTCTGTTCACTTGGAAAATCTTTTTCCAGCCCTTTACTGTCAGGTAATGTCTATCTTTGTTGCTGAGGTATGTTCCAGGTATGCAGCAAAATGATCAGTCCTTTTTTTGCAATCCATTTTGTTAGACTGTGTCTTTCTATTGGAGAATTGAGTCCATTGATATTAATAGATATTAATGACCAGTGGTTGTTAGTTCCTTTTATTTTGATGTTGGTTGTGGAAGTGTGTTTGTGTGCTTGTCTACTTTTAGTTTTACTGTACTGAAGTTATTTATATCCTGTGGGGGTTTGGAGTACAGGGTCAGGTGATAGTTTAGTTAAAGCCATTGGGAGTTTTCCTTTTATCCTTCTAGTATCCTCTGTAGGGCTGGGTTTGTGTATAGATATTGTTTAAGTTTGGTTCTGTCAAGGAATATCTTGTTTTCTCCATCTATAGTGATTGAAAGTTTCACTGGATATAGTAATGTGGGCTGGCATCTGTGGGCTCTTATGGATTGCAGCCCAGGCTCTTATGGCTTTTATGGTCTCCAATAAGAATTTGGGTGTGATTCTCATATATTTGCCATTATATGATACTTGACCTTTTCTCCCTTGCTTCTTTTAATATTTTTTCTTTGTTCTGTAATTTGGTGTTTTGATTATTATGCAGCAGGAGGATTTTCTTTTCTGGTCTAATCCCTTTGATGTTCTGTAATCTTCTTCTATGCTTATAGGCATCTCTTTCTTAAAATTCGGGAAATTTTCTTTTATGATTTTTTGGAAAATATTTATTTTCTCGATCGTGGAGCTAGGAATCTTCTCTTTCTTCTATTCATATTATTCCTAGGTTTCATTTCTTATGGTGTTCTTGATTTCTTGGATTTTTTTGTCATAAATGTTTAGATTTAGCATTGTCTTTGATAGATGCATCTTTTCTTCCATTGTGTCTTCTACACCTGAGATTCATTCCTTCATCTCTTGTATTCCATTGGAGATATTTACCTCTGTAACTCCTGTTTGCTTCCCTAAGTTCTCCCTTTCCAGGATTTCCTCAGTCTATGCTTTTTTTATTGTTTCTATTTCCATCTTCAGATTGTGAATCATTTTATTGATTTCCTTCACCCATTTGTATTTTCTTGTAATCCTTTGAATGATTTATTAATTTCTTATCTAAAAGCCTCAACTGTTGCTTATACCTTCTTGCATTTCTTTAAGGATTTTTTTTCATGTCCTTCATTATCATTTCCATAAGCATAGACTTAATGTCATTTTCTTGTGTTTCAGTAGTCTTAGGGGATCCACAGCTGCTATCCATAAGACAACTGAGTTCAGATGATGCCATACCACTCTGGATTTTGTTGACTGTATGTTTAACTTTGGCCTTTAGTCACCTGGTTGTATATGGCATTGGCTGGTAGATCCTGTTGCGTACTGGAATTCTTAAGGGTGAGGAAAGATCCCTGGATAGGAAGCTGGAGTCTCCTACATGTGCCCTCTTCATTTGGTGGTAATTGTCTCAAACTGGTGAGCAGTTCTTGGGGACTTGCCCATGGCTCTTCTCAGATGTATGTTCCTGGGGACCAAGTGTGCTCCTCAGGAGCCTGGAGACCCTCCTCTTGCCAATGAAAAGACCCAAAGAAGCCTGCTCCACTATTGGCTTTCTTACTCCAAGGTTATGATGTCCTGCTGCCCAGACACTGTGCTTTGACACTGCTCATTGGATATAGCCATTTTGGAGTACCTGTGAACTCAGAAGATGAGTTGATCTTTGTAGAAGTGGCTGGGATTTCAGTGGGTCCTGAGAGTCAGAAATCCCAAGGTTGGAGCTGTAAGCCAAGTATAATGAGAGTGGGCACCTCAGTTTGGAGCCACGTGTCCCCGGTACCAGAAGGTACCCATTCCAAAGGACAGTCCAAGGCTGGAGTCAAGGGCCCCCATGACCCAGAAAGTATCCACACAGTCAGGAGTCTGGGAACTTTTCCCTGGTTTATCCAGGTGACCTGAAGTTGGTCCCATGTGTTTTCCTCACCATGGGCTATTCTTACCTGGAAAACACATATATTGGGGTTTGGGGGTCGGCAATACCTTGTACACTCAGCACCACCATCGTGGATCCTCCTGACAAAGAACATTTTGAAATTGAGTTACACTTTAAGTAATTAATTGCAATTGATTAACAAGAATAGTGTTGGAAACCACCTTTCATTGATCTATTTTCTTTGATACACTTGCAATTTGGTGCCCCTAAAGCTAAGTGCTTTTAGGCTATTTCAGCTTTAATTATAGTTACTATGTATGGACACTTGGGGAAAAGCATTGCTTCCAAACTGAAGTTTCAGCTTTATTTTCTGTGACCACCTTTCCCATTCTTGTCATTTGTATGATGTAATTATGTAGAACATGTGGCACAAACTCTGACCAACTTATAGTCTTTCAATTTGATGGTCAAAAATGTAATAAACCAAAATTAAATAATACAACACTGGATTTTTCCCAGCTTGAGAAGTTATTGCAAAGTTCTTTCTCTTCTTTTAGACAAATAATCAGTGAGTCACAAGGCTGGAAATAAACACAGATAACCATGATGAACTCTCCCCTCTGCTAAGAAATACTCTCTAACCTCACTTTAATTAACGCTGCTGACGGTCAGGGGATGTGACATACGAGAAGTCAGAGTTGGACAGAGTACTGGGTAATTCTCAGTCTTATCATCACCTTTTGAGGATAACACCAGAAAAACAATCATTCGGGTGAAGTAAATTTAGACTTATTAAAATGCTTGAAAATACACCATAGGCAATAATCCTATACCATTAGATGAAGTGATGAGATATCTATCGGGTATTTTCTTCGTCAAGTTTTTAAGTTTTGTAAAACTATATAATTTGTACAATTAGACATAAATTGTTTTTCATTATGGATATATTTCTGTATTTTGTATACAGCTGTATACAAAATGTATAGCATTTTGATGTATGCTATGCATTTAAATATCTCCTTCTTTTCTTTTTTTTAATGTTTCTTCCTTTTGTTTATTTTAGATACTTTTTTTTTTACTGGGATAGAGAATTGAGTAAGATATGATTCTGCATGCTATGATCCAAGATGCTACTAGAAAAGTAATCAGGGTACCCTTATCTCCAGTATCAGTGCACCAGACCCTTCAAACCCTAAATCTCCTCCTTTTCAAAACTTGAATTTATGCATTCATGTTAAAGAACAAAGCTCTGGTATTTTTTTTTTCTTTATCCTTCTCTTTTTTACCTCCTGAATTTCATCAACAGAAGTGGCTGTTACAATACTCCCTTTCATGTGAGAACTAAATTCACAGTCTCTTTCTGATCTGACATATGCAAACCAATGAATCTATGCAAGACTAATCCAAAATTTACGAATCCAGAGTTCCTGCTTTTATATTACTTTCTTGGACAAATGTGCTATTTCCATGATGAGAAGTGAGATGCTGTTGCTAAGTCTATCTGCTATGTAAATTACTTCTTGATTAACTGACTAATAATAAATTAAATCTCATTGGGAAAATAAATTTATGACAAATATAGTTAAAAATAACATGACAATTCTTTGACTGGCAATACAGTAATAATAATTACACATATGTGCACATAGAAAAATGTCTTTTCATATGTGCAATTACTTCCATTTTACCTTAGAAAAGATAAGAGAATGCTTATGTTGAATATCATTCATTAAGATGGCTAATTACTATCAAATAAGAAAAGGCTACAGGATCAATCACAGCCTATCCGAATTTATTCACATGGCACTGAGTAGTCATTTAGCCTTAATTTCATTCACTGAATAAAAATAAAAGGGCCAAATGGCCTCTAAATTTCCCTTATATACACTTCTAAGTTATCAGTGATTTATAGTGGTTGAATCTACTTCTAGTCTAGACCTTTGAGGTAGGAAGACGAACCTTTGATCTGGATCTTGAGGTGGGAAGTAAAATCTGGGCCACACTTTAACCTGGAAGTCTATAGAAGGACATGCAAGAAGGAAGCTCTTGCTCTTTGCCTGATTGCCCTCACTCTGCTAGCACATGCATTCCTTCACTGACATTAGAGCATTCTTCTTCAAGATCCAAGCACATAAGGAAGACCAGCTGAGACAAGCACCCTTGTCAGGCTAACAACTACTAGATGCATAGACTTTCAGTCAACAGCCAGCCAGTGTTGGATTAGTTGGGCTGCATCTTTAGGTCATTCCAATAAACAAACAAATAAACAAATGAATAAATAAATGTAGATAGATGGATAAGCAGATAGATTCCTCCTATGTGTTCTGTGATTCTAGATAACCCAGAGTAATACAGAGAATATAAACACTTTTTAAGATTAAAATTAAATTTCAGCCTTCCTATCTCCCCTTTCCTCCTTCCAATCCCTCATATATACCCACCCTCAATCTCCTTCATGGTCTCTTTTTTCACTAATTGTTATTTATATGCACACCCATGTATGTTTCATTTTATCTATTTTTTTTTCAAGACAGGGCTTCTCTGTGTAGTCTTGGGTGTCTTGGACTTACTTTGTAGACCAGGCTGGCCTCGAACCCACAGAGATCTGCCTGCCTCTGCCTCCTGAGTGCTGGGATTAAAGGCATGTTCCAGCATGCATGGCCATTTTATCTATTCATTTGGTTTGGAAATAATCACATCCTTTGTAAATTTGAAACTGTTTAATTTTATGTTCTTCCAAGAAAAATTTTTAACCAAATAGCCCACTGTTTGGAGTACTTTATTGTTAATCTTACTCTCCTCATATACAGAAGGATAAAAGTCATGAAGAATATTTTTCTCATTTGACTCATTTCTCAAGTGTTTGAACATATGGACGAACCACATCAAACAGAAAACCTCCACATAGCAAAGGAAACACTCAAAGAGTGAAGAGACAGCCTACAGAATGACAGGGCTTGTTTGAAAATTATACATATTAAGGATAAATACACAAAACATTAACAAAATTCAAGAAATGAGAAACTATGGTTTCCAAGTATGAGAGCCTGGAAAGAAGAGAGTAAACAAAGTTAGGTGAACAGGTTCTTAAGAGGTGGTGACAGAAAACAGTAATGAAGTATGCATTTTAAAAGGTGCAAAAAAGGGGGTTTTAAGTTGTTTCATAATACATCAATAATAAATGTGTGAAGAAGTAGATATACATACGAAGACCTGAACTTTACATAATGTGCACATAAATCAGGCATCAAATGGTACCTCGATATTGTGAACACTTGTTATGAACCAAACTTTTTGAAAGATAGAATACCAGAGAATTTGGAAACTTTTGGGATACAGAATTCAGTATGAAGCAAAGAAAAAGCAGATGAGATGAGTTTGACAATTACCACCTGGAAAGGATAATCATGCTACAATCCATAGACCCAAAGCAGCTAAATAACCAAAATGGCTCAAGGGAGGACACAGGAATCTCAATGAGAAGGGAAAATCGAATATACATTGGAAAAGGAGGGAGGGGCTTGGATAGAGTTGGAGGTAGAAACAGGAGAGATAAGACGGGGGAGGACAGACGGAACGAGTACTGGGAAAGACAAATGGAATGGGGCTGCATATCACAGGGGCAAGCTAGAAACCAAAGGCAGTGGAAATACCCAGTAATCTATGAGGGTGACCAGAGCTAAGATTCTTAATAATGGGGAATATGGAGCCAGAACTGGTCATCTACTGTAACCAGGCAAGACTTCCCATGTAGGAATTGGTATGCCAAACCAGCCTTTAAAACGTTGGCTGACAGTTTGCCCTGCCTACAAAGATGTGCAGGGGTAAAGATGAAGCAGAATTTGAGGGAAGGACCCACCAATGACTGGTCCAACTTGAGATCCATACTATGACAGAGAGCCCACCCCTGACACTGAGCCTAGCATTTTTGTCATCGGGGGGTGACTTCACTCAGAAATTTATGGAAACATTAGGTGGATCTTACTGAATCCTTTCAAAGAGGAGGAGAAAGCATTGCAGAAGTCAGAGAGGTCAAGAACACCACAAGAAAACGTACAAAAATCAACTAACTTAGGCACATATGTGCTAATAAGGACTGGACTGCCAACTAGAGAGCATCATGGGGCTGACCTAGGGCCTCTACACATGTGTAACTATTGTGGAACTTGGTCTTCACATGTGACTCTTAACAGTAGGAGCAGGTGCTGTCTCTGACTTTGTCGCCCACCTCTGGGATGCTGTCCCTTTACTGGGCTGCCTCTTCTAGTCTCAATAGGAGAAGATGAGCTTAGTCTTGGTACAACTTGAAACGCTAAGACTGGTTGATATCCATGGGAGGCCTTCTCTTTTCTGAAGATAAAGGGGGGAGATGTGGAAGGCGTGGAGGGGAAGGACTGGGAGGGGAAGAGGGAGGGGAAACTGGAGACACATGTAAAGTTAATTAAGTAAGTACTATCAATTATTTTGTAAAAAAAAAAAAAAAAGAATGCACTGCCAAAAAAAGAAAGAAGAAATAAAGAACAAAAGAAAGAAAAACAGAAAAAAAAAGAAAGAAGAAATAAAAGAAACAGAAAAAAAGAAAGGAAAATAGAAAGAAAGAAAGAAGAAGAAAGAAAGAACAAAGATACCATTTCCATATGTGTTATATTCTCCACATATGCTCCATGGCAAATGTGCCTATTCATATATACCTATGTGAACACACACACAAACCAAAATTTAATAAGGTATATAATTGATAGATTTTAACTTATGGTAAAAACATTTCTTTGAAAATTAGACAAAAATTTATCTTGTGAAAATATATAATCAATGTTCATTAATTCTGAAAATTATGGTTTCACCTATATAAGAAAATGGATTGGAATTAGTTAATTTATATATCATATTTGGGTTTTGACGCTTAAATTTGAGATGGATCAGGGATCTCAAATGTCACAATTGGAAATTATTTGCCATTTTTCCAGTTTTCTGAATTGGAAGAAACTTTTACTATATATTTTTTTTTTATCTTGGGTCCTCAGAGGAAAATTCATGGTACGTAGACCTAGTTTATTTTCTAGTCGTGAGTATAGGCTGCATTCTTTACAACTCCTCATCAAACAGACTAAATACATTTCAACGTTCAATAAACAAAACCATTGTGGTGTTGCCCATTTCCAAATGCAACTTATTAGGTTTTTCTTTTAAAAACATACAAAGGTACATATGAGGTTAGTATACCCCATGATACATGTAAACTTTGAGCTAAAATACGCAAAGAAAATATCATATTTGAAAGAAATTAGTACATCATGGGTTGTTTCAGCACACTGCGAGGAAACATACTATTCCAATAGATGCTCATGGTTATTTTTCTAACAAAGAGGAAATGCCATGTTCATTTGTCTAATTTTCCAAATATGCTCAGTTTAATACTTATATTCTCATTGGGGGGAAAATAAACAGCCTTACAATTTCAGTTGTATATACATAATACAAAAGGTTTTAAGAGTATGTGTTGAAAGGAAGTGTGGTGATGCTTACAATTTAGCACTTAAAGTATTTGCTTTTTCATAATTCCCATATTACTAGGCACTATTTGTTTTATTAGTGCTCCCTCCTGGTTCCTTGGAAATAAGTCAAATGTTTTCATTGTTCAAGCTGGATAGAACAGTCATTTTTTATGTTCTGTCTATACAATGACACCTCATAGAGAATAAAAATCCCATCTGGGTATCAAATTTTACATTTAAAATTTTCCAAAAAAATTGAACTCTAACACACTTTCAATGAATTCATTAATTGTTTGTTTGGGATCTCTTCTCCGAACAAATAAATATACTCATGGAATCATAAGCCAAACAAAATAAGCCACCCATTAAAGGCACAAGAGATTTTGTTATTCTCAATAAAATGTTGCATTTTCACACAAAGGCATTCATTCACCGTCATGGTTTGTAAAAATTTGGGACTCAAAAGATTTCAATTTCAATAAGTGGTACTGATGGCTACCAATATTTTTTGCTGCTTCCTCTTGGATTTAGACCTTAGTAATAAAATATAAATAAGCAATCAATGAAAATAATTACAACATATTTATAAACTTTGAATTACAATATTCCCCAAAATTCTTTTAACATACTAACATACTCTCAATTTTACCTGACAATACTATCCACAGGAAATGAAGCTTCAGTACAAGATTTTGTGTCTTTGTTTAGGTTTTGTTGTTGTTTGTTTTGCTTTGTTTCCCCCGTGAGATTGTGGAAATCAAATGAGAACACTTGGAATACCTGTGGCTTGTATCAACATGGATTACACTAATAAAACAGAGGCATAAAAGAGATGAAGACCATATATAGCTTTCATTCATATGTTATCTTTAACGAGTTTTCCACAATAAAGAATTTATTCTACTATTAAAATAAATGTACCTCTTTTACTTTGAGGTTGAATAGAAAAATATTCTTATGTGCAAAAATCCTTTTCTACATGATGCATGAATGTTTCAATTACTCTTGAAGTATTAAAAGCATATTGACCTTTACATAGACAGACTTCTGAGCCAAGAAATGAATTAATCCCATTCCTTAAGGAAATTCCACTAGCTCTTCCTCATTGGAGAGCATCCTGCCTGCTTTAGAGCTGACTGAATGATTTAAAAGAACTGAACTGAAAAATATATATTTCTTTTTTTTTTTTTACTATTTTTTTATTAATTTATTCTTGTTACATCTCAATGGTTATCCCATCCCTTGTATCCTCCCATTCTTCCCTCCCTCCCATTTTCCAATTATTCCTCTCCCATATGACTGTTCCTGAGGGGGGTTACCTCCCCCTGTATATGCTCATAGGGTATCAAGTCTCTTCTTGGCAACCTGCTGTCCTTCCTCTGAGTGCCACCAGGTCTCCCCCTCCAGGGGACATGGTCAAATGTGAGGCACCAGAGTACGTGAGAAAGTCATATCCCACTCTCCACTCAACTGTGGAGAATGTTCAGCACACAACAAGAAAATTTGCTCAACCATGTTCATAGCAGCCTTATTCATAATAGCCAGAACATGGAAACAGCCTAAGTGTCCATCAGTAGAAGAATGGATAAAGAAATTGTGGTACATATACACTATGGAATACTACTTAGCTATTAAAAACAAGGAATTCCCAAAATTTGTGGATAAATGGATTGAGCTAGAAATGATCATAATGAGTGAGTTAACCCAGAAGTAGAAAGACTCAAATGGTATATACTCACTTATATCTGCATACTAGCCCAAGGGGCATGTCCCACGAAAGCCTTCACTTACCAGGAAACTGGGACAGAGGGGAGGACATCCTATTGGGGCTCTAAATGAGAGAAGCATGGGAGAATAGCAAAGTAGAAGGATCCAGAGGGTCCTAGAAACCTACAAGTATAAAAATATATATTTCATACTAAATCTTCAGCTACTCTGTGGTACCTGATAACACAAAAGGACCATAACTAGCCAGAATACAGAAGGTATATTCCATTCGGTGATTGATTACAACAAATGTCAATGTTCTTCATTTAAATAGCTGTTCAGAAAACAGTACATTTAATGTTTTAATTACTCTTGATGTATCAAAGGCATATTAGCCCTTACAGAGCCAACTTTCTGAGCCAAGGTATGAAGTAATCCCATTCCTTAAAGAGCTAGGTCCTGAGAATATTCAAAGAAAATGATTTGCATTTGCCCCTCTCACAGAATAGCAGAGGAAAGCACTGGCAAGAACTGTTGTATGCCATGCTATCACAGCTCTAACGACCTGGAACTACTCACAAACTCCTTTATCTTAGCAGTACATTAGCGCTACGTTCTCTAAGGACAGAAGTGTCTGCATGGTTTTATTTGCATTATGAATAGGAGAATGCAAGAATTTATTATAGAATCATAATTAATGAACTAAAAGACAATTGACAGGATTTCACTGAAGAAGAAAGAAGGAAAAAAACAACTCAAAATTTTTCTTCAGTTTCTTTACAGCATCGTTATTTTCACTTCGTTATACCATGAGACGTTTCTCAAGAGCCAATACCCCTAAGTGTGAACTGAAAAGAATTCCCAGTGGAAGTGCTTAGCATAAAAGTCACAGGGTTAGAGGAAGCGCTACGTCTTTCAAAGTCCCTGAGGTGGTCTAGATAGAGGACTAAGGAAAAATTATTTAGATCTGGGAATTATAGGATGGTAGAAGACAAAGAGCAAGCAGGTTTCTGCTACAGCCCTTGATAAAAAAGAAGGCACTAGTGGCCACAATCCCATTTCACAAGCTCTTCCTCAGTAGAAAGCATCCTTGGTTGCTGGCAAGTTGACTGAATAATTAAAAGAGCTGAGAAGAAGAATATATTTTTTCATACTAAATTTTTAGCTCCTCTATGGCCCCGGATAAGAAAGAAGAAATATAACTAACCAGAATACAGTCGCTATATCTCACTAGTCAATTAACCACAATAAAATTCAATATTCTCAATTTAAATAGCAGTTCAGAAAATAGTTAATTTAAGAACTAAGTTGGAATCATGTCATCATGTCAATTTACTTATCCAGCATGAAAAACAAAGCACTATTTAGAAAAGTAAATGTTAACTGCTATATCATCAAACTTGCATGTTTCACATATGCTATTTAGTATAATACTTCTGTACAAATTACCTTTAACAAAATTCTTGTTAAGGTTCACATTTTCAGCTGGATATAGTGGCACATGCCTATAATCCCAGCACTCATGGAGGCAGAGGCAGGTGGATCTGTGAGTTCAAGACCAGTCTGGTCTATCAAGTGAGTCCAAAACAGCCAAGGCAACATGAAGAAATCCTGTCTTGAAAAAAAAAAGACTTACATTTTCTATCTTTGTTTTGATAATAAACGTAAATATTCTTTTCTTAGCTCCAAATATTCAGAAGGTCTACAAAATTGAAAAATGAAAGCATAATAAAAGAGAAAAATGAGAGAAAACAAATCATCACAATACAACGTGCTACAACATAAAATGTTTCCCACTCACAGGAGCACTGCACTCTAGCTGGGTGTTATGAACACAGAACAACTGCTATAAAATACTGGTATCTGGGCTCAACCAAAGACTTATTCCAGTTATAGGACCAAGGCACTGTCATTTTAATTAAAGATGACATGAAGTTCTAAAATGATACTTGAACTCACTTCATTGTCATGATTACAATGTAACCTGAGTTCAAATAACCTGAATCCGGACCTTTGTTTAGCTACACTATGTATATGGCCATAGGCCTTATGGAAGTCAGTTTTCTTATATGTAAAATAAATATGTTAAAGATGCCTGTTTCATACAGTAATTTAAACATGCATTGACAGCAAGAAATTAGGAAGACCCCAGATACATAATATGGACTCAGTAAATAATAGATGTTGTAATTATTTTGATACTAAATATTATTATTATTCTAGTCTATTCTGATATAAATTTTTTATTTATAACAGAGTGTTGGCCACAGTGTTAGATCTGTACTTATTAGGAGTGGATATATCCTCAAAAGGTGTAAAATTAAGCATCTGTCACAAAAAGATCTACTCCAAAGGCAGGGCCCATTATTCTAGAAGAAAAACTTTACACCTTAGACATATGCCTAATGGTGTAAATAAAAGGGTGTCTCAGAAAGATTTTTATTTTATGTGTTTAAAAATGAAAACTAATTTGAATTATATCCATAACAGCAGCCTGAACATTTTAGTGGGATTGACAAGGCATTTAAAACACCTTTTATTGTTTCAAATAGTTTTAAAATATTTTGGGCAAACTAGACAAAATAACAATTTAATCTTTCCAAATATTATCCTATCTGATGAAACAAAAAGAATAGAATACATCAATGAATTTCTGTGCTGAGCTATAACAAGGTCCCACTGAGTGATTATCCAGAGAAACAAGTGGTATTCTGCAGGGAAGCTAAGAGATCAAACAAGGACTTCTGGCAAGAGATGTTATGCCAAAATAAGGAGCCAATCAATGACTGTCATTTAGCTAAGTGAAATCACTTCAAGTTGGCCAGTCTTACTGAAAGATAATTGCAGTCTTGAAAAGGTAGAAGAGAAGAAGGTTATCCCAAGAGGAAATCAGCAGGGATGGCACTTTTGAGAGTTTAAAGTCCATTTTCAAAGATGCAACATTTTAACAAAAGTGATCGAAGGAAATACCCTATTGCTCTAAGAATAAATTTGCTACCAGGAATGAAATGTAGTTTGAGGGTTCTTATCGATTTTAGGATGTTTCCATTTCAGGAAAGCACATGAAAAGAAAAAGACTGGATAGTTACTCAATGATCTACCTCACTAA
Source organism: Acomys russatus (assembly GCF_903995435.1). Taxonomy (NCBI): domain Eukaryota; kingdom Metazoa; phylum Chordata; class Mammalia; order Rodentia; family Muridae; genus Acomys; species Acomys russatus. The sequence goes on from NC_067153.1 coordinate 36,467,213, forward strand.
CTAAAGTTTGAGTTTCTTGGTGATCAATAACCAAGACCTTGGGATTCATTTATATTGCAGTGACATGGTATAAACTGCTCAGAGAATCTTGCTTGATTCTACAAGATGGCAGCATCTATGCAGACATCTGAGGCAACGCCCATGGACATCTTCAGCATAAAGATAGACTTTCTCCCATGTCTTTGTCTTCAGCCTCACCAGAGACTAACATTAGTTCCAGGGACTGGCAAGAGACCTACAATTTGCAATAGTTGTAGACTTTCTCGATCAGCTTCTATTGATTTTATATCAAACCAAAATTAAGCTAGACAACTGATAACCAGAAATACTCATTCCTACTCTTTATGCTGCTAGTTTAAGTGAGGCTAGTCCTATGACAACTTCCAAGGATGTAAGTGCCTTATGGGATGAATAATATTTAAAATGATTTAGTTGATGAATGATGAACATGGTCACTAAAAGTAAAGCGTTTGCTCATGTTTCCAGTGGCATTTACTAATTCTGTAGAAATATCAGACATTGCAATCCAATACATCAGAGATACATTCTTCAAAGATCTATCAATTATATTAAAGCATGTAAATATACTAATGACAACCAATAATTTACTTCCTAAATTAATAAATCAATTGACTTGTATGTTTAGTACAAATAATAAAAAGTTACTATACTTTCACTAGTTCTTGTGTGTCTTCTTAAAGAACAAATTACTTTTAAGGGCATGGCACTCTGCTCACTATTAACCCTATAAAAAAGTTTAAAATGAGGTGAAAATATTGCTAAGTTATGTACAAAGATCTGGCTGCCTTAATATTGTCTGAAATGGCAAGATTGTGGTTAGCACCAGGGGAGGTTGGGTTACTCACTTTCTCAGTTCTCAGACTGGATGAAGAGTAGCAAAAGGCAACAAGAAAGGAGAGAGAAAGGCTTCATATTCAAGTACTCCAAAGTTGCTGTGTCATCTGGACCTATCTCTACTTACAAACTTTGAGTTCATCCATGGTATATGATTAATAAAGTGGCACTAAGAGAAATAAATAATGTACATGTTTCCTAATAGAAGAATCAATGGTTAAAATGAGCTTTGGGTATAGTTTGATGAAATGGCTCTAAGGATCAGGATTCTATTTTCTTTCTCTCCACTGGACCTACTCTTTCTCCCTTTCAGACTGGTTTTATTCTTAGATTTGTGGTGACCTCTATTTTTCAGATTTTTATGGCAATGTCAAAGGGACAGTTTTAGTTGTAGAGACATGGAGGGTAGAAAGAAACTTGAATGTGTAGAGAATCACTTCTGGTAAACAGAAGCTCTTGAGGCGCCTGTTTCTACTTCCCAATGCAATCAGAGGTATGAGGACGCTAACAGGCGTGCATGTATCCTTAGAACTAGGCATAAGGGCAAGTTACCAGGCCCTTACCAGACCAAAAAGAATGAATGCCACAGACATTAACAGGTACTTCTTATATTGTTAATATTAACGATATCAAGCTCCAAGCACTTCACCCCTTTAGGCCCTATATAAAATTGATAATTTAAAATCTGTGTTAGTAGAAGGAAGAAAAAAATGACTATCACACTATTCCCCTGTAGAATATACCAGAAATAACTCAATGTATACAGACAATATGTGATAAAAAAAATTAAAGTAGTAAGCATATCTAGTTCTTCAAACATTTTTCAAAAATAGATTGCAAAGTGCTCCTTTTTTTTTTTTGTCATTTACCTCTTTCCTTTTCTTTCCCACTTCTTCCCTTCTCTTATGCCCCTCCATGCCTAGTATCTTACTTTCTGTTTTCATGACCCATATAATCTTTTGCCCTGCTCAAATCTCAGTATATCTTATTCTCGTCTAGTTGTGTCAGATGTAGTTTCATGATCTATAAACACTCCTACAACCCATTATTGACATATATACAAACATTTAAAGCTAGGATCAGAATATGAGAGAGTGATGTCTATCTTCAGAAACTGCGTCTTAAACTTTCTAATTCTGTACATGTTAAAAATAATAACATTTGAGACCTATGTATATTTATAGGGTTGATTTTGATAACTCAATACATGTGAGTAACACATACTAATCAAACAAGAGTAATTAATATTTCTATCTTCTTACCATTGCTTGGTATTCAAAGTCCTCTCTTCTGGTTCCCTAGACAATATATAGTAAGTTATTGTGAATAATAGATACTCCACTGCTTCCTCCTCATGCTTTTCATTTTTAAAGACTTTTTAAGGATAGCTTAGTTACGTAGAAATAGTTTAATCAGTCTCACAAGATAGAAAAACTCAGTAAAGTTAATATATTCACTTCATAATTAAGGCTATGCAAACATGAACTTTGCAAGAAAAGGAATGATGCAGCAACTGACTACTGAGTGAGCATCTATAAGACACTGTATTCAAAAGTCTACTAAAACAACAGTGCTCCAGCAGGCCATAAGGGAGTGAGGATGAGGGAAGAAGACCACCTACTGTAGCCAATATGGAGAATTCCTAGCTAATTAAGAGTGAACCTACAAAACAAAATAAAGAAATGGTAAAACATATATTCATTTCCAGCCCTTTGTTAGCCAGCTGAAGGAGCTCTTTCCAGATAAATACATAATAATCTACCTAATTTTGTGACTATTTGTGCTTGTTCACGATTAAAATACCAATTATGGGCTCAAAATAAAGGAGGTCCCAAACTTTATATTTCTTCTAGTGATAGTGTTTCAAACTTACATAAACTTTTTAAAAATGTAGTAGATGTTATAAGAAACAGCGTTTTTATTGAAGGAGCGTAAAAGGTATAGTAGCCTTAACATAATTGGATATATACACTAAAGACATCTCAGCTTAGCATAAAACAGCTACTTTTTCTACTATATATGACAGGAAATACCAGGAGATATGTAGTGGCAAAGAGTTTTATGCAATACTATAACCTATAAAACAGAGAATCTCATAGAAAAAAAAATTCTCACACAATGATATAATCATTTCACAGGCATTGATTTGATGGCTTTCAAGAAGCTAAAAGGTTTTGAGTGTTTTAAAGACATTCTTGAGGGGTTTGTGCTTTGTTTGTTTTTTTTTTGTTTTTCTTTTGTTGAGTCTAATTTTACATACTGGGCTCAAATGTAACCATGTGAGAGAAAAAACCTTACCCAGGAAATAAAAAGCCATCTGACATTTCCATAAGTCTCTTCATAGACAGATCTTGCTAAGGATACCAAGGATGACATCATATACAGAATCTGAGTGAGTGGCTGGGCAGCAGGGATGCTAGGCCTTTATATTTTGTCTTTATAGGAGTTTTTAGGAAATTCACAGCTAAAGTGAGTTAACTAAATAATAAAAGTTTTAATTCACTACTATAGAAGAACAGCTGTATAGCAGTATTTAGTGAAAATAGATTATTTATTTTGAAATAAGAGATAATTTTCCATGATGCTTTCATGTTGATAAATATTTAACATATAAAAATCAAAGAAAATTAAAGCAAAGGTAAGTGGATTATTAAGGTGGCTCGGAAGGTGAGCCTAACATTCTGCCAAGTCCGATCATGTGACTTCCATCCCCAGAACCTGCATAGTGAAAGGAGAGACCTGACACCTGAAACTGGTTTAGCTTCTACAAGTTTCGACAAAGTTGCCTGCCTCCACACATATACCCACAAATTTAATTAAATCATTTTAAAATATAAAATGACCAGCCTATTTAGTATATTCACTTAATAATTCTACAAGTGCTACTGAACACTAGTTCATTAATATTGATCCAAAGTAAAAAGACAAACAAGATAAAATACATAATATCAAAATAATTTTCAGTATTCAACTAGGAGAGCACAATAACTTAATTGATGGCTATCAATCAGTATCAAAATTCTGTCTCTAAAGATTCCCATGAGACCAAATCATAAATATAATCTCTTCTCTTGTCCTTGCTTTCCTTGCTAGAAAAATTATCTTCTGTTTTTATTCCTCTGCAATGAGTACAATATATAAATATAATATCGATTTTATAGATTACATTTTATCTATGATTTTATAAATTTTATATAAATATATTCATGTGAATACATGAATATTAAAGAATTTAAAAAGTAAAGTTTAAGTAACATATTCAATACAGTATACTAATGAGTGAATGAAGACATTTGTAAATGTTTTAATTATATATTTTCTGATCAGAAACAGTTGGAAGTAAGTGCTGACTCTGTTTTGATATTGACATCTTTTCATCAAAGATTAAGTAATATTCCTGAGACAAAAAGAAATCACCAAAGTAGAACTAGAACTAGACATCAGGAAATGATCCAACTCCAAACTGACCACTTAGATCCACTATTCAATGTTATAATGGCTATGCCTGCTTGCTTCTAGTGATCATTTGCTTGGAATTTTTTCCAACCTTTTACCCTGAGGTAATGCCTATCGTTATGGGTGAGATGTGTTTCTTGAATGCAGAAGAATGTTGGATCTTGTTTATGAACCCATTCCGTTAGTCTGTGTCTTTTTGTTGGAGAATTGAGACCATTTATATTGAGAGATATTAATGACCAGTGACTGCTAAGAGTCTTAATTTTGATGTTGGTTTTCCAGTCGAGCATTTGTGTAGTTGTGTTTTTGCCATGGTATAGTTATCTATTTCCTGAGTAGTTTTGGTTGTAGCTTGTCCCTTTGGGATGGAGTTTTCCTTCTAGTACCTTCTGTAAAGCTGGATTAGTGAATAGGTACAGTTTGAATTTGTTTTTTCATGGAATATTTTGTTTTCTCCATCAATGATTATTGATAGTTTTGCTGGGTAAAGTAGTCTGGCCTGGCATCTGTGGTTTCTTAGGGTTTGCAGGATCTCTGTCCAGGCCCTTCTGGCTTTTATGGTCTCTGCTGAGAAGTTGAGTGTAATTCTGATAGGTTTGTCATTAAATGTTATTTGGCCCTTTTCCCTTGCAGTTTTTAATATTTTTCTTTGTTCTGTATGTTTTGTGTTTTGATTATTATGTGACGGGCAGTTTTACTTTTCTGGTCTATTTTATTTGGTGTTCTGTGGGCCTCTTGTATGTTTATAGGCATCTCTTTGTTTAGATTGGGGAAATTTTCTTCTACGATTTTGTTGAGAATAGTTTCTGGGCCATGGAGTCTGATATCTTCTCTTTCTTCAATGCCTATTATCCTCAGATTTCTTCTTTTCATGATGTCCTTGATTTCTTGGATGTTTTGTGTCAGGATTTTTCCACATTTAGCATTTTCTTTAATGGTTGTTTCAGGATCTGTGATTGTATCTTCTAGATCTGAGATTCCTTCCTCCGTTTCTTGGATTCTGTTAGAAAAGCTCACCTCTGTGTTGCTCGCCTTCTTCTCTGAGGTCTCACATTCTCATTTTTCTTCTGTCTGTGTGTTTATCATTGAATCCATTTTCATCTTCAGATCTTGAACTGATTTTTTGATTTCTTTCATCTGGTTGTTTGTATTTTCCTGCAATTTTTCCAGTTCTACTTTATGTGTTTCTTTTATCTCTTTCCTGTTTGGCTGCATCTTCCTGCATTTGATTATAAATTTTATTTGTTTCCTTCATTATCATCCTCATTACTAAGGATTTGAGGTCATTTCCTTGTATTTCCATTGTGTTAGACTTCTCTGGGTTGGGTTTTTTTTTTTTTTTTTTTTTTTTTTTTTTTTTTTTTTTTTTTTTTTTTTTTTGGGGATAGCTGGAAACTGGAGATGCCATATTGCTTTGGGGGGTTTTGCGTATGCTTTTACGCTGTCCTTTAGACATCTTGCCATCTCTGCTTTTGTTGGGTAGCTGCTAGAGTTGGGTGGAGGAAGTCTGATGATAGATTCACTTGTTTTCTCACGATTTCCCTAGGCCGGAAGCTCTGATGCTTCACTGGGGTGGATGGCAGGAGGCTAGCCCTGTCGTTTTGGACTCTCACAGCCAGTGAACTTCAGCTCCCCTGTACTGTGGGCCCTGTAATCGTCCTGGGTCTCTGAATGAGTGTTGGGTCAGGTCAAAGTGTCCACAGCCTTCTGAGTCCCCTACCAAGTCCACCCAGGGACACTGGACCCGAACTACACGCTGAGCTCAGCTAGATTCTCAGGGCCCGAACCATCTGCCAAGCTCATCTAGGGACTCTGGGCCCAATCCATGCACTGAGCTCCCCTACGGACTCTGGGCCCAAAATGCATGCAGAGTCAAGCCAGAGTTTCTGGGCTGTTTCCCATCCCTTGTATCCTCCCAGTCCTCCCTCCCTCCCACTTTCGCCCTACTCCTCTCCCCTATGACTGTGACTGTTGGGGGCCCTCCTCCTCCTGTATGTGCTCATAGTCTCCAGGCTTTCCAAAACAAAGGACCAAATCAGATGGTGGGTTGGAAAAGTAATGCAGTTAGCAAATTGCTTACATTACAGTGGGAGTCTATCATAGGACATCTTTGTTGGGCTAATATCCACTTATAAGTGAGTATATACTATGTATGTCTTTCTGGGTTACCTAACTCAGGATGATCTTTTCTTGTCCTATTCATTTGCCTGCAAGTTCCAAGATTTCCTTGTTTTTAATAGATGAATAGTATCCCATTGTGTAAATGTACCACACCGTTTCTTTATTAGTTCTTTAGTGGAGGGATGTCTAGGTTGTTTCTAGATTCTGGCTATTATGAATAAAGTTGTTTTGATGTGCATTTCCCTGATGACTAAGGACATTGAGCATTTCCTTTAGTGTTTCTCGGTGACATGATATTCTTCTGTTGAGAATTCTCAGTTTATCTCTGTACCCTATATTTTAATTGGATTAACTGGTTTTGTGGTGCTTAGTTTGAATTCTTCATATACTTTGGATATTAGCCCTTTGTCAGATGTAGGCTTGGTGAAGAGCTTTTCCTAGTCTGTCGGCTGTCACTTCATTTTGTTGACAGTGTTTTTTGCTTTACCAAAGCTTTTCAGTTTCATAAGATCCTATTTATTACTTGTCAATTTTAGAGCCTGAACTATTGGTGTTATATTCAGGAAGTTGTCTCCTGACCCAATGAGTTCAAAGCTCTTCACCACTTTTTCTTCTAACAGAATTAGTGTGTCTGGACTTATGTTGAGGTATTTAATCCACTTAAGACTTTAGTTTTGTGCAGGGTGATAAGTATGGGTCTATTTGTTTCTACATGTAGACATCCAAATGGGTGTTGGATTTTATCAAATCCTTTTTTCAGCATCTCTGGAAATGATCATGAGAGTTTTTTCTTTCAGTTTGTTTATACAGTGGATAATACCGGTAGATTTTCATATACTGAACCACATCTATAGGCCTTGTAAGAAGCTTATTTGGTCATGGTAGATGATATATTTGATGTGTTCTTGGATTAGGTTTATGAGTTTTGGGATTTTTGTGGGGGTTTTTTTGAGTTTTTTGTTTTGTTTTGTTTTTTCAATACTTTTTGCATCAATGTTCATAAGGGAAATTGGTCTGAAATTATCTTTCTTTGTTGGGTCTTTGTGTGGCTTCACTATTAAGGTTACTGTTGCTTCATAGAATGAGCTTGGTGGTGACCCTTCTGTTTCTATTTGTGGAATAGTTTGAGTAGTATTGGTATTATTTCTTCTTTGAAGGTCTGGTAAAATTTTATCCATTTGGCCCTGGACTTGTTTTGGTTGGGAGATTTTGATGACTGCTTCTATTTTCTTAGGTGATATAGAAGTATTTATTTTGCTTACCTGATCATGATTCAACTTTGGTAATTAGAATTTATCAAGAAAATTGTTCATATTAATTAAGACCTAATGATTCTTTGGATATCTTTGGTATCTGTCCTTATGTTTCTCTTTTCATTTCTGTTTTTGTTGATTTGGATACTCTCCCTTTGCCTTTTAGTTAGTTTGGCTAAGGGTTTGTTATTTTCTTGATTTTCTCAAAGAAATAGGTCTTGGTTTCATTAATTCTTTTAACTGTTTTCTTTGTTTCTAATTTATTGATTTCATCCCTGAGTCTGATTATTTCCAGCCATCTACTCCTCTTGGGTGTGTCTATTTCCTTTTTTTCCCCTAGGGCTTCCATGTGTTTTGTTACATTGCTTGTATAAGATGTCTTTAATTTCTTTATGAAGGCAGTTAGTGCTATGAACTCTTCTCTAAGTACTGCCTTCATTGTGTCCCATGGTTTTAGGTATGTTGTGCCTTCATTTTCATTGAATTCTAGGAAGTCTTTAATTTCTTTATTTCCTCCCTAACCAAGTTGTCATTGATTAGAACATTGTTCAGTTTCTATGTGTGTAGGCTTTTTGTTATTTGTATTGCTTTTGAAGTTCAGCTTTAGTCAAAGATAGTCTCATAAGATACAGGGGATTATTTCAATTTTCTTCTATTGGTAGATGCTTGCTTTATTTTGGAGCAGGTTGAGTGAGGTGCTGAGAAGAAGGTATATTCTTTTGTGTTTGCATGAAAAGCTCTTTGGAAGTCTTGGGTCCATTTGATTCATGACTCCTGTTAGCTTCATTATTTCTCTATTTAGTTTCTGACTGAATGATCTGTCCACTGGGGAGAGTGCAATGTTGAAGTCTTCCACTATCAATGTGTTGGGATTGACATGTGATTTAAGCTTTAAAAGTGTTTATTTTACAAATGCGGGTGCCCTTGTGTTTGGGATATATATGTTCAGGATTGTGATGTCCTCTTCATGGTTTTTTCCTTTGATGAGAATAAAGTGTCCTTACCATCTTTCTTTATTAATTTTAGTTAAAAGTATATTTTATTAGACATTAGAATGTATACCCCAGCTTGTTTGTTGGATCTGGATGCTTGGAAAAACTTGTTTTTCATATATTCTTATTATTCTGATGTCTTTTCACAGTGTCCTTGAGTTATTGCATGTTTTGTCTCACAAATTCTTCTGTTTTAATATTTTCTTTAAGAGATGTATCCATTTCTTTAATTGTATCTTCAGCCTCTGACATTCTCTCCTCCATCTCTTGCATTCTGTTGATGACACTTCCCTCTATGATTCCTGATCTCTAAGTTTTCCATTTCCAGGGTTTTCTCAGTTTGCGTTTTCTTAATTTCATGTCTTGAACACCTTCAATCATTTACTTTGCCTGTTTGACTGCAGTTCCCTATTCATCCTTGATGGCCGCTATTCGTTGGTTTGTATTTCCCTGTGATTCTTGGAATGGTCTATTAATTTCCTCTTTTCAGCTCTCAAATAACATGGCTTTACATTCATTTTCCTGAGGTTCAGCAGCATTAATAAATCTATTATGTTAGTGGATTTCTGGAGGCCCCATGCTATCCTTGCTTTTGTTGATATTGTCCTTGTCTTTTCATTTAGCCATCTGCTGTTGAAGCTCTGGTTTTCTCAGCTGGCAGTGGAGGGGGAGAATCCTTTCATAAGGCACCTGCTTCGTTTATAGGTCTAGCAGACAATGACCTCCTGAGCTCTGCCACCGAGGATCTGGGATTCAACAGGGTTCCACTGGCTAGTTGGTTTCCTTGGGGAGATCAGAAGCAGAGCAGAATACTGGCTTGGAGGCCAGAACCCTGTACCTAGGATCCAGATGCTGTCCTTGAGGGTCACTTATGTGGAGAGTGCAAAGCACTCGCAATTCGGTCACCCAGACTATGGGACAGCTGCAAACTCCCAGTTTGTGCCTTACACGTTGGTTTCACTGCATCCTGCTCTCCAAGGGGTGTCTGTGCTCAGCTTGAGTATACAGGCGTGCTAAGAGCACAGGTTGCTAGCACTTCCTGATTCATGATCTCAGGCCCAAACATTTGGCTCCGAGAGGTGGGGGGGCCTTGTTCTGGTTCTCCCTAACCCCTGGGTTGTCCTGTTCAATCTAAGAAGCCCCCAAATTGGTGTGTTGGATCCATCATCCCATCCACTCACTGAGTCTGTTCCCCAGGGGGCTTGCACTTGGCTCCAGTATTCAAACGAGTGCAGGGCACTAGAAGCTTGTGATTCCCAAAACCTGGCCAGGGGAGGCAAGTCCTGGCATGATGGCGGGGTGGGGATGGGAGGTCGGGGGTAGGGGAGTGAAGGGGCGCTTGTTCTGATTGTCTCCAACTCCCAGGTCATCCTATTCAGCCTGAGAAGCCCCTAAGTCCATGTTTTGGATCCGATAGCCCATTCACTCTGCTCCTTAACATTTTCAAAGGGATATTTTAGGTAATTGGATGTATCTCACTAGCACTAAAATGAACCGGGCAAAATTTCATGATTAAACCAGGATGCAAATTACTAAATTTGGATGTCATTTAATTAAAAGTCAATACGATTATATTTTATCTTCATTACTTATTTTTAAGTTAATTGTTTTTAATATATATACTATAACATTTTGATATCAATGTAGTATTTCATAGTGTCTAAATCAGTTTAAAGATATCTAACTCCACAAACCATTTATTGTAGTACAAATATTTTAACCCTTTTGTTAAGAGAAAATATGTCATACATAATTGCTACCTATATTCCAAAGTCCAAAGTCTCTTCTGAGACTCAACACAATCCTGCACTTGCTACCCTCTGTAAAGTAAAAGAAATGAAACCCAAAATTATATATTTCTAAAATAAAATGGTACAGAGCACAGAACATGCATTGCCCTTCAAAGAAGAGAAGTGAGGTCATAATAAGGAAATATTGGGGCAAACAAGGACTAAAACAAAACAGGGAATACACCATATCCTATAACTTCATATTGAGCTTTGCCAACGGCAACTTTATGTCTCTCATGGGATGATTCCACTGATGATGCAGGTCTCCTTTGACAGAAGCCTAATAGGTCTGGAATCATCAAGATCTGGGTGTCTGCAATATGACAAGGCCTACCATCATAGCCTCAGGCCATGACATCTAAGGGTCTTCTTGGGGGACTATAAGATTGACTCACATTGCCTGACCTCATTGGTTCTCTGAAGCCATAAACAAAGATTCTATGATTCCCTTATACTTGGATGTTCCTTGTATCCAACACCACATAGATGCTACTTTCAAGTTCTTCTGCCAATTTTTGAAGAAGTCTTACCCCCTTGGACCACCCTTGCAGCAGCTTCTGCATGCTAAAACTTGTGAAGAATTCATTCCCTTGCATAATTCTTATTTAGGGGCAGAAATTTTCTTAGACTCTTTACTTTTACATATTGGAGCTTTCCATAAGTGGGGTCTTGGTCTCAGGGTACTGATCCCATGTTCCAGGGTAAAGCTAGAGACTTCTCTCTAATACAGTGTTGTTCTCAGCCTCTGAGTCACAACTCCTTTGGAAGGTGAACCATCCTTTCACTGGAGTCGTATATCAGATATCATGCATGTCAGATACTTACATTATGATTCATGGCAGTAGCAAAATTATAGTTATGAAGTAGCAACAAAAATAATGTTATGGATGGGTGTCACCACAACATGAGAAACTGTACTAAGGGCTTTCATCATTAGAAAGGCTAATGGTACTAATATTTACCTCTTTTCAGCACATAACTTGGCTGCATTCTTAATCTTTCCAATACTCTTTTTCACTGGAGACTTATATAAGAGTAACCAGTAATATCCATACCATATCTTCAATGATATGCTGCCTTGCATTTTTCTTACACACACACACACACACACACACACACACACATACACACACACTATTCTTTAGTTCAGCCTCATGAGAGTTACTGGGACATGGGCAGAATATAGACAGATTCTTTGCCAAAAATTCAGATAAATGACTCCTAGTCCAGTTATTAACAGACATTATTCCTCTTTGAAACATCTTAAAGGAGAAAGGCTTTACTTTGGCTTACAGTTCCAGGAGGATGACAGAAAGGCATCACAGCAGGCACAGAAGGTGTAACAAGCAGGAGCAGTATACTGCTTATCAGGTCACATGTACACACAGGAACGCCTAGAGAGAAAATAGGAAGTATGTTGAAGATATAAAACCTAAAATCCTACCTCCAGCAAGGCTTCAGACCTACAGGCTCTATAATCTCCCCAAATATTGCCATTAACTTGGACCCAAGTATTCAGACACGTGAGCTTATGAGAAACATTAATCCCCAAACCACAACAAAACGGTGAGTTGTTTCCATTGCTTAGCTAATGCTGGGCCAATTGGAAGACAGTTGCTCTCTCCTTGGTATACTGATTTGATTTTCTTTGCATAGAAATACCTAGCAGTAAAATTTTGCGATCATAGGGACATTCTACTGGAACTTCTCTATTAATATCCTTAATTTCTGCAAGAGTTTCTAATCTCACACTGCTCCCTTTTCTTTGTGTTCTCACAATAGTTATTCTACTCTTTTTTTTTTATAGTAATCATTATAATTTGAGTGAGGTGCTATGCCACTGTGGTTTGGATTTCTATTTTGTGTTAGTGATGTAGAGTATATTTTATATACCCGCTGATCATGTAGATGTCTTTTTTTGTGTGTGTGATATATTTAATTGGAATCACTGAACATTTTAAATCAGATTGTATATATTCTGAAAAATAACCCTTAGTTTGTTGAATAATTCATTAGTACACTCTCTTTTAATCTATACGTTATCATCACTTTTGTGATCATTTACTTTACTGAGCAATAGATCTTTAGTTTGACATATTCTAGTTTGTCTGAATTGGCCTTTATTTTCTTTGCTGTATTAATAACAGCCCAAAGCTGGAAACAACATAGACATCCCTTAACTATAAGAATGGATAAAGAAAATATGCTACATGTATGCAGTGAGGTGTTACTCATCAAAAATTGACATGTAATTTTACAGCAAATGGACATAAATAGAACTAGAAAAACCATTATGAGTGAAGGTAACACAGGCCCACAAAGATAATTGTGTTATATATTCCCTTATATGTGGATATTAGTCTTAAATAAGTGGAAAGCTATAATTTGATGACCCACAGAGGATACATATAGTGGAAGAGGTTGGGAGCACATATAGATCTCCCTGAAAGGGGGAAATAGATTTTATGGGTGGCCTGGGGGTTCGTGGATGAAAGCAGAAGGTTCAGGTGAGGAAAAGTATGGGTGTTGAGAGAGGGAACACAGAGAGAAACCATTAGAATTGAGGGGGATTTGAGGAGTGGTATGGAAACACAGTGCAGTACAAACTTCCTAAAATATATGAAGGCAATCCTAATGAAGTCTCCAAATGGTAAGGGGGATGTAATCTAAACTGGCCATCTGTTCTTACCAAAGGATCTGGTACTAAATCTAATTGTGTTGTTGGCCAAAGGTGTTTCACGGAAATTCCCAAACAATACAGGATGTTGCTGAAAGAATAAGTCTTACTCTATTACCTGACAGCAAGGTGCTATTGCTGAAAGACAATACCCACAATTCATTGAACAGTGAGAGGTTGAGTTGGTGCCTACAGGGTACTCTGAAGGCTACCACAATAAAAACATAAGCATCAGCCCAATCACAAAACTTATGAGCTACAATCTGTCCTGCCTTCAAAATATCCTAGGGCAATAGGGGCACAAAGCTTGTGAGAGTAACCAACCAATATCTTATTGAAGGCCCACTCCATGAGATGGATCCCATTTAACTTAACGCCTACCCCATGAGATAGAACATCACTTGGATCACCAGTAGTCCAGAGGCCCATGGTAAAACCGAATACTACTGATGTGAAATACAGAAAGAAAGAAAGAAAGAAAGAAAGAAAGAAAGAAAGAAAGAAAGAAAGAAAGAAAGAAAGAAAGAAAGAGGTAAAGAATATTCTTTGTGCATATAGAATTCTGAATATAAGTCTATATATATAATATCTCATCATTGTCAAGATTTGTCTAATTTCTAATCATCAAAAACCTTTGAAATTTTTTTTATTAATTTATTCTTGTTACATCTCAATGTTTAATCCGTCCCTTGTATCCTCCCATTCTTCCCTCCCCCCATTTTCCCATTATTCCCCTCCCCTATGACTGTTCCTGAGGGGGATTACGTCCCCCTATAAAATAGTAAAGATGTTTTCTTCAAGGCTGCCAAATACAAATGGCTGAAACACTAATAACATAACATTTATATGATTCCTGATTGTGTCATGGTTCTTTCTCGCTGTAGGTAGTTTATTGTATATATGTATAACAATATAAGTGTCTATGTAAAAAATAAAAATACATAATAAAATTTTTTTGGTAAAAAAAGAAAAAAAGAATATTCTTTGTGCTCATAGACCTTATTCAGGCATAATCCAAGGCTCTTCATCCTGCAGCAGCTGGGGACAAATACAGAGACTCACAGCTGGATCACACACACACACACACACACACACACACACACACACACAGTGGGGAGAGGGGTGGGAAGAGAGAAGAAGAGACAGAAAAGGAATAGATCCAGATGAGAGGGCAAGTAAAAAGAAACTAGGAGGAGAACAGGGAAAGGAAATTATAATCAAGATATAATGTATGAGGGAAAAATCTATTTTAATACAACAAAAGCGTAAATCAAAAGCAGAAATAAACGGGTGTGTGACACTTTTATGACTTCATCTGACTTCACTAATTCAATTAGTTTAATTGATATTCATCAGGAACAAATTATTTACTAGGAAATCTACTTTTGTAGTATAGTTTCCTCTCACTCTCAAATATACAAACTATCATCTAGAAGGGCATCATAATGAGATATGTGGTCTTCATGGTAGGTAGCATGGTTAAAAAATATCTTTTGGCATGGTTCATTACAGCTGTAAAACTAAAGTGGCCCCTGATTCCCATACACGGAAGAATTTAACTCACTTTAATGCTAAATACTATTGACCTTTAGACTTTATGCACCTCAGACTTCTGAATTCAGTAATAATGGTTATACTTTTATTATTTGGTAACATTGCACATATTTTAAATACACACACACACAATTTATTTTTTAAAATTGTTAGGTGTATATTCCCATTCCTTGGTTTCTGCTTCCCCACTCTTAATCTTAGAAACTGTGATGGCTGTGGCTTGTGTGGTAGGGAGTGCTTCTGTGTCCCTGCTAGTTATAACCAAAATAGGAGGTCCCAGGTAGAACATATTTCTAGGCATTCAGGGCTGGCACAAAGTGATGGGGTAGACTAGAGCTGAGGGGAGGGCTGAAAGGTCCCACAGGAAAGGAATAAGCTGAGTCTACTATGAGGTTTGGTAATTTCCACAAGGAGTACAGTTAGAGAGGGATAGCAGGTTCCTGCAAGTGGTCTGCTATAGGGCTGGGGGTGAAACTGGGACACTGGGTTGGAGGACAGGAAAGAGGGTGAGGATTCCCAGGTAGAAAGTACCTCCAAGGATTGGCAGCTGATACTAGGAGAGTGGATAGGGCAGGTGAGTCCACAAGAAATCAGCAGAGTCCCTGAGAAATGGAATCAAAAAAGATGAGTTGTCACCTGCAGGTAGTGTTCTTCAGGGCTAGAATGAGACTGGGTATTAGATATGGAGGACAAAATAGAGAGTGAAGCTTATCAGCTTGTCTACCCAGTTACCAAACCTGTGTGGGCAATGGGTTCCCAGGTAGTTAGTACATACGGGTAATGGAGCGTGAGACAAAGGGATGGGTGAGAGAGGAAGGGCCACAGGGAAGTTATGAGACACCTGAGAATGGAGAAAATGAGAAAGAAGAGGCCCTGGCTTGTAGTGTGATGCAGGGATAGGGATGCCTCAGACCAGTGTCTTGTTTTGCAGTCATCAGAGAAGTAGTGTTTTCCTATGGCAGACGGGAACAAATACAGAGAGTCACAACTGTACAACATGGAGAGTGGTCTTGGAGGACTCAGTGCTAAGTGGGGTGTCTCCATCAAATTCCAACTCTCAGGGCACAGGGAGCCCTATGGAAGAGGCAGCTGAACAATTAAGAGTCAGAGAGGATAGCGGACACCAAGGAATCAAGGCCTGTGTAACACAGCCCACATGAACTCAGAGACTTTGGCAGCAGACAGAGGACCTGTATGGGTCTAAACTAGATGTGGTCCTAGGGCTGGGAGGGAAAATGGAAATAAGCCCCATCCTTAACCCAGACGCTATCTCCAAAATAGAAAGTTAGTTTCCTCAAACAGAGTCTCACTGAGTATACACACCACTTTGTGGCTCAGCTGCTGTAGATGTCCACCCAGATGTAGACTGCCAATACAAAATGAATTCAATATCATTTTGAAGTTTCTACGTCTCAAAATGCATTGTCAGCACATTTTTTCACCTTATAGGGCTTTTGCATATATTGTTTTTTTCCAAAAAAAATTTTTATTCTATTTTTTGGCATATACATTTATATTATTACATGTAAATAAAAAATTACATATAGCAGGAAGAACCACAAAACAATCAGGGATTATATGAATGTTACATTCATGGTGTTTGGGCTAATTGTATTTGGCAGCCTTGCAGCCTCTCCTTTATCGACTCCAAGTCCCCCTCCACACCTCTCTTTCTGTCAGATCCACTGCTCCTCCGTTTCCCTTCAGAAAAGAGCGGGCCTCCCAGCATAACAGGATGCAATATGATTTGGCACAAACTCTTAAATCAGAGCTGGAAACTCGGTAAGAGGAAAAGGTTCTCAAGAGTAAGCAAAAGAGTCAGAAACAACTCCACTTCCAAAGTTAGGAGTCCTAGATGTGTTTTCTAAAGGAGTAAAACTTTATATATTAGACTTTCATTTAATTAAAATGCAAATGTCAAGCTGTACATTTAGTGATGTGCAACTTTTTAAATTTGTAAAATAAGCAACTAACTTAAATAATTTAGGGAACAAACAGTGTATTCTCTCTCTCTTTCTCTCTCTCTCTCTCTCTCTCTCTCTCTCTCTCTCTCTCTCACGCACACACACACACACACACACACACACACACACACACACACACACACACAAAAGATGAACCAGGATTTCCTTCTACTTAAAAAATTTTTGCTTATAAATATGATAGTTTTGATAATATGATCTAGTTTTGTAAGAATTACATTTTATAAATAGGACAAGAACATTGTTTAACTTTGACAAAAGAATTAAACAGATTCTCCTAATGTAGTTCAGAGAAAAGGACCTTGCAATGAAACTCAAAGACTATTACTGAAGCCTTCACTAGCACATAACTGCACTGTGCACCAGTGGCTGGTGCTTCGACTCTTTATTCTTCTTCCATCTTTTTGGTCGTGGACTTAACACCGAGATCACTTTTTGCTATGCTAAGCAAAAAAAAAAAGAAAAACAAAACACGTTGCAATGTTCACTTAGCTTTAAATTATCACTTATGTTCAGCAAGTATTAGGTAAATCTTCAGGTCTTTGTTTTCACTGTTATGTGGTTGCATCTTAACAAGCTTTCTGGAGTAATATGAATAATTTGGTGTTGCAGTTTTATGTTTTACAACTAAAAATCTTGTAAATAATAAGTAAATTCAAATCCCTGATAGGGCCTGAAAGGACCCAAAATTACTTTTCAGGTTGATAAGTGGCAATCAGCACATAATAAATGACAACCTGGTTGTGAATTTAAGGTTAAAAGCATTGATTTAAATGAATACAAATATATTCAGTGGCGGAATTACAAAACTACGTCTCTGGAAGTGCAGAAAATAAAATTCCAACAATTTGCGTGTACCACCTCCATATGGATGCTGCCCACTAGGTTGAGTTCCACGGGGTTTTAATTGTTAGTGTAGATAACTACTGTATGCTTTATGATTTCACATATTTTAGGACACGTATTTCTCATGACATATCAGCCAAATATTGTTCCAATATTCAACTATGTAGAACAGAGGATTGCCAACACACACATACACACATACAATACCATGTCACATACCCAAATGTATTACTTGATCACAGTATGATTTATGATTTCACACAATTTAGGACATAATTTTACTATAACATGTGGGCCAAATAATCCTTCCATATCCAACTGTGTAGACAGAGTATTCCCAACACATACACACACACACACACACACACACACACACACACACACACACACACACACGTGTGCACACATTGTTGAGTCTCATACCACAAGGAACAAAGAGCTTACATAAATGGATATGTTTGCCTATGTACAACATGCTAATTTCCAGAGGAAAATTATACTATTAGGCCAGTTAGAAAACAAGTAACCTTTTTTCACATAGCACAGTGTTAGCTGAAATTCAAGTGTATTAGGCCTGTGCACAGACTTTTAAAAATAAGTGATTCCAATATTTAAGAGTTTCTGTAAATGGGGCAAGATTGTCTGTCTGTCATGTCCACTGAAACTTTATGTGAATAAAATGTAATTGTTCCAGGAAGAAACAATAACTACTTTAAATCTTTGTAATACTTGCTGGTAAAGGTGACTTAAAAACTAGCACTCCCTGATACAACTTACTATTAAAATGATTAAACAAGCTTGAAAATCAATAATATGTACATTTTTAATAATGTTTATTTCTTTTGTTAAAATTTAACATAGTATTTTAATATAAATGTTAATAATTAAAAAGTGAAGAAATCATTTTTCATGGAAAAAATTCATTATTCAAACAGATAAAGCCTTCTATACAATAATTCAGGCTGAGTCAGTAATGGATCAGTCACAAACTGGCAGTGAGCAATACTCCAGTTGGGACCGAGAAGATTTACCAAAGTGTACAAGTAGATGAATTATGCAAAATATTCTACTCTAATGTGAGCAGTTTCAAAAATAATAAAAAGAGCTAACAACTCATGTCTAATTAGTCAGGGAGACAGGGGACTACTTCAGCACTCCATGCAAATGGCCACTAACAATCCTGCAGATTCCATTCACATTTACTCTAATGGCAAGGCAATAAAAATGTTGAAGATGCTTTTAAGCAGAATGTTCTTATCTGTTAGCACATTGCAATTCTAAAAAGTTTTCAGAGATGTCTATAAAAGTGAAAGTTTTCTATTAATGATGAAAATGTTTATCCTGTGGAAGAGATTTTTTTTATGTCATCTCATTTCCTTGTGCCAATGGTAAAAATTTAGTCAACAGTTAGTGTTGGTTGGACTCCAGCAGCTATTTTGTCTCCATAATGTGTGGTACAAAAACCATTAAGAGGCTTCCGATGCAGCCTATGTAAAGGGCACCGCTTTTCCCTCAACTTGGAGTACTGGAAGATGGAGGAGCAATCCATATTTTGCTTGTTTTTAATGTTCTGGTATCAAAATCCAAGGCCTACAGATAAGAAGAATGTGTTCTACCATTAACCTATACTCCAATCCCCTAGAAAACAGATGTTTTTCTATTCTGAAAGATAGATCCCTGGATTAACTATTTAAATGTTCTATAAAGATGAATGGTAACTCGATTGACACAAAGAACAAATGAAATATTTGTATAGTATATTCAGCTCAAATGGAGTCAGCCTTACCCATAATTTCTAAATTATCAGAGAGAGAAGATAGACTTTTGACTCACCTACATTAGGGCTACTCTGAACACACGTAACCAGTTTGGTTGATGAGTTTAATAAATACTACCAAGTCTGATATTATTAAATTACTACAGAAATTATCTAGGATATAGGAAGTAAGAAAGGAAGGAGAGAGGTGAGATACTAGTGAGGGAAGGACTGAGCAAGGTAAGAAGGGACACTACTTACTCATTTATTTCTTTTAGATATGCATTAGATGTAACACAATTACCAAGATTTTTTGAGGCAATGCCATTCTTACCAACTATTCTTATATCTATATGAAGTTTTAAAACACAAAGCATCTAATTAGCAAAGATAAACTGACCTGTGCATTAACAACTTCACCAAGTAGATAAGGAAAATAATATCTAAAATTAATAGTTAGGTAGACAAATAGAGATAGATAAATGAAAGATAGATTGATAGATGACAGATAAATGATAGAGATAGATAGATAGATAGATAGATAGATAGATAGATAGATGATAGATAATAGATATAGATTAGATGAGAGTATAGCAAGTATTTAAATATGATTGGTTTGGATTATCCATTATCCAATATGTCTTCTATTCTGTCACATAAAACTTGATTATATACATTATATACTCTACATATACTTTCCTTCCATATAAAACTTGGTGAAATTAATATATTCTAACATGTGCATTAAACTTTTAGGACCTATTGTATATTTTATAACTGTTATAGTAGTTAAGCCCTTTGTTGTATTTCAAATATCTTCTTCCTACCTTGGATTTCTAATTTTATTTTTTAAAAATAATAATGTTATTAATTTTTTGAGAATTTCATCCAATGTATTTTGAATATATTCTTCCCCACTCTTCTCTAACTCCTACCAGTTCTATCCCCACCACCTCCAAAATGTATGCCATCTGTTTCTTATAACTCATCTAGGCCAATTTGTACTGGCCACACAAACTCAGTTTGTCCAGGAAACAGGACCAAGAGTGGGACATTTAAAATTTTTTAAATATCTGTATTACAAATAAAAATGTTAATAAACTTAAAAATCAACCTACAGAATGGGAAAATGTTACAAATTAATCTCTGACAAAGGATTAGTGTCTAGAATTCATGAAGACTCAAAAAAAAAGAGGGGGGGACCCAACAAAACAAGATAATTAAAGAGTAGACTACAATGAGTTCCTAGAATAAAACATACATGTTATTAAATATTTTAAAAAGATTCACTATGCTTACCATCTTGAAAATCTGAATTGGAACTATTTTGAGATTTCATTTTAACCTACTTAGAGTGGCTAAGATTTAAAAAACAAAAGATGACACTTGCTGACAAGTGTGTAGGAAACTGGGAAAGATCATTAGCTTTTGGAGGAGTACAAATTGGTACTGCTGCTATCTATATCATTGAGATAGTTCACAGAAATACAAGAAGTGGATCCACCATAAGACTTAGCTATAGGGATCTTGGTCATGGACTCAAAACACTCTAAATTCTATCACAGAGACTCATGATCATCTGTGTCCATAGCTGTTCTATAAATGATAACTAGGACATGGATACAGACTCAGTGTCCATCAACTGGTGAATGAATAATGAAAACGTGGTGCCTATTCACAGTGAAATTTTATTTAGCTGTAATAAAAAATAAAATTATAAAATTTGCAGGTAAAAATGGATGGAACTGGGAAACCAGAACGCCAAGATCCCAGATCATAGCCTGTTTGGATTATGATAACAATGGAAACATCTCATTCTCATTTTTCAATATTCATCCTCCCAAATCCTCACATGAGTCAGAGCAAAAACAGTACAAACATTCATTCATATTATTTTCACTATTAAGGTGCTAATATGTTTTTTAGGGTTCCGTCTTCATGATCTAAACATCTCCTATACATTTCCTCATTTAATGTCATCACAGTGGAGATTAGGAATTCAGGGGATGAGTATGAATTGTGGATAAGGGTCATCTATTCACTCTACAGCAGTGGTTAAGCAAGTGAAGAGGAGGTGGGGCTAAACAAGAAAATAGTAAGTGTAGACCATGGTATGGTTCAGTGAATACAGTGCTTGCTATCCAAACATGAGGAATTTAGCTTGGATCTCATGGACTCACATTAAATCTAGGTGAAACTGTTCATTCCTGTAACCTTAGCACTACATATACAGAGATAGAAGGATCCATAGGGTTTTCAAGTCAGCAGTCTAAACAATTGGTAAGCTCCAAGTTTAATCAGAAACCTTTTATCAAAAATGAGATGAAGAGTGATTGAGGACACATGTGTACATATGCACTACAAAGAGAGAGAGAGAGAGAGAGAGAGAGAGAGAGAGAGAGAAAGTTAAAAGAGGGAATAAGAAAGGCTAGAGCTATGGCTCAGTTATGAACAGCATTTGCTGCTCCTGCAGAAGACCTCAGTTCCCTTATCAGCACACATATGATAAATTATGACTTTTCTTAATTCCATTTCCAAGAGATACAGTGTTCTGTTTTGGCAGGCCCTAGGTATATGCACATTACACATATGTATTTATGTTCGAGCCAAACACTTATACACATAAAATAAAAATTTTTTGTAAAAGCTTTTTTTCAAAAGAGAAGATGATGTATAATGGTATTGTCATAGTAACAGTAATAGAAGAGTTGACATCTGCAACACCCTGGATGGATGTTGTCATAGTAACAGTAATAGAAGAGTTGACATCTGCAACACCCTGGATGGATGTTGTCATAGTAACAGTAATAGAAGAGTTGACATCTGCAACACCCTCGATGGATGTTGTCATAGTAACAGTAATAGAAGAGTTGACATCTGCAACACCCTCGATGGAACTACATCCATTCACGGCTCAGGTATCATTAGAAGAATAAAGCAAGTGATTGTAAAACCCAGATATAAACAAAACACTGTTTTCTACACACAACAGGAAAGTTGAACAGATGAACTCACAAAGGAGGTAGCATGTACAGAACTGTTCAAGCTCGTGTGAAACAAAATTTCAGGATGATTGGTGGCAGTGGACACAAAAACTACCCCTAAGGAGCTGCTTACATTTGATAGCTACTAGTAGAGGGAGAGTTAGTTTCCTTTAATAATATTACCTCTGATAGGTCCATCATAATCCAGGATATGGCCATGTACTCAATAGTCTAGAGACAGCACAAATTGGACTTGATTGCCGTAAGAAAACTGAGGATCCTAAGTAGGTATAAAAGAAGACTGGTTGGATCTGGGAGGAGCTGAGAGACCAGAGTGAATCAGATCCAAATACATTGGATCATAAATTCTTAAATAATTAAAAATATTTTTAAAGACTAAAAAGACAAAAATTATTCTTAGTTACAGAAGAAACTCAGCCAATGACGCTAGGCCTACTAGCAAAAACATAAATTGATCTGGCTGAGACAATTTTTTTTAACCTAAAAATACATTTTAAGGTTTCCTCTTACCTTGGATAAGCAGTACAAAGACTACACTGAATCAGTAGGTGATTAAATATTTAGGACATAAGAAATGAAATTATTAACATCACTCTTGAAGAAAAATTTAGTGTAAACTCAAGAAAATTGATGAGACTAGATATAGCAGGAAATAAATGATAACTAGCTATGACTTTTATTAAATTCTAACAATAAGGGAAAATCATGAACATAAACAAGTTCTAAATGAATGTGCTAAGGTCAAACAGAACAAAAACAAACAAACAAACAAAAAAACAGAACCTGAGGTTTGGAACACAAGTAACCAGCGACTATTCCCGGGAAGATAAGGAAGAAAGAAAATACTTTGAAAGAGTCCAGGTTAAATCTTAACTTCACTATCTTTATTAGAGTTGCATTTCTTTTTGTTTTTATTTTATGGAGAGAGAGAGAGAGAAGCGGGGGGAGAAGAAGAGAGGAGAGGAAGAGAGAAAGAACATGATGTTGAGTTGGTAGGGAAGTGGCCAGGATCTGGGAGGAGTTGGGGGAACATAGTCAAATTATATTACTTGAAAAAATAAAGAAATTTATCTTAATATAATGCTGAAGTATAATTTAATCAGATGAAACTGTGGCATACGTTTTGCCATAGATTATGTCACCACATTGTATACAGTAAAAGTCTTCACTGTATTAATACAATTAACAAAATATGCAACGATGGAAATATTAGCAAGATGAAAATTAGGAATCGCCGCATTATTTGACTCACATAATTTACATCATAAAGTGTGGGCGTAGATTAAAATGGGAAAAAGAGCTAAGAACAATAGAACTAACGGAAATGTGATTAAACTGAAACGCTTAAATTCACTAAGTAGCTGTGTTTGTAAAAGTAACTATGATTTTGGTAATGTTTTATTATAATCTAGGTGTGCCTGGAACCCCACTGCATCACGGTGTGGCAGGGACAGTCAGATGCCAAGAGTGACTAAATGTTGGGGTTCTGGTAATTCCTAATGCTTTAGTAAGAGAATTTGTGCAATTTTTTGACTTTAAACATTGACAACAAAATGTACCTAACCATACTGTAATTTTGTTTCCAAAGAATAAAGATAAACCACAACACCAACAGATTAAAAGGCATGCAAGTTTCGTAGCTTGAAGACAAGACAGAAGAAATGGAGAGCTCAGTCAAAGAAAATGTTAAATCTAAGACTGCTGGGCAAACATAGCACCAGTGAGCTATGTTCAGTTCTCTTCACCCTCCATCTACTGGACCTCACCCCTACCTGCATTCCTGGTAGCCAACAGGCCACAGGGACCACCAGGTAAGACAGTTCTCAGCATTCCCTGTCCTTCTAGCAAGCCTAGCAGAGGCTTTATACTCCGCTCACCAATTCCAGGTGCACTGTCCGATCCCTGAAGGTCTGCAGCAGCTACCCAGGGAAGACAGGTGAGGTCTCCAGGTACCAGCCCACTGATTACAGCAGGCCACTGGGTAAACACAGCAGCAGTAAGCTATGTCCAGCTCACTGCACCAGACATCTTCTGGATCTTACCCCTACTTGCATTCCAGAGAGCCAGTGGGCCCCACAGACCATCAGGACCTCAATTCCTGGAGGCTCTTAGTGGCCACCTGGAAAGACAGGCAAGTGGCCCCCAGTGACCACCAGGTAAGACCCATGGACCTGACCTGTCCTCTAAGCAAACCTAGCAGCAGAGAGGTTTGCCAAGCTTACCACTTTCCTGGTCCAGTGACCCATCTCTGGAGGTCCATAGCAGCCACCTGAGGAAGACAGAGGCCTATGGCTCCAGGAACCAGAAAAGTGCAGGGCAAACACAACAGAGGTGAGATAACCCTGGGCCCCTGCACCCTCCAACTACTGGACCTCATACCTAAGTGCAATTCTAGAAACCAGAAGTCAGCAGCACGCAGGGATTACTAGACAATATCAAAGACAACCAGATAACTGAAGGACATCACAAGAGCACAAATAACAAGAGCTTTGGCAATACATCAACACTAAAACCCCAAGTATCATTCTATAATAAGCCCAGGATATCTCAACACAGCTGAGGAACAAGAAATTGATAAAGGCCTTTAAAAAAGAAATGAATAAATCTCCTAAAGAAATATAGGAAAACCACAACTAAACAAGTGAAGGAAATTAACAAAACTTTCCAAGACCTCAAAATGTAAGAAAAAGCAACAAAGAAAGCACAATCTGAAAGATTCCTACAGAAGAAAAACCTGGGAAGAGAACAGGAAAGACAGACATAAGCATCTCCAACAGAATCTAAAAGATGAAAGAGAGAATCTCAGACATAGAATATACAATGTAAGAAATTGATACATCAGCAAAAGAAAATGTTAAAGCTAAAAAAATCCTGACACAAAATATCCAGGAAATCTGGGATGCTATGAAAAGACATAAGCTATGAATAATAGGAATAGAAGAAAGTGAAGGACCAAGGATCAGATCCAAGAACCAGAAAATACTTTCTTTTCTTTTCTTTTAAGTTGATATATCTTTTTAAAAATTGTTTTATTAATTAAACATTTTTTTATTTTTTACATATCTTAAAAGAAAATTTCCCCAGCCTAAAGAAAGAGTTGCCTATAGATATACAAGAAGCATACAGAATACCAATTAAGCTAGACCAAAGAGAAAATCTTCCCAACATATCATAATGAAAACACTAAGTATACAGAACAAAGAAAGAGGATTAAAAGCTGCAAGGGAAAAGGCCAAGTAACATATACAAACAGACCTGTAAGAATTAACCTAAGTCCAGTGGTGGTGGCACAGGCCTTTAATTCTGGTACTCAGGAGACAGAGCAGGTAGATTTTGGTGAGTTCTAGGCCAGCTTGGTCTCCAAAGTGAGTCCAGGACAGCCAAGGCTATACAGAGAAACCTTGTCCCTTGAAAAAATAATTAATTAACTTTACTTCTGAATAGAGACTCTAAATGCCAGAAAGGTCTGGACAGATGTTTTACAAATGCTAAGAAGCCACAGATGTCAGTCCAGACTACTAATAACCCAGCAAAACTCTCAGTCACCATAGATGGAGAAAACAAGATATTCCAAGACAAAACCAAATTTAAACAACATCTATTCACAAATACAGTCTTACAGAAAATACTAGAAGGAAAACTCCATACCAAAAAGGGTAACTGCATCCAAGAAAACACAGGAAATAAATAATTCTATGCCAGAAAATGAAAAAAAAGGGAAATACACATATACATGCATGCATAACCAACATCAAAACAACAGGAATTAACAATCTTTGGTCATTAATATTTCTCAATATCAACCATCTCAATTCAACAATGAAAAGATACAGACTAACAGAATGATTGCAAATCTAGGATCCATCATTCTGTTGCATACAAGAAACACTTGAGGAGCAAAAGTAAACATTATCTCATTTAAAGGGGGCTGTAAAAAAAGGTTTCCAAGCAAATGGACACAAGAAGTAAGCTGGAGTACTATTGTAATATCTAATAAAATAAATTTTCAACCAAAATTAATCAAAAAAGATGATAAAGGGCACTTCATACTAGTGAAAGGAAAAATCTACTACGCAGATAACATTTCATTCTGAATTGATGTCCCAAATAGAAAGACGCCCACATTTGAAAAAGAAACATTACTAAAGCTTAAATCACATCTCTAACCCCACATATTAAAAGCAGGAGACTTCAGCAGACCTCTATCAACATTAGCCATATCATCCAAACAGGTCCTAAACATAGAAATAATGAGGCTAACTGGCATTATCAGTCAAGTGGACCTAACAGATTTCTACAGAACATTTCATCAAAACAAAAAAGAAAAATACCCTCTTCTCAGCACCTCACAGAGCATTCTCTAAAACTGACCACATACTTGGCCACAAAGCAAGCATCAACAGATACAACAAAACTGAAATAACACCTTGGATCCTATCAGACCACTATGGATTAAATCTGAATTCAATAACAAGAGAAACAACAAAAGGTCTACAAAATCATGAACACTGAATTACTCTTTACTATTTACCACTGGGTCAGGGATCAAATAAATAAAGAAATTAAATACTTTCAAAAATTCAATGAAAATGAAGGCAAATCATACCCAAACTTAGGGAACACAATGTAACCACTGCTAAGAGGAAATTTCATAGCACTAAATGCCTTCATAAAGAAATGAGAGATATCTCATACAAATAATTTAAAAGCACACACACCATAAAGTTCTAGAACAAAAAGAAGCAAACACACCCAAGAGAAGTAAAAGGCCAGAAATAACCTTAGAGATGAAATCAATAAAGGAGAAACAAAGAGGAAAATACAAAAAAAGATCAATAAAGCCAAGAGCTGGCTCTTTGAAAACAATCAACAAGATAGACAAATCTTTAACCAAACTTTCTGAAATGCAGAGGAAGAGTATCTAAATTAACAAAATTAGAAACAAAAAGGGGAATAACAAAAGATACAGAGAAAATCCAAAGAATCACTAGGTTTTACTTCAAGAGTCTGTAAGCCCCAAAATTGGAAAATCTAAGTGAAATGGATTACTTTCTTGATAGCTACCACTAACAAAAGCTAAATCCAGATTAGGTAAACAATGTAAATAGACCTATAACCACGAAGGAAATAGAAACAGTCATTAAAAGTCTCTCAAACAAACAAACAACAACAACAAAAAACAAACCCAGGGCCAGATGGTTTACCAGCCTTTCAAATAAGAGATAATACCAATACTCCTAAAAGTATTCCACAAAACAGAAACAGAAGGAACACTGCCAAATTCATTCTATGAAGTCACAGTTACCATGATACCTAAACCACACAGAGACCCAACAAAGAAAGAGAATTTCAGATCAATTTCCCTTGCGAACATTGATGCAAAAATACGCAATAAGATACAAACTGAATCAGGGAACACATCATGAACAAGTAGACTTTATCCAAGGGATGCAGGAATATTCAACATACAAAATCCATCAACATGATCCACCATATATACAAACTGAAATTAAACACACACACACACACACACACACACACACACACACACACACACACACACACACACACAC
This sequence comes from Acomys russatus, assembly GCF_903995435.1. Lineage (NCBI taxonomy): Eukaryota > Metazoa > Chordata > Mammalia > Rodentia > Muridae > Acomys > Acomys russatus. The sequence continues at coordinate 36,495,073 of NC_067153.1, forward strand.
ACACACAATCATCTCATTAGATGTCGAAAAGCTTTTGACAAAATCCAATGCCCCTTCATGTTTAAAGTCTTGGAGAGATCAGCGATACAAGGCACATACCTAAACACAATAAAAGCAATATACAGCAAGCCAATATCAAGTTAAATGGCAAAAAAAAACTTTAATCAATTCTGCTGAAATCAAGGACAAGACCAGGCTCCCTACTCTCTGTGAATCTCTTCAATAGAGTGCTTGAAGTCTTAGATAGAGCAATAAGACAACTAAAGGAGATGAACAGGATACAAATTAGAAAGGAAGAAGTCAAAGTATTGCATATACAGGGGGAGTAAATCCCCCTCAGGAACAGTCATAGGGGAGGGGAATAAGGGGAAAAGGGGAGGGAGGGAGAAATGGGAGGATACAAAAGATGGGTTAACAATTGAGATGTAACAAGAATAAATTAATAAAAAAACAGAGACACTAAATCTATTAGAATAGAAATACACAATCAGCCTTGAACTCTTTGGCACAGGAGATAGCTTCCTGAACAGAACATGAGCAGCTCAGGCTCTAAGATCAACAATTAAAAAATAGGACCTCTTGAAACCGAAAAGCCGTAGTAAGGCAACGGACACTGTCAACAACAAATCAGCAGCCCACAGGTTGGGGAAAAGTCTTCGCCAACCCTCCCTCTAATGAAGAGCTACTATCCAAAATACATAAAGAACTCAAGAAACTGAACACCAACAAACCAAATGATCTAATGGAAAATGAGGTATAGAGCTCAACAGAGAATTCTCAACAGAAGAATCTCAAAAGTCAGAGAATCACCGAAAGAAATGCTCAATGCCATTAGTCACCAGGGAAATACAAATCAAGACTACTCTGAAAGTCCACCTTGCACCTACTAGAATGTCTAAAATCAAGAACTCAAGTGACAGCACATGCTGGCAAAGATGTAGAAAAAGGGGAACACGCCTCAGTTGCCGGTGGGAGTGAAAATTGGTAAAATCACTTTAGGAATCAATCTGGCACTTTCTCAGAAGACTGGGACCCAGATATACTACTCCAAGGCACATACCAAAAGATGCTCCACCAAACAACAAGGCCATTTGCTCAACTATGTTCATAGAAGCTTTATTTATAATAACCAGAAAATGGAAACAACCCAGATGTCCCTCAATGAAGAATGGATAAAAAAACTATGGTACATTTACACAATAGAATACTACTCACCTATTAAAAACAAGGAAATTATGAAATTTGAAGACAAATGCTTGGAACTAGAAAAGATCATCCTGAGTGAGGCAACCCAGACCCAGAAAGACATACATGGTATGTATTCACTTTTAAGTAGATATTAGCTATATGGTATAAGATTACCGTATAACAATTCATAGATCCAAAGCAGCTAAGTTAACAAGGAGAACCCAAAGATAGGTGTATGAATCTTACTGAGAAGGGGAAATAGAAGAGACAGAGGACATGCTTGAAGAGAAGGAACAGGAGAGGAGAGGGAGTGCTGAGGGAAATAGGGTTGGGATCTGATATGGGGAGGGTGGGGGAGACAGAAGGACAGAGGGGTCACTGAGTGAAGAGAAACCTTGGCTTGGGGCATTTCTGAAATAGACTGAAGATCTACCAAAGGATAGGCTTCTGGGAGAATATGGGCTGACTCTAGCTGAGACCCCTACTAATGGCAGACACAGAGACTGAAGAGGCCACCCTCTAATCAGACAGGACACCTAGCAGAGGGAGAGAAACACCAAACCACCCACGAAAACTTCAACCCAAAATTTACCCTGCCTACAAGATGTGCAAGAGATAATGGAAGAACGGAGATTGAGGAAATGTCCAACTAATGCCTGGACACACTATGCAAGAGAGCCAACCCCTGACACTCTGCTATACTGGCAGACAGGAGCCTAGCATAGCTGTCTTCTGAGAGGCTACCCCCAGGAATGGATCAAAATAGATGCTGAGACTCACAGCCAACTGGTTAGTGCCAAGAGCCATGTAGAAGAGTAGGAGGAAGGGTAGAAGGATCTGAAGGGAACAACAGCTCCACAAGACAACCAATAGATCCAACTAACCTGGGCCCAGGGAGGCTTTCAGAGATGGAAACACCAACAAAGGGCCATGTATGGACTGGACCTAGGCCCCCTACATAAATGAACCCAGTGGGCACCTTGATCTTCGTGTGGGTCGCCTAGTAAGGGGAGCAGAGGAGGGACTGTCTTTGACAATGATTTTCTTGCATGTTCTTTATCACTTCCTCCTTTAGGGGCTCCCTTGCCAGGCCACGGTGATAGAGGATGCACTCAATCCTGATTCGACTTGAAGTTCTGGAATGAGTAGGAGAGGGGACCCTCCTTTTCTCGGTGGTAGGGAAAGGGAGATATGGGGAAGAAAGAGGGATGATGAGACCACAAAGAGAGGAGGGGAAGGGCTAGGATTGGGATGTAAAGTGAATTAATTAATTAATTAATTTTTTAAAAGTTAAATCTAAAATTATCTCGGCAACAAATATCCCAGAAACTTGGGACAGTATGAAAAGACCAAACCTCTGAACAAAAGACAAAAATCTATAATACTCTTCATTTAAAAGATTTTGGCTCAAACGTCACATATTAAGAACGTGTTCTTATTTTTAAATGTTCAATCACTTAGATTGACCTAAAATAATTTTAGAGAATCAAATTGTACCTGGTTAATTATTATTAAAGAGAAGATAAGCAGTTGGTATGAAGATAAATGGTAGGTAAATGACAACTAGATGATAGGTAGATAATGCACAGACATACAGATAGAGATAGATAGATAGATAGATAGATAGATAGATAGATAGATAGATAGATAGATGAATGGATAGATTGATGGGTGGGCTGGTAGGTGGACAGATGGTTGTATGGATGGATAGATGGATACAGACAGGTTGATACAGAGGTAGATGACAAATGATGATGATGATAGATGAAAGATAGATGTAGATAGATAGATAGATAGATAGATAGATAGATAGATAGATAGATTTGATAGATGGTTGATAAATGGAAAGACAGATAAATATAAACAAGATTATGATTACCAACATGGAAAACATTATTGCTTAACATAGCTTAACATAATTCCTGCCAAAACAGACATGAAATTTAAGGGTAAACTCTACAGTAAATTTCAAAGCAAGAAATCATATAAGGTATAGAAAGCTGGGTGATAAAGGGAGAAATAATACAATCTAGTTTAAAGGAAGGCAGGATAATGATATAATTGTATTTTGGGTCTGGGAAACAGAAACAAATATTGTTGACTGAATGACAAATTTGAGCATGTAGAAAGACCAAACAAGTATCAGATGAGAAGAGAAGCTTGGTTGTTTTGGGGATTTTTTTCTTATTCTTGATTCATCTTGATGGTGATATGTAAAAATGTAAGATTGAATAAAAAACCATACACTAAGTTTTGATGCCTTCATACCAGTAATCTAAGTGGAACTAATGTTTTATATATGATTTTCAGAAAAGTTTTATACTAAGCAGCAATGGCTTAAAACTAACCTTATTTTTAAGAACATACCCAGACACACACACACACATACACACACACACTTTCCATGAATTTTGCCTAACAGGCTTTTTCACAACTTCAGTGAGCCTTTTCCAAGAAGTTATCAATGATAATCTATTGTCCATTAGAATAATGGACATCTAAGCCATGTATTCAAGAGCCTTGAAGATGAGTCTAAATTTAAACAATGTAGTTAGGGAAAAGGACAAAGCAGGTCGTGGCTCTAGAAAAGTACAGTTTTAACAGTGGGAGATGGTGTATCGTAAAATATGGGAATAGGATCTATAATCCTTAGAAACAAAAGGTAAAAGCCTAAATTAAATGACACTAAGAAACAAACACACACTCAAGAAATCATGCTCTTCAAACATAGTCTCCTCAGAGTAAGCTACCAAAGGACATTGGAATTGTGGGTGCCTTGTTGGACCATGATAATTGATGTGAAAATAAAATTAGAGAAATATTGAAAAAAAATCCATTATGGATTTATTTAGCTATACTTCAGAAATTATTTTCAAATGTGTATCTCAGTACTATTACTATTTAGGAAAATCATTTTTTTATTACAGTTCTTAAATGATTTAAGAATGAATTGTCATTCTAATAATAATATGAAAATTCAACCTAAATATGAATATATTTATATGACTATAACAGATATCAGAATGTTGGAATATAAATCATGAGTGTATTGTGCTTCTTTACTGTCCACTATAGGTTTAAAATTATGTTTGAATTTCTGAAAACGAATAGTTTATTGATGCTATTGAATTAGGTTAAATTATGAGAAAAAGAATCCAAAAAACAGGCTATTATTCCTTCTTTAGTAAATAGCCTTGGCCATGTTCAGTCTGTTTCTGTGTGTGCTCTGGATTCTTCCAGATACCAATGGCTCCTCTAAGTTTTATGTACAATAAAAACCTTAACCCTGTGGAAAGCAAAAGTCCAAAATGAAGGATCACCAAAAGAAGAAAACCATAGAAAAAGGGCCTGAAGAGCATGTTTGGAAATGAACAGAGAAAACGGAAACCTGAACGATGCTCTCTGTGCTAGGAGAAACATCACAGGCGTGGAGCTGCACAGAGCAGCCAGGCACAAAGAGGAAAGCCTTGTCGAAACAAAACAAAACAAACAAAGCATAAGAATTACAATTCAGCCAGCATGTCAAACATGGCTCCTTAAAAATAGTTATAGTTTCATTTTTCAGCAGCAATTCAGTGTGGATTTTCAATATAAAAACCTATCAATAGGTAACCAACTAAGAAGTACAGCGTAATTGCTGTACAAAATTTAAAGTGGTGCATTAAAAAAAAAAAAGTTGTCAGACATTTGAAAAAGCAAACTGTCGAGACAGGCAGGGATGCTTGCCCTTCCCTGTCTCTTTACCTGGCTGTTTATTCATCTCAACTAGATCTGCACCTGCTCTGTTGATGAGCCCAGCTTCTGATTCTTGTGAAATTGAAGTGTTTCATCTTCCATGCACATCTTCCCAGACCCTGAATAGCTCCCATCCTAATACTCTAATTCTCAAAGGCTTACAGGCTGCATTGATATCAGAGGGTCCTTATGAAACAAACATCAAGGACCATCACAGATGACAGGCACGAATTATGGAATGAGGGTGCTAGTGTGACTTGAGATTCTGTCATAGTCTATTGCATCTGGGTTACCCCTTTCATTCCTTATCTAGGGCAGTCTAACGAAGACGCAGACACCACTAACACGCATTTGCCGCTAGGGTCTTTGACCTGTGTCACTTACTCTTAAAAAGCTGGATTGATGCAGACACTCACACTGCTTTAATAATAGGTTGTAATTGTCCTGTTTCTTCCACAGGGGGAAAAAAATATCTAGTGAGCCATGAAGCTTAAAGCAGCATTTAATTTCTAAAGTAAGACTCTGACCAGAATAACAACACTCAACATGTAAGGGCAATAACAATCCCCTCTAATGTTTTCCCCTTTTGTCCTTTTGTTCTTTTGTCCTTTTGTCAGAACAAGGCAGCTTAGAAACTCAATTCTGGTCTGTATTTTCCCAAATTATCAATACCTAAATAAGTTTAAGGATCTCAAAATGGCACAGACAGGACCATGAAGTGTTTTCTTAAGAAAAAAAATCCAAACAGTAAAATAGCTTTCCCATGACATCTGTTGGCCTGCATCCTACAAACTTGGATTCACAGAGAGAATGGCTGATATTTTATGATTCTCTACATGTGAATCATAACATTAGAGAAGATGCAATTTTTATGTTCAGCCAACTTCTCAATAATTGTTTAAATTCAAGGTATTTGTATCTGAATTTCACCCTTTGGTTAAAGGAAGAATAATGATCAAACAAAATCATCCATCTTTCTACTTAATACAGACCGTGTTTTCAAAAAGAAATGTATTAATATTGTACTATACGATATTAAAATTTAAAACTGAACACTTGAAATGTTATTGCTTCACACGATAACTGTTATCAGCACATACTCTTTAAAAAAAAAAAGATCTGCAGCAAAACTATTTTAAAAATAACCATTTTTAAACACATCACTGAATTGCAGGGCTTCCAACATTAAATGTTATGCCTGTTATGTAAAACACTGTTGGCACTAAGAATGTTATTTTTTTTTTTTTTTAAGTATTTAGTAAGTAAACTGTATCGCTGTGATGTAAGGACTGACTCCTTGAGGAGCAGGGCAAACTGTGAGACAGTCCATTGAGCTGCCTCACATAGAACCCAGTTAACAGCCCCCAAAGAAAGAATCCCACGTGCCTCGCTCTGCCTGCCTGTTTGTCCAAAACCATGTGTCAAACCACTACCCTTCATCACCCAGGGACCAGCAGCATCATTTTGCAGCGCTGTGTTTTCATTGTCTGTGAACTGGATAGAAAAATTTTAGTAGGAAGCATTCTATAAACACTAACCAGCTGCCTGTATTCTTCTCTCCAATTTTGAGTTTGAGAACTGCAACTGTGTTAAAAAAAAAAAAAAAATAGTATCTGCCGACCCGGAAGGCTGTATAGACAACTTAACTCTTCTGATCTCTTAATTTGATCAGAGGCATCTTAGCAAGATGAGGCTTTAGTTGTTAAGTTCACTCTTTCACAATGTGTTATGCCTCTTCTTCTGTAGCATAAGCAGGTGAGAATGACAGCCTTGTGTTTGCTATTTTCATTCAAAGTAGCATGCCTTTTGATACTGACTTCTCTTTTCATTGGATTTGACTTTCAAAATTAACAGCATTACCTAGCTGACAGCCTGGGGTTGCTACTTAACATTTTGAAGTTCAGACAACTTTTCCTTGTGCTTACCCTTTTTCCTAAAGGTAAATATGAGCCTGTATTAAATTTTAAATGTTGGGTGCCAATTACCCAGCACCAGAGTGATAGCAATAACTGATTGAATTCAAAATTAATTAGTTCCTGCAACTGTGTGACACAAAGGGAAGGGTGGCTAGCGGACTTTGAGTGTACTTGATGTACTCAGGCCTCACAAATAATGCCACCTTTACATTTCACAACACCCAGGACATTTTATTATTATTTCCATTTGCTTTTTAGAAAAAGACAAGATAAAAATAGGTTATTAAATGATTCCTACTTGAACCCAAAAGTTTCTCTTGAACCAAGGCCCTGGCTCTTCCGCTATAAAGCCATGCTATTTCTTCTGCCTCCTTCTTCTGCTCCTACCTACATACCCTCTGCTTCCTGGTCCTTTCCTCTCGTCATCTTTACCATCCTCATGAATGAAATATTCCCAGATAGCTTTCTTCTTCCCAGAACAAGAAAGGATTAGGGTTAGAAAAATCAGATGAAAAGAGATATTCACAATGAATCTTAAAAGATGGTTACAAATGATTTCTAAATTCAAGATGAAAGAAAACAGTGAGGATAGCTGATATTAAATTTAAAAAATGACATGGAACTATGCTTTACTTTGTGTCTTGTGAAAGACTAATATATTATATTCATACCAATTAGAAGGCCCCTGCATTATGAGAATGCATGGCATATATTTGAATTCTATCGTCCATACAATAGCAAAACCCTGAATTGACAGATCTCCAACCTATCATTTATACACACATTAGAAATTTGATAACAACATTCCAAAGTCCCAAGTTAGTCCACAAATTTGCACAAAGATCTTTCCTCATATAGTTCCTTTTATATGACATTCCGATGCACTCCTATTGTTAAAGTTAAAATAGAACTTGGCATTCTAGGTTCAACTTAAGCATCTACATAGCAGACTTTCCTGCTATCATTTAGTTCAAACTAAATGGCATGTGCATCGAGCATCTCGACATAGCCCTACAGCCCACCTCCTTCCTTCGCAAAAACCAGTACGGCCTCAGAAGCATCAAGGCTGAAGAATGGAAGGGGAGATAGATAGAGAAGGGGTGACACTTTCATGCTTCTGGTCCCTTTGCAGTAAAATACTTATTCTTAAGCTGTGGTTTCTTCTGTGTTCCAGTCCTCTGACTCTTTAAGGCAACGATGGTAACAGTGTTGGCCCCATTCATGGCCCCATCATGCCTGCATCTTCATAAACAGCTCTTTGTTAAAGTCATTTAGATGGCCCTATATTTATTCTCTTCTGTCTATTGCTGGAGAACTGTCTATATATTATGTATGTCTCTACTGTAGGGGTATAACACGGTTTAAATAGTTTCATAAGCATTTATTTCCCCATAAAATGTGAGTTATTTGAACAGAAATCTTATTTGGATTTATAGCCTCTCACCCAAGTAAGAATTTTCCATAAATTAAAGTTCTCAATAAATTGTTTTTTCCCCTTCTTTTTGAATTTAGAAGATTTATTCTGAAATGTTTGTTCTTCCAACTAAAGATAAATAAAAAAGTTCAAGCTTTACTTTGAAGGCAAATATTTATCAATTTATAGTGTGGTGTGTCTGTATTGCAGAAATCACCTGAAGACGTTGGAATTATGTCAGCTATGTCAACTACCAGTAAATGCAGAAAACCTTTAATGAAAGGTCACAGCCATGATTAGACAATCAGCGTTCTAAAGGCCACTGGATGAAGTTCCATGTTATATTCTGTGAAGGCTAATTTAAATGATTTTCTGTTTTGAAAAAAAAATGCAGTATTGATTTCCTTCTCATTGTACCTGACTTTGACTTAAATGACTTAAATGTGCAGTATATAATAAAAGAGACAATCGGAGCAGCTCCTGGTGGACAGAGTAATGCTAAGGATGGAGACTGTCAACTTCAATTTGCACCGTTGCAATACATGGCTTTTATATAAACTACAATAAATTAATATCCAAATTACTTAATAATGTGTGACTTGATTCTCACTGTCTTTGAATTTTTTTCTGGTAGGCATTCTCTCTCTCTCTCTCTCTCTCTCTCTCTCTCTCTCTCTCTCTCTCTCTCTCTCTCTCTCTCTCTCTCTCTCACACACACACACACACACACACACCATTTCTAAATACTTCATGTTTGCTAAACAATTCCTTTTGCTTATGATACTTTTAGAAAAATACCACACAAAAAAAATTCTATAACAGCACAATAGCTAATAAAAAGTGATACACAAAAGAAGTTATGAGGTAGTCATGATTATTGATCAAGTAAGTGGTACAGGTAATGATCACTATATAAATAGGTATTTTGAATGGACCATGAAGAAAATGGAGTTTAAAATGTTTATGAAAGAAAGACTAAAAAAAAAGTAGGAATCATATCCTCCCAAATGAGTAGCACAACATAAGTAATGAAGCAAGATGCAAACATTTTAAGGCAATGTTCAAGAACATGAAGTCTGACTGCGGTGAGCTGATCAACAGTTCTTTCACATAGTTCTCATATCACTTCAGAAAGAGCAATAATAATGTTTGAAAGGAAACAACAAGAATCTTAAGGATTTAAAGTTGAAAGTTGTTTTAGGTTCCCTGAGTTATGGAGCCAAGAGATGTGTTCCAGTTGGCTTTCTGTTGCTATAATAAACACCATGACCAAAAATATTAAAAATAATAAAAAACAAAAACAAAAAGACAAAATATAGGCTTTATATGTTCATACACCGACCAGAAAGATGATTTGATCAATTTATCCCATCTCTCGTGGCTTCAACGCCTTTAACTATAAAGTAGTATGTCAATATCATCAAGGTACTTTACGCGTTGTATGGGTCACGTAGATAATCTGGATAGAACATTTAGAAATAGGTCTGAGAAATGATTATCATAAATTGTTGCTAAGTGCTTTAGGCAACTGTCTTGCCTTGGTGACAGAGCCTACTTAAGAGTAGTTGGGACATTTCAATAATCTAAAAATTAAGTAAAAGTAGTCTGATATAAAGTCACAGCAATGCCTGTAAGACAACAGAATAATAGCAGAATATTGGTGTCTACTAGGTTTGTAATCATTACTTTCCCAGCAGCAAAAACAATGTATAGAAGGTAGTGCATGTGGAGGGGTTCTCTTTTGGAAGACAATGCCTACAAATTTGGAACAGAATAATTACTCAGTGAGAAGCCAGAAGAATTTGGTCAAAGGAACAACATGAACTAGGGAGACAAAAGAGTGTTAGAGCTGGGAGAACCAGAAGCCTGCTGTGCCACAGTATCTTCCAGACATGACAGGGAAGCTGCCCCTTCACATCTTAAACACATGGTGCCCTAAACAAGACCGGCATCATGGCAACACCTGCCAACATTTACGGGACAAATTCACAAGGTCCCAACCTTTGATGAAGAACTAGTGACAGCTGTATGTGCTGAGAGAGATAGGATGCTTTTCTTCCAGGAATAAGTCCCCTGATGAGTTGTTTAATCCCAAGTGGTCAGCACTGAACACATGTACATAAGAATAGCACTAAATGCACTGTCAAGAGAACAAAGCGACAGCCTACAGACTGGGAAAAGATCTTCACCAACCCTACATCTGACAAAGGTCTAATACCCAAAATATATAAAGAACTCAAGAAACTAAACAGCACCAAACCAAATAACCCAATTGAGAAATGGGGCTTGGAACTAAACAGAGAATTCTCAACAGAGAAATATCAAATGGCTGAGAAACACTTAAAGAAATGCTCAACCTCCTTAGTCATCAGGGAAATGCAAACCAAAACAACTCTGAGATTCCATCTTACACCCATCAGAATGGCTAAGATCAAAAACTCAAGCGACACCACATGCTGGCAAGGATGTGGGGAGAGAGGAATACTCCTTCATTGCTGGTGGGAATGTAAACTAGTACAGCCACTTTGGAAATCTATCTGGTGCTATCTCAGAAAAATGGGAATAGGGCTTCCTCAAGACCCAGCTATTCCACTCCTTCGAATATACCCAGAAGATGCTCCAGCACACAACAAGAAACTTTGCTCAACCATGTTCATAGCAGCCTTATTCATAATCGCCAGAACATGGAAACAGCCTAAGTGTCCCTCAGTAGAAGAATGGATAAAGAAACTGTGGTACATATACACTATGGAATACGACTCAGCTATTAAAAACAAGGAATTCCCGAAATTTGTGGATAAATGGATTGAGCTAGAAATGATCATAATGAGTGAGTTAACCCAGAAGCAGAAAGACTCAAATGGTATATACTCACTTATATCTGCATACTAGCCCAAGGAGCATGTCCCACGAAAGCCTTCACTTACCAGGAAACTGGGACACAGGGGAGGACATCCTATTGGGACTCTAAATGAGAGAAGCATGGGAGAATGGCAAAGTAGAGGGATCCAGAGGGTCCTAGAAACCTACAAGTAGAACAATATGATAGGCAGATTTGGGCCCAGGGGTCCCGCTCAAACTAAGGCACCAGCCAAGGACAATACAGGCGGTAAACTTTAAACCTCTACCCAGATCTAGCCAATGGGCCGAACAGTCTCCACACTTGAGTGGAGAGTGGATATGACTTTCTCACGTACTCTGGTGCCTCACAGTTGACCATGTCCCCTGGAGGGGGAGACCTGGTGATGGCACTCAGAGGAAGGACAGCAGGTCACTGAGAAGAGACTTGATACCCTATGAGCATATACAGGGGGAGGTAATCTCCATCAGGAACAGTCATAGGGGAGGGGAATAAGGGGAAGAAGGGAGAGAGGGAGGAATGGGAGGACACAAGGGATGGGATAACCATTGAGATGTAACAAGAATAAATTAATAATAATAAAAAAAAATAGCACTAAATGAACTTGGGACTGGTTGCTCTCTCTCTGTCTCTCTGTCTCTCTCCTTCTCTCTCTCTCTCTCTCTCTCTCTCTCTCTCTCTCTCTCTCTCTCTCTCTCTCTCTGTGTGTGTGTGTGTGTGTGTGTGTGTGTCTCTTTCTCTCTCTCTCTCTCTCTCTCTCTCTCTCCTCTCTCTCTCTCTCTCCTTCTCTCTCTGTGTGTGTGTGTCCTTCTCTCTCTCTCTCCTCCCTCGTCTCTCTCTCTCTCTCTCTCTCTCTCTCTCTCTCTCTCTGTGTGTGTGTGTGTGTGTATGTGTGTGTGTGTGTGTGTGTGTGTGTGTGTGTCTGTATGTTGGGGAGTGATATGAGAGGAATACAATCAGGAGAGAGAGTGAAATGCAGTTAGCATTTTATGTATGAAATTCCTTTTTTGAAAGCCAATTTTATTACATCACAGTCCAAAGCAGAGAGAAAGGAATATGTATTACCACACTCCCCTTAGTCACTCTTACACAGTTCAGGATTACAGTCTAGCAAGTGGTATCCTGTAGCACAAGCTGGATCAGTCCACATCCTTGATCATAATCAAGACAAACAAATCAGGAGTCACGGCCTCAGGCCAGTGGTTCTCAACCTTCCGAATGCTGTGGCCCTTTAATACAGTTACTCGTGACCCCTGACGATAAAATTATTTTTGTTGCTACTTCATTGCTATAATTTTACTTCCCTTTTCTGAGGACTAAGGAAGGGAAAGAGTGGGGATGAGGGAGGGAGATAGATCTGGAGGGAATGAAAGAGGAAGGATACAATGAAATTCTTAAAAAGAACATACACTTAGCCCTGATGTGAATTGATGTACCAGAGTGGGTGGAGGTGACTCTCCTTTTCTGAGGAGAAGGAGAGAGGGAAAGGGGGTTGTAAACTCAATTTTCTTATCCACAATATTTTATTAATAACTTATTGACCGAGCCTACATCAATTATAACCCGATTAACCAAAACAGTAGGAAATAAGGATTAATTGACACAACAACAAAACCTTAAGGATATCAGTCCCCAGGAATGATTCTCCGGTCGGAAGCCTCAGGATTTCTTCCACTGGAACCAGGAATAACCAGACCCCAGAGCCTCAGCAGGAGCCAGAGCTCTGAAGCCTTCCCTCAAGTGGTTTTCTCTAAGAGCTTCTTGAAGGGTAGCGATGAACAGCCAAATCTATCCCAAGTCTTCAGTCTGCGCAGCTGCCAGTTCTGGGCTCATTTATATAATCTCCTCCCAGAGTCTGTTCACGGGATCTTTTTCATCTGGTAGCAATTAAGCTCCTGCATGAGGTGGTTGCTCTTCTAGTGAATTAACATCACCTGTTCTCTCACTAGACCATTCCAATCCCACACTTGGCATCCTAAAGAACAGGTTTCTCTCCTTCAGGGGGTAGAGTAAGAGAGGCAGAAGGGGATCTGCAATAGGGATGTAAAGGGAATAAATAAATTCTTTTTAATGTTAAAAAACTGTAAATTTAAAAAATTTGGAGATGACATTAAAAGCCAAAATGCCCTTAAACTGATTATATTCATACAAACACAAACAATGAGATGTAACGAGAATAAATTAATAAAAAAAAAGAGAGAAAAAAAAAAAAAGAAAGCAACAATAAGCATAGTAAAACACACGACAAAAACACTACATTTTGTTCAGGAATATTTCAGATACCAAAAAGCAAACACCAACAAAAACATAGAAAACATGAATCTGATGAAGAATAAATGAGTAAGTAAGTAAATAAATAAATAAAGTGAAATGTGATAGGAAGCTTGTTACCTAGTGGGGAAAGAACCCTCAGGCATTGTATTCTATAGTATGATAGAAAGCAGAACATATAAACAATGACGTTAGAAAGTTAGATGAGATTTTTAAGTAAAGTGTTGAAGTTTAGCATGTTTAAAGAAAATTAAGGAAAAATATGTGGACAAGCAAGTAAATTGAGGGGAGAAATGTTAAATCAAAGAAATACAAATTTAGAAACTTCCCATATGCATGGATAGAAAAAATGCCAAAATTAGAAAAGCTAAAGTAAACAAACAAACAAACAAAAAATGTTCTTTGAACGAAACTAAAGGTCTGTGGTTTAATAAAGTAATATTTTTCTACTGCCATTGTAGAAACAAAAGATCATAATATTTTGTCACTCACTGACATCTATAAAAATTAAACAACTGAGAGAGGAACACTCCTTCATTGCTGGTGGGAATGCAATCTAGTACAGCCACTTTGGAAATCTATCTGGTGCTATCTCAGAAAACTGGGAATAGGGCATCCTCAAGACCCAGCTATTCCACTCCTTGGAATATACCCAGAAGTTGCTCCAGCACACAACAAGAAAATTTTCTCACCCATGTTCATATCAGCCTTATTCATAATAATCAGATCATGGAAACAGCCCAAGTGTCCCTCAGTAGAAGAATGGATAAAGAAACTGTGGTATATTTACACTATGGAATACTACTCAGCTATTTAAAACAAGGAATTCCCAAAATTTGTGGACAAATGGATTGAACTAGAAATGATCATACTGAGTGACTTAACTCCGAAGCAGAAAGAGTCAAATGATATATACTCACTTATATCTGGACACTAGCCCATGAAAGTCTTCACTTACCAGGAAACTGGGACAGAGGGGAGGACATCCTATTGGACTCTAGATGAGAGAAGCATGGGAGAATGGCAAAGTAGAAGGATCCAAAGTAGAAACCTACAAGAAGAACATTATGATAGGCAGATTTGGGCCCAGAGGTCCTGTTCAAACTATGGCACCAGCCAAGGACAATACATGCAGTAAACTTCAAACCCCTACCCAGATCTAGCCAATAGACAGGACATTCTCCACAATTGAGTGGAAAAGCTTACAGTCTTTCCCACCGTTATGACTTTCACACGTACCCTGGTGCCCAATATTTGACCATGTCCTCTGGATGGGGAGACCTGGTGGCACTCAGAGGAAGGATAGCAGGTTACCAAGAAGAGACTTGATACCCTATGAACACATACAGGGGGAGGAGGTCCCCCTCAGTCACAGTCATAGGGGAGGGGAATAAGGAGGAAATGGGAGAGAGGGAGGAATGGGAGGATACAAGGTATGGGATAACCATTGAGATGTAATATGAATAAATTAATAAAATAATATTTAAAAATTTAAACAACTGATACATGACTCTTTTCATCCATATCAGCATAAACAAAGAAATAGCAGTAGAGTTCAGGATAAGCAGCCTCAAGTAACATATGTTGAAGCCATCATCTAACAGAATGATTTGCACACAGGGGACCCACAACTTTTGAGGAGCAAGAAAACTTCACACCATGAACTGTATGCCAGCTTCCAGTGAAATAGACAAAAGTACAAAATGAAAGAAGGTTGTTGAGTCCCAAAATTTCACAAATAGGAAAAGTAAAATAGAAAAACAAACTCAGTTCTAAACATATGCACAAGTAAGGAAGGATAAGGTCAAAAGTAAAGCCACAAACTCAGAGCATTAAATACTCCCAATAGTGGAAATCTAATGTTATTTTAACTGGATACTCTAATTTTAGTCCTATTTTTATTGCAAATATTTATATATAATACCATATGTCATGATACAAATAATTTACTTTCTAATAGGTCCACAGAAGGAGAAGAACTTTTCACCAGAAGAAATCATATCCAGATTGATACCCAAATCTGATCTTTAACTTTAGAAGATATGAGTTTTCAGCTGACTATACTCAGTTGTGTACAACTTTAAAATGATGCTATGATCGAATGAGACTTTCATAAGCTATAATATAAGTGAATATTTTGCAAGTGGTATAATTGTGAACACCTGGGGATGCTGTATATTTTTGTCTTTGGCATAACTCATTATGGCAGGAATAGGGAAATAGTACATAGTGAACTGAAACAAAAAAAAATTACTGACACCAGATGGCAAGGTTCTATGGCATAGAAATATATATAAGTCACATATTATGAATGAAACAAGAAAA
This sequence comes from Acomys russatus, assembly GCF_903995435.1. Classification (NCBI taxonomy): domain Eukaryota; kingdom Metazoa; phylum Chordata; class Mammalia; order Rodentia; family Muridae; genus Acomys; species Acomys russatus. Next base: position 36,510,782 of record NC_067153.1, read on the forward strand.
GGTCTGAATTGAGACAAAGGGAGCCCTCACAAGAGGTAACAATGCTATTTGTTTAACAAAGAAAACAGTAGGTATTGCTTGATTTAGAATGGGGAGTATACAAAAGTTTGATAATGATCCATTAGTGATAGAACAAATTTAAAACATACTTATCTTCTCGTGTGCAAATATCCTACACAAAAGGGAACTAAACGCATGACTAAATAACATTTTGTACTGTCTTTATAGTACAAACATTCAAAATAGTTAGTCAATCAGTGGCCTCTGTAAACAAGCATAATCCCTAAATAAAATTCTAAATATTTGTAGTTATCCACACAGATTAAGTTTAGTTCTCGCCCCTCATCAAGGAAATGTCTCATTGCCACAGAGGGCAATGAGCCACAGGAAACTGTGGTTAATCAAAATGCCAAGTTGGGCAGCCCACAATACATCTACAGTAAATCCTAAGTCATCATTGCAAAAGATGAGTAGAAAGATTCTAAGAGCCAGATGATAAGAGATCCTGTGCTAAAATTGTGTCTTGTTATATATTTTAATATATGTCTTTATTAAAAATAATTTTATATAAAATATTCTGAACGTGAGTTCTCCCTCTCCCAAGATTGTGTCTTCTAATGTCAAAAGACACACCCTTCAAGTTTCAAAAACAGGACTACCAAAGCAAGAACTGAACCAGGACAACAGCAGTAGGCATGCTAAATTGAACAACAGGAGACTTCAAGGATACCCAAAGCACTACAAGAAACTAAGGAATGTAAGAGAGGAAGAAGAAAGGTAGCCTTCCCCAGGGAAGAGTACATCAACTGCTTATCCAAAACCAAATGGCTAGCCCTGGAAACATGCAAACCGGTAACACTGTACAAGAAATTAAAAATACAAATAATACAAAATATGTACATGAATATGTGTAGCAACAGTTATGAAAAAAGAATCCATGAATTTAGATATATGAAATATATGGAGAGAGTGGTGAAAAAGGAAAGGGAAAATGATGTCATGCTATTATAATCAAAAAACATAAAAGATATAGTTTATTTTTTAAGACACTAAAAAAATGATTTGGACAGGTGACTCATAAATCTCTTCAGCCACCTCAGCAGAAGCTGAGGAAAAAAAAATCATATGAAAGACCCATGGAGGAACCACCTCTAGAATTGGATGCTTACCATGATATACACAGCAGCTCCACAGGTTCTTGAAAATTTTATACAATGGGCTGAATACCAGCTACAACTGATGTAACTTGATCAGTTAATGGTAGTCATCTCCACTGAGCAACTACTGCTACAGCTGGCTTCATTGTCTGAATATCCTGGATTTATAACAGGGCTGAAGGACTTTCGTTGTTTGTCTAGGGACAATGCATGCTTGAAGAGAATAATCATTTTATCTATTCTAATGGGGGAATAGGCCAGGTTAACTCCACAGTATAGTCTGGAGCAATTTCTCAGGTGATCAACACGTCTAGATACTGAGAAAATCAAGATTGACATGAAAATCAAAGCGGCAGAGGGGGCAAGTAGAGATGAAGGCAGCAGTGTGGGAGTGAAGCCATGGGTGAAATTCCACAGTGTACAAGCCTGAAGGCAAGAGAGGGTTTGATTCCTGGAGGCTGGGTAGAAAGCTGAAGTCAGTAGCTTGTGGTGTTTAATGGCAGCACTCCTACAATAAGATAGTAATAGAGACAGGAAAATTGGACAAAACACCACAGAGTACCACGGTGATCAGGAGATATACTGCCTACAAAATCAAGGAACAAGGCTCAAGGAGAGAAACTGAAAACTTGCCCTCTCTCTCCACATTTTTTCCATGTACACATACGCACATATGTGCACACGCTCTCACATGTGCACACACACACAGTCAATAAATAATTTTTAAAGAACACAGAAGTGCCAAGTTTTTATAACATTTCACTCCCCTGTGAGATCTGTAACTCCAGAATAGAGTAATTGTTTTTAGCCAAAGCGGTCTTCAAGTTTCTGTGAGGGAAGCAGGCAAAATGTAAAATAGTCCACACATAAGAAGTGTTTGCAGTGGAGCCAGAGGAAAAGTAAGCATTTAATCATGGATAGCTAAGCTGTGTACCCTCCTAAAAAAAAAAAAAAAAAAAAAATTTGGCTACCTAATGAATGATGCTGGAAAGATTCTTTAGATGGAGCATAGTTGCCTCATGCCATTAACTATAGTCCTGGACCAACTTTACATCACAGGGGGTAGAAAACTAACTTAGCACCAATGTTTATGTCTCTGATTTCCTGACAATGGACACATTGTGACCAGTTATCTCATGCTTCTGTTACCCTGCTAAACTGTATAATCCTAAAACAGGAGCCAAAATAAGCCTTTCCTTCATTAAGTTGCTCTTCAATAGCATTTTATCACAACAGTGGGAACAATAACTAAGACAGAAGACACAGATTTTTATCTGGTGCCTGTCTCCTTTTAGTGATCAGTCTCCCCGTCTTATTCATGAAGACTCAGCCAAAGTTTGTGACCAATTTATATACTGAAGATGGAACAAACAAGGAGGCTAGAGTAAGTAAGCATAATGTCTCCTGTCACAGGACTTTGTCCATTGAGATAGTTTATTATTCTTTTAAAGCCCATTGCCATTGGCAGTGAAGACCATTCTATCCCCTTTCTCAAGTATACCTGCATTTATTAATAATCCTGCTGTTATATTTATGATAACATCTCATATTATCATACTTCTCTATTGGAAGTGAGACACATAGCAGCAGATTCAGATATTTTATTCAGATAAAACTCAATGAAAGAAAGTCATATCCCACGCTCCACTCAACTGTGGAGAATGTTCTGGGTAGGGGTTTAAAGTTTACTGCCTGTATTGTCTGTCCTTGGCTGGTGCCTTAGTTTGAGCGGGACCCCTGGGCCCAAATCTGCCTATCATAATGTTCTACTTGTAGGTTTCTAGTACCCTCTGGATCCTTCTACTTTGCTATTCTCCCGTGCTTCTCTCATTTAGAGTCCCAGTAGGGTGCCCTCCCCTCTGTCCCAGGAACAGTCATAGGGGAGGGGAATAATGGGAAAATGGGAGGAATGGAAGAATGGGAGGATACAAGGGATGGGATAAAACATTGAGAAGTAACAAGAATAAATTAAAAAAGAAAAACTCAATGAAAGAAACTTTAAAGTCAAGAAAAAAATCTGAATTTTCATTCAAAGTTCAACTGTGTCACACTTTTCATCACAGAAAAGAGCTTTAGAAGGAGAAAGATGTCTCCCTATGTCTGACCCACCTTTGTAGGACAGACTCATAAAATATTGTTTGTCTCTTGTGGAAATCATTTCTCCTACAGCAACCAAGATTCAGTCAATATTTCTCAGTTCTCTGTGGCAATCAAGTCGATCAATAGCCCTTTACTTCACCATTGATGAAATTATATAATGATTAAGAGGGACTAATTCACAAACATTAAACTCTTTTACATTCTTTGGAGTTTGCTGTCTCCTACCACATAGTTATCCTAATAAACTCAAGACCCTGAAGGATTATGTAGAGACATATAGCCAGGGATCCTAAGTATATTTTCTGTAACTTACTCGAATTTAGGAAGAATGCTGTATATTTTTGTACCAACACCTAAAGTCATCCTTCTTCCCAAAAAGTAATAAAAAAAAAGTCTCTGAAATGATACTCCCAGACATGAACACACACTAACATACCTCACATGACTGTTCTGTTTACAGTAGGCATGCAGCTGTTGATACTTAGAGAAGTGATGCTCCACTTCTGCTTAGCTGCTTCTGGCCATAACTAACTGAGCAAGATTCTGCTTACCGCCTCATTGTGTACCAAGACGGCCTTTTGTGACTGATTAAATGTCAAGGTAAAGACAGTGTTCAGTGTTCAACAGACTTGATGACAAATATCAGGGCATTAGATTATAGTTCAAATGTAGAATCATAGCATTAGGTTTAAGAGGAAAAAAAAAGGACTACAAATTTCAGATTAAACAGGAGGTGAATGTTAACTTTCTCTGATACTATTAGTACTAATTTGGGTAAGTTAGGAAACTTTTGAGTCTTATAGTTTAAAACCTCAAGTGATATTTTTTCAGTGTAAGCCATATTGAAAATATAAAACAAATAGCACAAGCATTCAGTAAATGCTATTTGTCATTAATCTTGTTTCCCATTCTAAGTTATTTATGTAATCTTAAATTTATGTACCTTAAACTTAAACTTGAATAGATATATTGGATATGAAAGGAGAAAGTGCTGTGTTCTCTTTCGATGGATTCTTCTTCTAAGTAGTCTTTTCACATAAGTAAAGAAATATAATGTTTTGTTATTATGAATTATAAAATATATTTGTATTATAAATATAAAAACTTATTGATTTAAATCAGTTTTTTATTGGTATCCTGACTCTTGATTGAATTATATTCAAATTAATTGTTAATATATGCCAAGGTGATAGTTTATAAATGTAAATATTTTTTCAGGAACCACCTGACACCAAGTAATTTCTGTCCCTTTTTCTTTTATAATGAACATGTGGTCGTGGTTTAAACTTCATGCCCTTGATTCAGACATAACTGTAAAAAATAAATCTTGTTCTTATTTCTGTTGATCACTACTACTAAACAGTTCAAAAGAGAAAAGAGAAACCAGCACAGAACCTCTTACTAGGGATGGCATTACTATTACATTTAATGACTGCTGAGTGTCCCACAGTATGCAATGTTCATATGCTATGAAAACCTCATTTAAAATCCCAATAGAATTCTAATTAGAGTCCATACAATGTGAAGGCCACTTGTTTTTCACCTAAAGAAATTAACTTATAAACTACACTAATTTCTCCAATATACTCCAACTGTTTTTATTACTAATGTTATTCTGTCTTATGTTTATACCATTTCATTTTTATTCCCTTATACTCCAGGAAAAGCAGATAAATATTTGAGGAAGGAATTCTCCAGTGTATATGTATGTGGGTGTTCATTTTGCAGTGTGAGAATAAAATCATCAAAGCTTGCAATTTAAATTTCTGTGTTCTGCTTAATTGTGGACCCAAGTGTTCAATCATAGATTGCCTGTAAATGCTTCATAACCAAGTGGGAAAGATAAGAAACACTGAGGTTAAAGCATCTCTTACGAAATAATTATACTGTTTAAAATCACATACACTTCATCAAATTAAGTGAATGTCCCGTCTCTGTTTCTTTCCCACCACTTCTGCCTCTGACCTTAAGTTCACTCCATTATAACTTCAGTAAAGGATAGTACTCAGTTCTCTGCACATGCAAATATCTGAGCATTTGTTGATTTATTCCAATTTATCAGTTTAATGGAACCCATTCAATTGTATAAAAATAACTACAGAAGATAAAGATGATCACAGAATCACTAAAAACTAAACCATTAAAAAGTCATTGCTAAGAGTGTACTCTTTACGTGACTTTAAAAAAAAAAAAGGCTGCTACACAATTCTTTGATATATTGATTTAGAAAAAAAAATATCATCCTTTAGCTAAATAAAGTAACAATAATAAAGTTCCTGGCTAATAATAAGATTGGCCTGCCTAAATAAAGTATAATTAATGAGGAAAAATAAAAGGAAAGCAGAGAATGAAAGATGCAGAGGTCTATCATACAACTGGTTCAAGTTGTATTGACTTGATTGGAAATGGAGCCTTGATGTGTTTGTTTGTGTTGCTTACAATTGAGGCCGGAGCCTTCCAGATACTAGACAAATGCTACTTCCCAGCCCAGAAATGTAATTATCAAAAGCAAAACAATATTATGATAGTCCATGCAGATAAACTAGACTTTAGGAAATATCCAGTTATTGACAAGAAATAAAATGTATTTGAAAGCAAAAATTTAATCAAAATACCTACATAAATATTCAGTTTTTGAACACTTGAGTAATAGTTACTTTTTGAGATAAAATACATTTTAACAGAAGGTTTATGCTTACAGGCATATCTTTAAATGTCTCTTAATTATATAGAACACCATAGTATTCACAACTGTTTTCTAGAAAATAAAGGAATTGTGAGTTGAGGACAGTGATAAATATGAGCCCTAATTATTGTGTTCTGACAACAGGAGTTCTCTAGCTTGCAGTTTGTTAATTTCTCTGAATGCATACTTTTAAAAATCTATTTTAATTTCAGTTTCTTCTAGCTTTTTTTTTTCTTTCTGCTCAACCCCAATCCCTTCTGACACGCCAACACCAGGAAGGAGAGAAATAAGGTTAGTGGTTCTCCTTGGCTACTTCCTGCTGTTTAGGGCCATCAGATTCTTTGAGGCAATACCAATCTCCATTGTCAGGATAGTCAGCCACCAACAGCAAACACAGCAGCAGCTTTGCCTTCTTCCTAGGACCATCTTCCTCCACGCATTCTTCTCTCAACCTTCCTTCTTTCCTTTCTGGGCTCTTATTTTTATACCCTCTCAGAGTCTACTCAAGATCTGTTCCAGCTGACAAAGACCACACCTCTGCATGAGGCAGTTTTCTGTTGCCAAAGACTATGTACCTTCTCATGAAGCTCTTATCAGCTGTGGACAAACTGGAGCAGCCACCATATCCCACACCTGGGATTAAAAAAAAAAACATGTTTGTATAACATAAATAAAATTTTAAAGAAACCCAAACTTTCACATTACTCAGTACAGTTAGCTTGCTCCTAAGTCACTGAGAACCTGGGATCCAGACACTACAATAAGTATTAACAGTTTAAGCAACTCTGTAGGCTGAGGGATGATGACTTTAACTCAAGGTATGGAGACATCAGTTTTGTAACACAGTGATATCCCCTTTCAACTAAATATAGTTAGATTTGTCAATCAACAGATGGTAGGAGATAGATAAATAGATAGATAGATAGATAGATAGATAGATAGATAGATAGATGGATAGATGGATAGATAGATAGATAGATAGATAGATAGATAGATAGATAGATAGTAGGCAGGCATACATATAAATACCCATGATATGATCTAAACATTGTCTGAATTAATAGCTTCAGTTTCTTTACAGGCACAATTTTAAAGTGCTTTATGAATTAAGACTGTTTTAGAACAGTATGCCACCTATGGACTCCAAAGCTCATGACCAAATATTTTTGAATAAAGAAGAAATTCATTCTTCTTCAGGAATGTGATTTTACCCATGTAACACTAATTGAAGAAGTCAGAACTCATTACTTTTGCCTATTTTTCAATGCAGTTCCCAACAGTGTTAGTACAGTTAATAGTATTAGACATGGTTAATGGCTTTAAGAGGGTGTGGAATTGACTTAAAGAGTTCTGAAGGGCTTCCACATACAAAACAAACTTAGCAAGGTCTCTGACTTAGAGAAAAGCAGAGAGGATGCTTGGCAAATTCCATTTTTAGCATACTACCTGCCCTTAGCATGTATACTACTTCAGTAAGACATCCCATGTGCCGTATAGTGGAAGAAATAATTTCATATAACTCTACTCAAATCATTTTAAAGTAAGGTCTTAAAATATTGAACCATTCTGTCTGACTTTCATGCAGCGTAGCCAGAGGGCCTAAAGTTTCTGACCATCCCTTACTTGAGATGTAGGGGTTTTTTTTTTCACCCTCTCCCAAGTTGTTATAAATGGCATGCCAAATTGTTTTACATGCTAGATCCACAACTCAAAAAGGGAAAAGACATTTAGTTCCTAGTCAGAGAAATTGGATACGCTCCTACAGGTTTGGTGACAGCCATAATTAATGCTTTTATACATCTAAGCATTTCCCATCAAAGTAGATAAAACACATGCAATTGAGTAAGAAAGAATATATCTGTGCATTACTGCACAAAGGCCTATGCTTAGCAAAGATTGAAGTACATTAATCTATGCAACATGAATCCTGAAATTCTTTGCAATAGGATTGTCTATCATCCTTTAAACAGATCTTAGTGGTTTTCTGAACCTCCCCCAGCCTCACTACAACAGGAGTTTAGTAAACTTCTACAACTTAATATAAGCAGTTTCAGGAACATTTACACATACCTTCAATCTGAACATCTATTCTAAACAACACTGGAATCTAACCAGTTTTCAAACTAACACCAAGATGTTACTGGCTCTTCTTGCTATAGGGATATTTGTAATAATTGTACAAAATTTATGGTGCCAAACAGCCTGGATCTACCACAAACCACAGTGGTGTTCCCAGTATGTGCCACAATCTTTCACTACAGCATACTAATATTTTTCACAAAATGAAGCCATTTTCACTGTTGTCTTTGATTGGATAGTACAATTATTAATTTTATGAAGCTTCAACCCATGGATACATGTGCTTTGGGTATTGTATGAGACACAATGTGACATGCACATTAAGCGGTTCTGTCTGGTAGCAGAAGCAACCACTGACTGAGTGGCAAGCCTCTGAATTAGCTGTTTTGTTCCTGAGACATAATTTTTACATGAAAGAGCAAATGACAGATAAACAACAATTATTTAGACTGGGTATTTGGCAGACATTTTGCTGAAAATAAACACAGTAAATCTAATCCTTCAATAAAAATAACTGACAGTTTGTGTTGTCAGTGCTAAAATTTGTGCTTCTTAGAAAAAAAAAAAAACAGAATCTTGAAAAGCATGCATACCTCCACCAGCCTGATAGTTTCCCATATATTTTTTATAAAACAAGCTGTGATGTTGATGGGTACAATGTGCTGATATTAGGTAAGAAAATATATCTCAAAATTTTGTAGCTATGAAGTACCAAGCTATTCACTTATTATGTTGATTTCAAGATCTCTTTCCCTAAATAATTAATAATTTCATTTATCTTAATGGCTGACTCAAATTCCATTGTGTAAACCTGTACAATTTCATTATCCATTTATCTATTGATGGTCACTTGGGCCAATTCTATCTCCTTTCTATTGTAAATAGAAGGGCAATACATGTGGATGTACAGTTAACTCTGACAGTATAGTCTAAGTATGTGCCTAGAAGTGAAAGAGCTGGGTCACATTGCGAGGCTTCTTTGAATTTTTTGAGAAAAACCACACTTAATTTTACAGTGGTTGTATCTCAAGCTCACTTGCTGTCATACGTTTTCCTCAGCAAGCTGACTCAGCCTCAATAAGACAAATACTGCACAATACTTTCTCATATGTACATCCCAGCTTTTACTGTTTATATATTGTTGCATTGTGTGTGTATGAATTTGCATACAGGTCATGAAACTATACATGGGACAATGAGAGGGAAAAAGTAGGTTTTGGGGGAAGTAATGGAAAACGTGATATGAAAATAGAAAGGAGACAACGAAGAGTAGAAAGTTACAAGTGGGGTGAAATGTGGATGAGAGAGAAGAGCAGAGATACTAGACAGACAAAAACAAATTATGTTTTTAAAATGCCTAATGCTTTGTACATAAGTAAATGAATAAGTATCAAGATAAAAATAACTGAGCCTGACTGGGTCCTCTGGACATCAAATCTTTATTGCTAAGGTTATATAGCACTTTTCTAGTGTCTCCCTATTAATCTCTCTTTTTTTTTTTTTTTTTTTTTTTTTGGCCTTTTCTCTTGTATTAATTTTTTTAAAGCTAAGGACACTAAAATAAGTTCAGTGGTTCCGTTTTGCTCCATTCTATACTACTTTAGATCTATTGTAGGGTCACTGAATGTGCTAATTGCTTCTAAATCACTGGCACCAGATCAGAACCCAGTAGTCTCAGGTTCCTTTACATCTGAATGTCTGTCCATCCTGTCAGTCGAGAACTTGATGGGAAGAGGAAACGTCATTCTAGACTCTTTTTTAAATTAATTTCTTCAGATTGCATCTCCATTATTATCCCTTCACTTTCGTCCTCCCATTCCCTCTTTCACCCTATTCTCCTCCCCCTAGGTCTGTGACAGGAGGGGACCTCCTTCCCCACCATGTGATCACAGCCTATCAAGTCCCATCCTGCTAGCCTGCTTATCTTTTCTCTGAGTGCCACCAGGCCTCCCCACCAAGGGGAAGTGGTCTCTAGACTCTTATTTCTTCCTTATTACCTACACCGAGTCACTGTCTCAGATGTTGTCACCTGAATTTCTCTCCTAACTTATTACTTTTATCTTCTTCTCCACACTGAATATTACAATTACCTATCATTTGAAATATTGTAACAACCTTTTAGCAAGTTTGCTATCTCCAACAATCTCTTAAAATTCATTGTGTGTAATGTAGCCAAAGGGATATCTCAGTGTTTTCTGTGATGAAACTTTCCCCATAAGCTTCAGGATAAAATTAAGTCTTTGAATATCAGACCTTCATGATCTGGGCCACATCGCACTCAATGCCTTCATCTCTCACCACTGCTCAAAGCAAAGGACTAGAATTTCAATGCCTATCTCTCAGACAAATGATTCCACATCTCATCTCCAGGCAACATCAAAGGACACTTGAGTTGAAAAGAGCTTTCTGAGATAAAGTAAGTATATAATTTATCATCTAAACCAGGACAGCTTTAAGAGAGAAAGGATGCTTTTAATAATTATATTGCAGTAGCAAATGCACACCGGGGCTCTACTGGGTAAAGAGGTTTGCATCATCAAACTCCCAAAAGAGAATATGTTATCACAGAGTAACGCTGGGTCACAACAATAGCTGTGCTGGAATAAGCCTTACATATGCCCTCACCCACTGCCTCACCTCCACATTATTCTGTTTACTTATTCATTTTACTATAAAGCTGAATGAATGGTGTATGCCACGGTTTACTTACTGGTATGGTGCTGGGTTGCAACCCACGATCTAAAGCACCCTAGGCAGATGTTCTTCCGCTTACTGAAACCTCAGTCCATTGCCAACCGTTTTACTTCAATCATTAAGTTGTTGCCTATTTGGATAGCCCATGCATTATCAATCTTGTCTAAACTGAGAGAGGAGTAACAGAGAGACACATCACAAAGCGCAGGCTTCTAAGGACTGAAAGGGCTATTCATAAATATTTCAATAACTTAATCATTATTTGACCTTCCTGATGTTTAAAGAAAGCCTCTTTGTTTACCATGACATCTGACAAATGCAATAAATAAAATTCAAAGAAGGGGATTCCCAGGGACTGATGGGAGAGAAGAAGCTGGCTATGTCATTTTTATCCTGTAGCAGCAGTAGTCGCAGATGATGGGGACAATTTCTGAGGCTGGCCCTCCTCTGACCTTCTTCTCTTCTTCTTCTTCTTCTCCTCCTCCTCCTTCTTCTCCTTCTTCTTCTTCTCCTCCTCCTCCACCTCCTCCTCCTTCTTCTGCTTCTCCTCCTTCTCCCCCCTTACTTCTGAAATCAGAAGAGTGGATGGATTAGATGTGGCTAATGCTGGGAGGGTACAGTTTTGGAAAGGCAGCAGTCTGCTACCTAAAGTTTGCAGGAAACAGGAACTGTCCTTTACACGCTCAAAGAGTTGCTTCCTCCCTCTACTCCTCCCAGTTCCTTCCTGTTTCCCTTCTCCTCTGGATCCACTCACTTTCTGTCACTTGCTAGAAAAGAACGGGCTTCTAAAAGATAATATTAAAATATTATAGAATAAAACAAAAACTATCATATTGGAGTTGGAGAAGACAAACAGAAGGAAAATAGCCCAAGGAAAGGCGTAAGAATCAGAGACGTGAGAAAGTCATATCCCACTCTCCACTCAACTGTGGAGAATGTTCTGACCATTGGCTAGATCTGGGTAGGGGCTTAAAGTTTACTGCCTGTATTGTCCTTGGTTGGTGCCTTAGTTTGAGCGGGACCCCTGGGCCCGAATCTGCCTATCATAATGTTCTACTTGTACGTTTCTAGGACCCTCTGGATCCTTCTACTTTGCTATTCTCCCATGCTTCTCTCATTTAGAGTCCCAATAGGATGTCCTCCCCTCTGTCCCAGTTTCCTGGTAAGTGAAGGCTTTCGTGGGACATGCCCCTTTGGTTAGTACTCTGGTGCCTCACATTTGACCATATCCCCTGGAGGGGAAGAATGGGTGGCACTCAGAGGAAGGACAGCAGGTTGCCAAGAAGAGACTTGATACCCTATGAGCATATACAGGGGGAGGTAATCCCCCTCAGGAACAGTCATAGGGGAGGGAAATAATGGGAAAATGGGGGGAGGGAAGAATGGGAGGATACAAGGGATGGGATAAACATTGAGATGTAACAAGAATAAATTAATTAAAAAATTTTTTAAATTTTAAATTTAAATTAAAAAAAAAAGAATCAGAGATGTACTTATTTTCACACTCAGGGACCCCATAAAAACTGGAAGCTATAATATAACTGCAGAGGACTTGGTGCAGACCCCTGAAGGCCCTGCCATGCTTCCTCTCCTCTGTAAGTACATACGAGATCTCCTTTTTTTTTTTTTTTTTTTTTTTTTTTGTATCAGCCATCCCTTCTGGTTCTTACACCCTTTTTGCCTTCTCTTCTGCAGGGTTCCCTGAGCTCTGAGGGGCAGATTTGATGGAGACATCTCATCTAGGGCTGAATGTTCTGATGTATCTCACTCTCAGCATTTTGTCTGGCTGTGGGTCTCTGTATTTATGCCCAGCTGTTATAGGAGAAAGCTTCTCTGATGATGGCTGAGCAGGAACTATCATTCTGAGAATGGCAGAATGTCACTAGGAGTCATTTTATTGCTTTTCTTTTCCTTTGTATTTCTGCTCATTTGTTTGATTTTTTTGTTTGTTTGTTTGATTGGTTTGGGTTGGATTTTTTGTGGTTATTGTTTGTTTGTTTGTTTGTTTGGTCATTTTTGTAGAACAATAGTATTTGCTTTTAACCTAGGTCCCCGAGCTATCTAGTTTTACATTCTTGGTCACCCAAGCACTGTCTGTTATAGGTTGCAGACTTTTGATTGGGCTTGAAGTCATATCAGATATGGTTTGACTACTCTTACGTATGTACATATGCCATCACTGTACTATGATATCTTGTGGTCAGAACACTACAGTCAATCTAAGAATTTGTGCTTGAGTTGATGTTTATATTTCTCCTTCCTAATCTATAGAGTTCTTTCTTATACCAAAGACAGTAGAATGTATGGGTAAATGCTCTATATAGGCATAAGCTCCACTTTTACATATTCAATGAATTGTGTAAGTGTTCACTTTAGCAATGAGACCTTGCCATCAGTTGGTTGAGAGCAACTCATAGTCTTGGCAACAGCCTGGATTGTTTGGGTGTTGCTATGGGAACCCTTTGTCCAATAATTCAATTAGATGGAACACAATCCTGGTACTTAGAAGTTTCATTTAATGACTAGAGATGTCCGGGGCAAGAACATTTGGTGCCCAGTATTTGAAAATATCGTTTAGATTGCCTTTATAAGAGTATATATTTTAGGATGTTTCTACTATGTTGAGTTTTCATATTACACCTCAACTGTCACTTAATTTTAGCTGTCTCTTCCCATATTCCCTCCCTGTACCCATCTCCTCTTCCTGTCCACTCTTAATCCTCCTGTTTCAGACCCCTCTCATTTATCCACAACTACCTCTTCTATTAATTTCCTAAGGAGATCTATCTTTCCCCTCAGCCCCTTACTCTATAACTAAAATCTGTGATTCTATAGATTGTAGCTTGGTTACAGTTATCACTGACTTAAAAGTATATAAGAAAATATACACCATATTTTTTTTACTGGGTCTGAGATACCTCTCTAGCCTGGTGGTCTCATAGCAACATATATGTCAATATATATACTTATTGGAAATATATATATATACATATATAAATATATATACATATATAAATACACACACACACACACATATATATTTGTAGTGAGAAGTAGCATTAACCAGGGAAGATCTACAATAGATGAGGATTAAAATAGCAATAATTCTATTTTCAGTGTTCGAGATACCAAAGTTCTCTCAGTGGTTTTGTTCTGATCCATACCACTTTAGATCCTATTCTAGTTTTGTTGAATGTGCTAAAGGCTCCTTAATCAATTTCACCAGCCTTGAACTAAATATTCTTAGCCACTTTTGAACCTAAATATCTGTTAAGGTTTTCCATTCGTGTGCAAGAATGTGCTGATTTATTTCGGTGAAAAAAAAAAAAAATAAGGCCCATTGATGATAAAAGATGGAGGGGATCGTGAGTCTCCACATTATTGTTCAGCTAACTTCACAAGCATTGTCACTCCAGCTGACTTACCTTAGAGTGCTGATGGGCAGGGCTGGGGGAAGAATAGGAGGTAGAGGTAGAGAAAAGGAGAGAGAGAGAGAGAGAGAGAGAGAGAGGGAGAGAAGACAGACAGATAGGAGTGGGAGTGAGACTCTTATTTCACATAAGAACTAACCTATGGGGGAAATAACTTCCAAAAAATGAAACAACCACCCGGCTCACTCATATTGGCCATTTTCTCACTGCCTACCCTAAGGAAAGTCATTCAGATTTCCTTTCCACTGAATCTATCCATAATATGCATGAATTTTAAATACAACATGAGTATAGTATGCACATATCCATAATAAACATTATATCCACAATATTCATACAGTATTCATACTTTTAATATCACTCCATGTTCATGCCATTGAAATCAGTGTACCAAAGCAAACTTGAACAGGAGGCTTTGGTTTACTTCATACCAAAGTTTCTTCTCTGCGGAGATGAAATGCAGGTAGAGAAAATCTTGAGTTCCTTGCAGAGGTTATGGTCTGAATGTAACAAGTACCTTCCATGCGATGCAAGGAGCTCTCATCCGCTAGGATGGCTTTCTGCCACTAAGATTAGATTGTTTCTTAAATAGTTAAACAAGTGTGTGTGTGTGTGTGTGTATATATATATATATATATATATATATATATATATATATATATCAGATATAAGTAGAAAGTGAACCATAACAGCCTCTTATAACCCACAAAATAATATTCTTCTATATCATATGATTGCTATCTTGTAACATATTCAATTGCCATGTGTATATAATCAGATAGAATATCATATTCTATTTTTTATAACCTGAGATAATGCATACATTTCATATTTTGCTGCTGATTTCCATTTCCCTAAAATATAATAATGTCCCTCAACACTAAGGCAAGGCATGTGTTCTGTTCTTCCCCCCAACATAAGTCTTAAAACAAATATAGAAATGAGATAAGCCAAAGACAAATTATCCTTGCATTCAAAGAAGACTTTTTTTTTGTAATGGCATGAAATTTGCTTAAACATTTTATATTAAGAGCTTCCAAACAATATTCCTTAAATTCTGTCAGTGAGTGGATCTTTATCACACACACACACACACACACACACACACACACACACATATATATATATATATATGTGTGTGTGTGTGTGTGTGATATTAAAGGTCTTTAAATGTCTCTCCTTTCATTGGGACCTACATGTCCAAGAGAACAACTCAACGGTGGATTTCCTCAGGAATTTGCAATTAGCAGATATATATATATATAGTAACATTCTCTTGTCAAAAATCACATGAACTCTAGTGCCCCATATTTGACCACGTCCCCTGGATGGGGAGGCCTGGCGGCACTCAGAGGAAGGATAGCAGGCTACCAAAAAGAGACTTGATACTCTATGAGCATATACAGGGGTGGAGGTCCCCCTCAGTCACAGTCATAGGGGAGGGGAGTAGGGGGAAAATGGGAGGGAGGGAGGAATGGGAGGATACAAGGGATGGGATAACAATTGAGATGTAATATGAATAAGTTAATAAAATATTTTTTAAAAATATATAGATTTAAGTTTCTCTGTAAGCTATACATTGTCTGCTCTCCATAAGCATTAATCTGGAAAGAGCCCTTCTCATCCTCTCTAGCCCAACAGAGTACAAAGGAGCTCAGCAGAATAGAAGGGAATTTGGATTTTCACGATCAACGTCCTGCTCAAGGAGCTATAGAATGAAATGGTTGTGATTCAAAAATACATATCAAAGCCACCGTGCACACCACATACAGAGTTGAAGGGGACAATTATTATCAGGGCTTGTATACGGCAATGCTATTGTGGATGTTATTCTCGTTTTATTTTATGAAACATAAGATTCTTGACTGCGTGTTTTGCTGGTATTTAGAGCTCTTCAGAAGGCTTCAGAGTTAGATATTTTGATCGGTTTACCCATAAATACCTGCTGTCAAAACACTTGCATTTCTCATGTAAAGTGGTATTTTAATATTTTCTTTTTGAGTGTGTTGAAAAAATTTATTCTTGTCTGTGATGCATTTGACAGTTCTAGTAAAAATACATTCAACGGCGTCTACACCGTGTCCTTTACCCATTTCCAGTGCCATCTCGCTCAGCTTTCACTCTGGACCTCTTTTCATAGCCATGTCAGTATCCACAGGGGCCGCAGCTTCTGAGCCCAGTGATTTAGTGTGCCTTCTAACCAGAACGTGTAAGTGCTAAGCCCTAGGACTTTAAATCTACTATGCTTTGATAAATCATTCAAGATGACACCTTTACCATTGACATAATAAGTCAGCATTAACAGGATAAACTCGGTAACTTTCATTTTCTTTCTTGAAAGAGCAAATTAACCCTAGGATGACTTAACGCTACCAGTCAACACCTATAATAATATGAACAGAAACTGGAGGCTCAAACAAACAAACAAACAGAAAGGTAGAGTTGGATGTCAGAGACTACGTCCACTATTGCAAAGGTAGAGTTGGATGTCAGAGACTACGTCCACTATTGCAAGGCACTCTTTTAGGCCCAGAATCTGGAGAAAAGGTATATCTTCTCATTCATTAGCTTAGAAATTAATAAATAATATTAGCTGTGCAGGAAAAATCCTTTTTGAGGATTCCCTTTAAATGTGTCACACATCTGAAAGTGTTAAAGTCAGAAGAGGCTATGAGAATTCCCTCTCCCAAGCCCTCAACAGATTCCTAGATGGGGCACTGAGACTCGAACAAATCAGTGTAAACGAACTGACAAGCAAATACCACTCCCCAAAAGAGTTCAAGGGCTCCAATTGCTGGTCTAGAACATTTTTCACAAAACCATACTACTACTTCCTAATATTAGGAATATCTTGGGATTTTTCCCCCGTTCAAGTGAGTACGCCAGGCTACCCTATGAGACTAAGAAGTGAAACAGAATATGATCAGAAAGATTTTTTTTTTTTAATCCAGACACTGGGCAATGGCAGCCAGCCAGAAACCACAGTCCTGTGGAAATGTCATCTGTCACCTTTATTTGTTGACCCAGAGGAGTTGGCAGCACGTTCACTCAGGTTCTAGTTTCCTGGAGCTTACAGTTTGCAGCAATGGTACATCTGCAAAAACAAAGGCAGAAACATATATGAGATGAAATGAAAAACAGAAAAATACCCCCAAACCAGGAAGATTTTCCTTGAAGAGTGTGTTTTTTAAAGCTATATGGAGCCACCTAGTGACAAAATCTCGCACTAACAGGTTTAGAATTGCTCATAAATAGAAAACAGAGTGTGTGTTATGATAAATGGCTAGGTCAGGAACAAAGCCTGGTTTTGTGTGTCTCAAAAACCTTAGTTGTGAAAAAAAAGCCCAAGTCATCTGTCAAGGTTTAAATTTGTAAATTATTTTTATTTTGCTTTTATTGTCACCAGAAAGCTTCTGAAAACATTAAGATTTTTTTTCCCAATTTAATAGCTCTTCAATAAAGTGTATAAGCTAGAGATAATTGGATTCCACTTTTAAGTTCTTATATTTCACCCAACTGAATTAGGCTCAAAAAGTCAATTTCTTTAAATTGGAAAATATCTGTTAATGTTTCCAAACAGAATGGAACAGGCTTTCTTCTCTTCAATGAATTCATAAGATTCTTTTATCAATGACACTATTTTAACAACCAAGCTATACTTCTAAAGGAACTAACATAGCAGAAAATTGTCACTGCAATTAAAACCCTTTGTATCTCCAAATAGGATAAAAATAACAATGGTATGTACTTACTTACTGGAAGGGATTCATACAGAAGCACATCTAATTAGGACATTTCAGAAATGTTGTGACTCTCAAGGCAAATCAAAGCCTGAGTCAGATCACACTGACTTCTTTGAACACGTCCTGTCCTTATGATTGACTTATGGTAAATCAGTCTAAAAGTCTTCCAAATTACTGATTTTTTAGCATAGTGAAAATTTTCTTTTTATATAAATAGCAAATTTATAAAATTTCAATTGGATAGAATTTTAATCTATTATACACCCATTAGAAAATTCATAATGTACTTAATGAAACTATGGAATTTACAGGGAAGACAGTTCATTACAATTTATTTTAATTGTGTTTACTTCTTTCAATGACCAAAGATAAGCATTAAAATACACTTTATGTTTTGTTTATGTTTCTTAAAACTCTTGATTACAAATACTGTGTGTTTGTGTCTCTCATTGGTTGAGTTTTTGCTCTGTATAAGGGAAAGTAGGCAGAGAAAGAAATTTTGCAGTAAAATTGTATCTTCATGACTGATCCAAGAGAAACATATGTAAAGTATACATTGATTTCAAATTAACAAGACTGCATTATATCATACTACAGTTTTCATGGTCTTACTATGACTATGTGTAAGATGGAAACCTTAGACAAACCATAATGATATCAATAAAATAAATAAAATAAGACAATACTGGTTTATTGTGATGGTGTGAATGGCCCTTATAGAAAAGACATCAGAGTTGATGCGGATTTGGTGAATAATTTCTGGGAAAATTGATAATGAGAAACACAATGTAACTATGGTGAAACCTAGTAGGAAGAAATAATTATGGCAACCTGGCATGGAATGTTTAAGGATTTTTTATTCTGTTGAGATTATAATATAACTACAATATTTCTCCCTTTTGTTCTTTCCTCAAAGCCCTATATGTAGGGGGATATAAGAAGAATTCTGACCCCTTTGTCTGCCCTACAGGCCATTCTTTTTCTCTATAGTTATTGATCACCACAGGAGCTGCATAAATGTATTATAAAATGAAATTAATTTCTATTTCTAATTATTAACAGTAATTTAACAATATTTAATATTAAATTACAATGCTTTACAAGATTCTAAAAATGTCCATTTTCCTCAAGAATGTAAAACATAAACATAAAATGCATAAAAAACATAAACATAAAAGTGGAAATGGCACAAAACCCTCAGATTCAAAGAGGCAGGTTTGCAATTCATGAAGTAGTCCATGATTTTCGATATATAGAGAAAACGTTCCTTTTGCTCTATTTTCTAAATGCGTAAAATAAATACAAATATAGAAAATGTTTAGTCTCGAGTACAATAAACTGACAACAGAACATGGGACAACATAAGGCCACTGCAAGTCCCACACAAGAACCACCCACAAGTGGTTCTCAGCCTTCCTAATGCTAAGAACTTTTAATACAGTTCTCATGTTGTGGTGATCCCCAACCATAAAATTATTTCATTGCTACTTCACAACTGTAATTTTGCTATGGTTATGAACGGTAATATGAATATCTGCTATAGAAACATTGGCTCGACTGTTATGAATACAGGACTCATATTTTCTCTCCCATGATTTCATGGGATTCTGATGTAAGGAAGTTGAGAAGCCATCTGGAAAACACTGTCATTCTTCAGGATTCCTGATTGACTTTCCCAAGATTCCCTACCATGTTCTTAAATGATTTTTGTTGTTTATTTATTGCTGTGCTGATCTGCAGCAGATCTTCTGATAAGTTTTTAAAATCTTATCATAATTACAAGGAGAAGAAATATTTGTGTGTGTGTGTGTGTGTGGGTGTGTAAAATTAATTCTGTTCTTTAAAGCATGGTTACTATGTAGAAAATAGTACCTCTTAGTTTTTTAAATAAGTCTAAACTACCTGTGCTACCCTAACATTCATAGAATCTGTTGTGGTTGTTAAAATTACTTTTATTATTTTATTTTAATGAGTGTAAAATTCCACAAATATGAAGATTTCTTTTACCAAGTTACCCTGAAGTTAGTTGAATGTTAGTTGTGTGACCACAGTGTGAGATGCAGATTATCTCAAGCCCAGCCTTACCAACAAGTGTCAACAGAAGCGTGACTGTTCTCAACCCAGTGTTGTCACCACGACTTGCTTTGCTTCACTTTTCTTTTCCTTGCTTTGCTTTTCTCGTTTTGTTTGCTCGTTGTTTTCTGTCACTAACTATACTAGCAACCAAGCATGACATGAGTTTTAGCTAACAGCTTCACAAGGTCATTTTCCCATATCATTCATAACACGGTAAAGGATTATTAACATTGGGTTCTTCATCTTACCTCAGCCCACAAAAGCATAAAAATGAGTTAATCCAAATGCTTTCCTGTTGTACAGATCTGTCATTAGTAATGCTAGGAGTGGAGATTATTTTGGTTGGAGGTGTGTCTCAAGAAGCCACTTTGGGGAAAAGCACACAGAAAGGGAAAGCCCATTTCTCACAGCCATTTCTCCGCATTATCAGATGTCGCAACTAAAGTGCATAAGGATTTCCCTAGCAAGGGTAATGGCTGATGTGTTTTTTTTAATGTTTTTTTTTTATTAATTTATTCTTGTTACATCTCAATGTTTATCCCATCCCTTGTATCCTCCCATTCCGACCCCCCCCCCATTTTCCCATTATTCCCCTCCCCTATGACTGTTCCTGGGGGGGATTTCTTCCCCTGTATATTCTCATAGGGTATCAAGTCTCTTCTTGGCTACCTGCTGTCCTTCCTCTGAGTGCCACCAGGTCTCCCCCTCCAGGGGACATGGTCAAATGTGAGGCACCAGAGTACGTGAGAAAGTCATATCACACTCTCCACTCAACTGTGGAGAATATTCTGACCATTGGCTAGATCTGGGAAGGGGTTTAAAGTTTACCTCCTGTATACCTGATCTCAAACTGTACTATAAAGCAATAGTAATTAAAACAGCATGGTACTGGCACAGCAACAGGCTGGTTGGTCAGTGGAATCGAATCGAAGACCCAGATATGAATGCACACACATATGGTCACTTGATTTTTGACAAAGAAGCCAAATCCATTCAATGGAAAAAGGATAGCATCTTCAACAAATGGTGCTGGTCTAACTGGAGGTCTATGTGTAAAAAAATGAAACTGGACCCATATTTGTCACCTTGATGTGTTTATTGTACCATAAAGTTTATCATTGGATGATTCCTTTACAGAGTCCCTGAAATATCAGCTATCACATCAAATCATTTCTTTCTATTTAATATCTTTGCAAATACCCTGTTAGTGGTGGGAATACAACTTCCTGGTAAAGGATGCCTTTAGCATGTTGAAAGCCTTGGGAGTGACCCCACAGTAGATATGTATGTGTATGTATCACGTATTATACGCTTTGTATTATGTAAGTATGCATGCTTCCTCTATCCATTATGCTTTGTATTATGTAAGTATGCATGCTTCCTCTATCCATTACGCTTTGTATTATGTAAGTATGCATGCTTCCTCTATCCATTATGCTTTGTATTATGTAAGTATGCATGCTTCCTCTATCCATTACGCTTTGTATTATGTAAGTATGCATGCTTCCTCTATCCATTACGCTTTGTATTATGTAAGTATGCATGCTTCCTCTATCCATTACGCTTTGTATTATGTAAGTATGCATGCTTCCTCTATCCATTACGCTTTGTATTATGTAAGTATGCATGCTTCCTCTATCCATTACGCTTTGTATTATGTAAGTATGCATGCTTCCTCTATCCATTACGCTTTGTATTATGTAAGTATGCATGCTTCCTCTATCCATTATATTGATGGATACCTATATCGGTTCCATATCCTGTCTAGTGTGATTATTGCTACAGTGACATAGAAATGCAGATATTGATTTCAATTCTATATAATATACACAGCACTTAAAGATGTTTGATTCATAGAAAGGACAGGGTGGAATCCTGATTACCAAAACCTGAAGGAGAAAGACAATAATTGAGAGATTTCTGTTCAAGAGTATAAGTCTAAGAAAGAAGTAAGTTTTTGTATCTATTACATAGGTGGTTGCCACAGTTAGTAAAATGAATGCTTCTATATCAATAAAATAGTAAACTTCAAACATCTCACCATCAAAAAGATAAGATATCAAGATAATTAATTTGATAACTATTTTGGGTTCATCGTTTCATGTTGCATGTCAAAATACTTTATTATACCTATGGATTACCAATTAAAAATACTTAAGTGTTCTTACAAGATTTAACTTTCATATCATCGCACTGTTCTTAAGCTTTTGAAAAATGACAAGATTTAATCTTATCAATACCAGTAAACCTGCTCGGCTCCGACTTCAATTTTTATTCTAATTTTATTTTGTGGCAATGAAAATAAAAGCCATGCATACTTAACAAAGAAATTAAAACATTAAGAGACTCAGATATGGGAATTTTGAGTGACAGGCCCACAGTACTCAGCATATCTGAGTTTTATCATCCATCACTTTTTCTGTTTGAAATTAAGAAATCAACAAGCTTCCCAAACCACTGATTCTTTTCCGTTATATATCAAAACAGATGACATGTTAAACGTGATAAAATTAAACATGTTATCAGTCACCCCCTCTAAAGCTTTCAAATAGTAGGTGGTCAATAAATAGCAGCTGGCGCATTCCACCCCGAAGCTTTTCCCTCTTTTCAATTTCATGTAGTATTCTGTAATAAAATATGAGACTCATACAAATCAAGTTCATTTCAAGCCAAGCCACATCCTTAGAGAAAGAAATCTTAACTTGTATGTGTCAAACTCTCCTTTTAAAAACATAACAGCCTGTTCTATCTCCTTCGACTCATGAACTCTTACTTATTAAGGCCACACTCATAAAGTAATAGGGCTCTCAGTGCCTATAAACACCGAAACATCTCTTTAATAGATAACAAATTGCTGATAGGAAAAGGAATTTAACTTCCCCTTGAAGCCAATAATTCCATCTCACATTTACTTTGGCACAAAATGAATTCGATTTCCTGACCGCATTTTGTGGTAGTAATATTTAGCATGTAAAACAAACTTTTCCTCTGCCCTAAGTTACTCCTAAAATGGTTGCACCTTCTTATTCAGAATTAAAGAATTTAACTCATTCCATTTGTTACACACAAAGTATTTTTTATTAGAAATGTGTTATTTTGTTCAGAGTAGCGACATACCACGGTTCCTGTCCAATGCCTATAATTTCCTCAGAGGCTTGAATAAGCTCTCAGTTTTAATTATAGTTAATTTTGTGTTTTGCTTTCTCCGTGCTTCCTTCTATTATTATACTCTACTCTGCTGACTTTTGAGACATCACAAAATGAGGAAGGAATAAGCAACCACATCTGTCAAATATCAAAGATGTGAGATTGCCAGCCGCTGTGTCATATTCTGTTTGGTTTTTACTTTGCTTTATTGAGATGGGGACTTTCTAAGGAGCAGAGGCTAGCCTTGAAATCTCAACTATCCTGCCATTTCTGGGGTTATAAACATGTACCTCCACATCCAGCTTCCAGCAATGTTAATATTAAAGAAATAATTTCTGATACATGTGTTCTGATGCAACCCTTCTTAGGTCATGTAACCTTTCCCTTGAAGGCCCATGTAAATGTTTCCTTCAATTACAGTTTTGTGCTTTCATTTGTTTGATTCCTTTCCCCAGGTGTTACACACCTAAGATGTTAGGTGTAAAATATAAAGCATCATTTTGCAGGTAGCTATGGATTTTCTTTAACATAGCATATACTATGCTAACCAAACACAATACGTTGCATTATATTAACGTTGAACTGTAAGTGATTGTGTATCAACCCAGGTTCTGTGAGTGGAACATACTCTTTTGTGTTTGGTTGGTTTGGGTTTTGTTTTTTCTCTTCTTCATTAATGTATCCATTTGTTCATTTTTACATGCCAAATGCCACCCCCTCACTCCTCTCCTTCCAGCACCACCCTCCCACCCACTTCTCCCATCCCCCGGGGTAACCAACACACCTTGGCACATCAAGTCACAGCAGGATTAAGTGCCTCTTCTTTCTCTGAGGCAAGACAAGGTAGTCCTGCTAGAGAAAAGGGAACTGGAAGGAGCCAATAGAGTCCAAGTCAGACACAGACTCCATTCTATTTGTTCGGGGACCCACGTGAGGACCAAGCAGCCCATCAGCTTCATATGTGTCGTAGGCTTAAGACCAGACAACGCATGGTTTTTTTGGTTTGTGGTTCAGTCTCTACGAGTCCACACAGGCCCAGGTTAGTTGGCTCTGTATGTCTCATTGTGGTGTCCTTGACCTTTCCAGCTGCCTCAATCCTTCCCCTAACTCTTCCCCAAGACTCCCTGTGTAGGAACCAGGCCCGACTGGGCTGCCTGCCTGTCTTGCTATTTCATATCCTGTTTCTAGCAGCTTCCACGTCTGTGTTTATCTTGGTTAGCTAGTCGTGTTTACTGCTCTGAGAACGCGCCCCTCCCTTCCTCGAGACTTGTCCTCCTGTGTGCAATCACCTCTTGAGGGATTTCACCTGGGAGGAGGATTCTTGTTTTGCTGCCCATAAGAAGGCTCTTTGGAACTCTGAGCGGAGAATAATAAACCACTGCCACAGCTGATGCTGCGGCTGCTGCTCTCTTAGCACGAAGGACCCACTGTGTTAGTGTGTGTGTGTGTGTGTGTGTGTGTGTGTGTGTGTGTGTGTGTGTGTTTGTGTGTGTGTGTGTGTGTGTTTGTGCATGAGTTAAATCCGCAGTCCCTTGCCCTGGACTCGGTACCGAGGGGGCGCGGGCGTCACATCCCTGAGTTCCTCTTACCCAATGACTGGCCAAACTTGAGACCCACCCCATGGAGGAGTTCAAATCTCTGACACTATTAATGATACTCTACTATCCTTGCAGACAGAAACCTAGCATAGCTGTCACCTGAGAGGCTTCATCCAGCAGATAATGGAAACAGATGCAGAGAACCACAGCCACACATTAGGAATGCACTCGTGAATGTACCTAGATTAGAGGAAAGGCAGATAGTGTCGCAGAAGGAGATATGCTGCCGTAAATCAAGAGAGACAGCTTCAGCAAGTTTGCCAGTAATGGAGAAAGTGAGTTTCATTGTGAATTTCAAAGGGAAAATATTCAAATTTACTGATAATTTTGATATAGACTGTGAGAAAAAAGGCAGAATCAAAGTTCCACAGCCAGTGCTGAGCTGAGTCTTGAGGAATACATGTCAACCATTAGCATCATTATTAATGGAGGAGTGCTTCAGAAAGGCTTGGTTGTAAATACTTCATGTCCAAGCAGAACCAACACACAGCACTTTGATTATCTGGATATAAAGCACACCAAAGGCTGGATAGAGACGATAGGCCAAAAATGTGGACATATTTCACTCCATAGTTTCACTAAGATCTCTCCCAAAGAAAAAAGTAGTTAAAACTAAGTGCAGCTTCTTAGAGCATCCCAACAATTTGAAGTCAAAAACAAGAGTAAAAGGAAAGGCTCTGAGTCAGAATCCAAACATGTGTGTTTGTGTGTATGCGTGTGTGTATGTATGTGTGTGCACGTGTGTGTGTATATGCGTGTGCATGTGTGTGTGGTTTTGATGCCACAAAAAAACAGTGACAAGAAAACAATGTTTTAAAGAGATGATGAGCAGCTCTCTTGGAAGACACTAAGCACTCTGGTGAGGTGAGACTTAAAATCAGCCATTCGAGAATGGCAGCTATTATTCTGGACAAAAGCATTTTCAAGAGAGTGACCAGGACAAAAGCAGCTCTAGACCAGATGGATAAAATAGTATGTGAGGAGACTAGACAGCAAGTGCACACAATGCTTTTGGGTGGTTTTCTTAAAAAGATGAGAAGGAATAAAAGGTCAAAGCATTTTTCTTTTATTTTCAATTGTGGTGAAGTATTTATAAAGTAAAATTTACCATCTAAACCACTTTTGTATGGAGGTCAATAGCACTAAGAGTTTGGTGTCCTGAAGCCACCATCCACCCACAAAACTGTTTTTATTTTACAAATCTCATTTTACAAGACTGAAACCCTAAACACATTAAAACAACAACCCCATATTGCAGATTGATCCCATGGTGACAGGAATAATGGACTCCCAATAGATTGTGCCTATCTCACCTGCCATGTGACTTTACCTCAGCACCTCACAGTCATAATCTTCTGATTGCTAAATCATAGGAAGATAGGGGGATGTGGGCACTTGTGGCCTGGAGTGAGATTGGGAGAGTTAATGACACCTTCGTTCCAAATGGTGCATACGGGTTCAGATGTAGGCATCCTCAGTGGATGGCTGTGATGCAAATGAAAAGCTAAGTAACCTCTCGGCTCTATTTTAGTCATTCACCTATACATGTGTAAATACATGCTACAGGCATGACCTGTAGCACCTTACAAAAAGAACCACTCTAAGGGATTTGTAAGAAAGTAATTCTCATCACTGCTAGAAGAACCAGTTTGTATTTGGATAGAAAAATAGAATGCTATGAAGATAAGGATATAAGATAAGCACTATTCTAGATCTCTGAAATGATGCTGTGTATTTTCCTGTGTCTTTTCTAATGCAAAGGAAGCATTCAGCCAGGTGAGGTGGCACAGGTCTGTAGTCACAGCTGCTGGGGAAGCATAGAGAGAAACAATTTTTAATTTCAATAGTTCTGGGCAGTAGGGCCTGTACCAGGTGTCTGCGCTAAGTTTGGCATCAACACGCTAACCTTCTAGGAGCCAGGGACCACCAGGTTGCCTAAGCAGGAGTGAACCGACCCAGGTTGGAAAAAAGAAGTGTTCGGTCTTCCTGACTATTTTCACTTAAGTGACAGTTATTTCATCACTTTAAAGTTCCATCATGCTTTGTGATAAAATATACCCTTCAGTATAGATTCCAGGAACTCCCAAATGAAAAACAGCAAAAAGATGATTGATGTAAACAGTCTTCCAAACACTAAATAGAGGCTTCTCCAAAAGAGATTTTAGCTGCAACACCAGGACGTTGTTTTTACAGAATTATTGCAATGACCATATCAACAGGAAAAAATATGATTGGTGCTACATCGTCCACCCAAACCTAATGGTAAGCCCTTTCTGTTACTGTATTCCCATCCATGCCTTTCTTCATTCCACAACTGCAAAGAGCTTCCAAGACACTGAACCAGGTAGAATCTCACTGGCTCAAAGAAAAAAGTGACCTGAATCTATTGTGCTCACCAAATATCAGGTGTTCACAGAGATATGTTTGATCCCACATTAGTACAAAGCCACATACCTTTGAGCAAATTGCCTGCCATTCACTAGTTTGTAATCCCTGCTGAAGTTAATGGGAATAGTGGCTCAAGGTGATAAGAATGCAATCACTTCAAAAGCCAAGAGATGCCTCAGAAAAGAAACTGCCAGAATCTCTGTATGCTGTAACTGATATTGTTTTAACTCATACACTACAATTAAATGAGGAGTGAAAATGGATTGCAATATAAATTAATACTTCTTCATTTTAGGACTTTCCTAACACTTTTTTTAAACTACATAGTGTTTATACCCTTGGTAACATAGAAAATATATTCAGTCTAGAGTCAAAAAGCATAGATAAATCTCCCCAAAATAACATAATTAGACACATTTGCCCAGGCATATATGCCAGCATTCTTGGTATCCAGTTGAAATAATTGTATAGTTATAGTAAATAACATAACATAACATAGAGTGTGATGTTGAGTTTAAAGGGCAAAGCCATGTCTCCAGCATCTAAAACGTGGCCAGTGTCCTTGGCACTGTCTTGAGATAAGCCAGCTCGATAGTCACTAGTGCCCCAGTTCCTGCATGAATCTTCTTCCACTAAGCCACATTGTGCTCCCTTGTACTGTCCACACATTTGTTAGCTCCCCCCAATATCTTCACTCTTTATAATACTGGACATTTCCGTCTCTTTCTTTTATTTCATGGAAACATACAACCATTTCTAAACTAAGGCCAGGTTTTTCCACCTTATTTTCAAAATATCTATAGTAAGAATATATGTGATTCTAGAGACCATAAATAAGTTGCTTGCAAATTTCTCCTCAAATTTTGTTGTCTGTGTATATGACACCCACATATGCATGTATGTCTATGCCTTTATTTTATTTAGTACTACCTTATCCTCCTACTGGGTTTTCTCATCCACCATTAATATGAGGAGAGGTACCTAGTCTTATTATGACTTTCAATATCATGTTAGGTTGGTATCCTTGGGAGGCCTATTCTTTTCTAGAAGGAAACGGAGGAGGAGTAGAAGGGATAAGGAGGTGTGTAGAGAGAGTAGGAGAAGAGGAGGGAAGGGAAACTATGGTCAATATTTAATATGTGAGAGAAGAATCACTTAAAAAAAAAATAAAAAAAAAATAATCCCTTCACTAGTGACCCAGGCTAGTAGATTAAAGTATATTACTGTGTAAGGAACATGATCTGGAAAGAGTGAGGGCTAAGACATAAGCAAGGCAAGCCACAAATCATCCAATAGACTGGCATCTCAAGTCCAAGAAGGGTTAAGCTTTTCCTCTACAGTCATGGGATGAGGAATGTGAATACTGACCCACCAGTAATCATCTTATTAACACATAGAAAGCCTTTAACCAGAAGGGAGACAGCATAGAGAGAGAACAAAATGCTGGTAAAAAGCATGGGCTTCTAGTGACATAAACTGATGCCATTTGATCTCTGTCACATCTAATCTTGCAGCTCCTGGCTCTGAGCAGGTTGAGGGCTGTCTTTTTATTTGGTTTCTTGCCATTTCTTTTCTTCCCTCTTGTTGGACCTGGTTTCATTCAGCTGATTAACAAAAGTGCCTCTTCAGAACGGCTTCTCTTACACACAGCTCGGATCTGGTCTGGGACTCTTTTAGTATTCTGAGGAAAGGCAGGCCTGAATCAACAGGTTCTGCTCTAGCCATTCAAAGTGTCTAATGTCCCTTCTTTTCCATTCTGCCTTGTTAACTGCCATGATGTCAACAGTGTAGTATTTACAGTATAGGTCATTGCTGTACCTCCCATTTCTAGTATAATTGTGAAGCCTGTTTCACTGACAGCATGTATGGGTGAATAAATGTATGCATGCCCTTCCACAGCTCTGATCATATGATTTGTCCAACCTCATTATAGCCTTTCTCTGCATAAACCTCATCATTCTCACTGCCATTAATATGAAAACGTTTTGTGACCAGATTTAAATAGACAATAATCTTAATTTTCTAATTTTTCTGCCTAAATACAGATTTTTAAGCAAATTTTCTTTGTGGTCTGACAACATTCTGAGAAGCCGTATTAACTCTCAAAATCATCTAGGTAGTATTTGGTAAATGGCTATTTCAGTGAATTTTTATAGGTTAAGCACTTAAAGACATGAAGGGGCTAATTTTCAAAACTAGACCCATGTGAATGTGAAAGCAGGAAACTACTTCTTCCAAAAGTGCCCAAGCCTCTGAAAAGGTAATATATATATACAAGGACCACATTAATTTCTTTTGTTTTGTAATATTTCCTTCATTATCACTAACTAGCATAAAAAATCTTTGTCCAAACTGCTTTTACTCTCTATATGCAATGACATAAGTTTCACAGTTGATCACCTAAATCAGGAAGACTGACATAGGTAGATATGCGCACACATATACATGAAATTATGTATTACATCAAGAATCTGCCAGTATAAATCATAGACAAGTTCACTACCAAGACCTCCCAGCTCTTTCTCGGCTTCACAAAACTGAGAAGTCATTCTAAAAGGCAAGCTCAGAAAAATTAAGGGATGCACAAAAATAAAACAAGTTTTAGGATGAAACTTAGTTGTCTAGGGGTTAAGATGCTTTTAGGTCTATATAGATTTTTTTTTAAGTTGCTAATGACAAGATGTGATGGAGATTGATCTACATTCAGAATTTCAGATGCACCAAGATAGGAAAGATGTTTCCTTCAAGGCTGTCAAATACAAATAGTCAAAAAACTAAGAATGTAACATTTATATAATTCCTGATTGTGTCACGGTTATTCTTGTTATAGGTAGTTTATTTTATATATGTGGAATGATGTAAATGTATATGTAATAAAAAATAAATAAATGTATTTTTAAAAAAAGGAACACAAGTTTCCACATGGAAAGAACTGAAGAGCCCAAAGTGAAATACGAAAACAGACAAACTAAGGCACATTACTGTAAATTTTCAGAACAAAGGAGAGCTCCCAGGTTTCCTGGAAAGGATGAGAAGCATTGCATGAGGGAGATCCTGGTGTAGTTTAATTCTTAATTAACACAATGACACCACACATTTTACAAAAGTACTCCAGATTTAGAATTCTGTGTGTAGCCACGAGTGTGTATATATTATTGTTCTTTGTTCCATATAGAAATAAGAATCCATCATCATTGGTTTTAAGCCACATTGGAGCACATCAAACAACTATAGAATTAGGCTGGGCCTTCAGGACTGACTTTTGTAGAGCTTTGATACCAGAATAGGCTAAAGGGGGACCATTGGCTCTTTTATGCTGATACCACCATGCCACTATGTTCAAAGGAGATTTGCCCATCATGGATGATGGTAACTTGGTATCTTCCTTGTTTATGTATTTGAAATCTTGTGAATCCATTTCATGAGCACATACAAAAGTAGATTTAAAACCCTCTGTGAGTGTTTCAGAAATTATCAATCTATGAAACAGTAAACCATGCACAGAAAACAAAATAGCCACTATGGGGTAAAGTTGGGAGTACTTGGGGTAGTTATAATGCAAGAACCAGACAAAGAACCAGTGGTACCCGATGGAAGAAAGTCAAAGTTGGAGAAAGAAGAAATTGATATTTGATGTGTCTGCAATATTGACTTTCACAGGCAGAAATGTTGAGTATTAATTATTTATCAAAATGTAAAAATGTATAGAACTAGAGAAATGGCTCAACAGTAAAATCACTGGCTACTTTTGAAAAGGACTGGAGTTCCAAAGTTTGGTTCCTAACACTAAAACTCACAGATCACACCAAACCAGGGCATCCAATGAAGCAAATGACCAACAATCAAGTTCCTTTATGGTGATGGAAGTGAGACTGAGAGTTACATTATCCAAGTGTATCACTCAGTACGTATGAGACATCATCAGGAAAGAAGGAGGATGTCTCAGCATATAACACTCGAAGCTAAAAATAAACAGGACAATGGAGGCGATTATAATGATGTACCTCTTTGATAAATGTAGCATACTTTCCAAGGGGGAGATAAAAAAAGGAGTATGTGGCTGCTTTTCTGGTTTCTGCATCTACATTTATAGAATTATATGACAATTTAAACTATGCACATACACATTTGATAAAAAATAAAAAGTTAAGGGACAAGTTTGAGGAAGTGATTTTAACTCTTCATATTATCCATTTCATAAACTGTTCTACAAAATCACTTAAATACTTTACAGGCTAATGTCACAACTAATCTCCAATGGTAGTTTTAAATTTTTTCATATGATATTGCATTTGAGAATTCATTAATCATTCACTAGATGGGGCTAACACACTGCAGAGAGGTGACATCTCTGTAATATTTTATTTTTTTAAGCAATGCCACTTTTTTAAAGAAAATAATTTATTTTTACATTTATCAGATGAAAATTTTCAAATAGTTAACATAGTACTTAAACTGTTTTGTTATATATACAGAAACTGTTAATGATATTTTAACCAGGCAAAATGCCTATAGAATCTTCATTTTCCTAATATCTTTACTGAGTATTAAGTTGAATACTCTGTTGTATAAATAGAAAAACTGTGGTGCTGCAAAAATGAGTTGTGTAGCATAGGCTACATGTTTAAACTGGACTGAAGACTCAAATGTCCCAAAAGGAAACCTATGAGTCAAGGTATATAGGCAATCAGCTGACAACAAAAAAGCACATAAAATACAGGAAGGATATACAGATGATTGTGTATCTAATTAATATCTTAATGGGAGTGGATAAAATAAAGGGAAATACTCAACAAACATAATTAAAACTGAACATGGAAAGGAGGAAAAATAGATGGTCAACATGTTCTACATCTCAATAGAGTCTTTGCCTATAAACCATACATAAAGAAGCACATTTGAGCCACTGTGAAGATTTTGTGAACTAGTATAATAATAATCATGGGAGAATATATAGATTAGAGGACTTTTAAAGTGTGTGTGTGTATGTGTGTGTGTGTGTGTGTGTTTGCTAGTAGTTGTATGTTGGTGCACACTTTCCGTTGAGTATACTTGGCTGTCTTAGCTA
Source organism: Acomys russatus (assembly GCF_903995435.1). Classification (NCBI taxonomy): domain Eukaryota; kingdom Metazoa; phylum Chordata; class Mammalia; order Rodentia; family Muridae; genus Acomys; species Acomys russatus. The sequence continues at coordinate 36,542,949 of NC_067153.1, forward strand.
CTTTTCTTTTTCTGAAAGGAGACACCATACCAAAGCAACTTATGAAAAGGAAGCATTTAATTTGGAACTTTCTTACAGTTTCAGAGGCAGAGTCCCTGGCCAGCATAGTAAGAAGAATAGCAACAAGTAGCCATGGTATTGGAACAGTAGCTGAGAATGCACTATATCCACAAGTTGGAGACAGAAAGAAGGAACACGCACAGAGTGGCCTGAGGTATACTTTAAAACCTCAAGGTCTACCCACAATGACACATTTCTCCTGAACAAACCACGTGTCCTATTCCCAAACAGTTCCACTAACTAGAGGCCATGAATTCAAATACATGAACATTCAGAGGCCATTCTCATTCAAGCCAATATAAGCTGTCAAAAGACATCTTGCAGAAGTTAGCAATCTGCTTTTGCCAGGTAGGTTCTGGAATAGTATATGCCCATACCTCCTGACCCATCTAGCCAGTGCTGAGATATGAAACATCTGTAATTATTGCTGGAATGACATAATTTTATTTTGAGTGTTGTCCATCCCTGTATTTTAAGGAAGCAATATGATCAGAGCTTACACCAAGAAGATGACCTAAAGGAGGTTTCTGAATCATTCCAAAATTGAAGGGTTGGATGTCAGTAATCATGAAGGAAAAATCAGTAAGAAATCTGTAGAGATTAAAGGAAACTGTCAAAAAGGCATTGCCATGGGAGCCAAGGCTACTATTAACTGCTGAAAAATTCCAGAGATGATGAGGCAACTTCTTAACTATTTATTTTCCTGAAATGTTTCTTGACAGTTAATATTTCCAACTTATTGGGCTACAGTCTGCATAAGATGAAGTACAGGAATCCTAAAAGTTCAGTCTGGTATGTTTTGAAGGCTATTTTCATTTTCTCAAAATTTGAAATGTATCCTTGTCAAAAATGCTGCTTAACTCGCAAAGTAATATGTAAGAGAATCATAAAATAGAAAAACTATTATACTTGAAGACTACACACACACGTGTGCGCGCGCACACACACACACACACACACACACACACACACACACACACACACACACACCAGGAATAAATTTGCTACTCAATGCCTAATTGGTAAATATCTACAGAAACATACTCAATTGCTTTCCACTTGACAAACATACATTTCCATAAATTAGATTTGTTTTACTGTTAGTTTTTAGCAATTTTCAGAGTTGAAATAAAGTTCAAAGAAAATGGAAAAACACAAGCCTCACATAATCAAATAACTCAGCATGGCATCATCCAAGCAGGGCAGTTTTTCACTAAACACTCTTAAAGATACACGAACCACTTAAAAACATTTTATCTCTCAGTACCACTACCACAATAATATTTTAGAGCATTTCTATTCTTCATAAGTTGTGTGTCTTTCTTATATGTGATCCATGCAATATGAAAACAAAGAAGGCATGGCATATGAGCATAAGTCTTTCCAGACTGCGATGCCTGCAGAGAAACCCCAAATGAAACTTGGCTTGTGCTGAGTGAGGCAGAGCGGGCCACAGAAGGAGAAAATCAGATCAAAACCTGTAATGCATAAATGAAGAGTGCGCCCTAAAAACTGAGCATCATCGCAGTAATGTGAAGTCACTTTACTCTTCAAAAATCAGTCAGTGTGATTCACCACATCGTTACTAAACTTAAAATGTCCCATGACTTCAACTTAGTTAGACAGACACAAGCTTGAAAAATATTCAAATCTCAATTCAGATTAAAAACGCCAAACAAGGCTTGCTTTGTGACCTACGATGTGGTACATATACACTATGGAATACTACTCAGCTATTAAAAACAAGGAATTCCCGAAATTTGTGGATAAATGGATTGAGCTAGAAATGATCATAATGAGTGAGTTAACCCAGAAGCAGAAAGAATCAAATGGTATATACTCACTTATATCTGCATACTAGCCCAAGGGGCATGTCCCACGAAAGCCTTCACTTACCAGGAAACTGGGACAGAGGGGAAGGCATCCTATTGGGACTCTAAATGAGAGACGCATGGGAGAACAGCAAAATAAAAGGATCCAGAGGGTCCTAGAAATCTACAAGTAGAACAATATGATAGGCAGATTTGGGCCCAGGGGTCCCGCTCAAACTAAGGCACCAGCCAAGGACAATACAGGAGGTAAACTTTAAACCCCTTCCCAGATCTAGCCAATGGTCAGAATATTCTCCACAGTTGAGTGGAGAGTGTGATACGACTTTCTCACATACTCTGGTGCCTCACATTTGACCATGTCCCCTGGAGGGGGAGACCTGGTGGCACTCAGAGGAAGGACAGCAAGTAGCCAAGAAGAGACTTGATACCCTATGAGAATATATAGGGGGACGTAATCCCCCTCAGGAACAGTCATAGGGGAGGGGAATAATGGGAAAATGGGGGGGGGGAGAAATGGGAGGATACAAGGGATGGGATAAACATTGAGATGTAACAAGAATAAATTAATAAAAAAAAAAAAATAAAAAATAAAAATAAAAACGCCAAACAAAAAAACAATATATATATATTGTCAGAAAACTACAAACAAGAAACAAAATGTTGTGGCTTGTATATGACACAGTGACACAATCTAATGTCACCTTATAGGGAGGAATGCTGCTGTCTCCCTTGATACACTATAATAAAGAAGAATAAGTGAAATAAACATTTTCTTCCCCAAGGTGCTTTTGGTCTATTTCTTCACAGTGATAATAACCCTAACTAAGGCGTACTGCTAACAAACAACAAAATGGGTAGCATCCTCAATCTTCTACAATATATCATTCAATTAAAACCTACAATTGCATCATGTTGTGAAATGTTGGATGCTCTATCTCAAAAAAAGACAACATTGGCATTCTTCATTTCTATTCAATATTTTGTGAGAAGCTCTAACCAATATAGATAAACCAATAAAAACAATCAAAAGGCATTTGTATTGTCTAACTATGGATAATATGTCATAAAACAAGATAAATTTAAAAGGAACTGGGTATATACTTCAGGGAAACAGGGTTGGTCTAGTACATATAGCTACCTAGGCTTGATTCCCCAACTACACAAAAATGAAAGAAACAGAAAGAGAAATAAAACACATATTTCAAACAAAGACTTGTATATCATTGTCTGTAGGTGATTTATTGGTAATGCTTCAAAACTAGAAAGATCTAAATAGAAAAATACGAGTAAATAAAACTGCAATACACCTAACGATATTCTGCTATATTCGTATTTTGTAGCCTAGCATAATTGTCATCAGAGAAGCTTCACCTCCGCCCCCAACTAATAGGAGCAGATGCAGAGACCCACAGCCAAACATTACACAGACCTCAGGACATCCCACTGAAGACAGAGAGAAAGAATTATATGAGCCAGACAGCTTAAAGATACTACAAGAACACTGCCCGCAGAATCAATTAAACAGAGCTCACAGGGGCTCACAGAGACTGAAGCAACAATCAGAGAACTAGGCCTTCTGTATATATGTTGTGGTGTTATGTAGCTCAGAGTTTTTAGTGGAACACCTAACAGTGGGAGTAGGGCTTGCCTCTGACTCTTTTGTCTGCTTTTGGGAGAATTTTCCTCTTACCCTGGAGCCTCACCCAGCCTTGGTATAAGAGCACGTGCTTATTTTATTGTGACTTGCTTTACCGTGTTCATCTCTGGAAGGTCTGCTCTTTTCTGATGGGAAATGGATGATGAGTGAACCTGGAGGAGAAAGAAAGTGAGAGGAGGTACTGGGAGTAGTAGAGGGAGGGGAAATGTAGTCAGGCTGTAATATATGAGAGAAGAATAATATTTTTTAAAAAATGGACTGGCCCACTCCTGAGACCCACTCCATGGGAAAGAGCCAACCCCTGACACTACTAACGGCACTCTGCTATGTTTTGCAGACAGAAGCCTAGCATAACTGTCCTCTGAGAGGCTACATCCAGCAGCATATCAAAATAGGTGCTGAGACCCACACTCAAACATTAGAGAGAACTCAGGAGTCTTGAGGAAGAGTTTGGGAAGGAAAGAGGGAAGTGGAGGGGCCAAGAAATCCACAAGTAGACCAACAGAATCAACTCACCAAGGACCACGGGGGCTCACAGAGACTGAATCACCAACCAAAATCTAGGTTTTGCATGAAATTACAGCTACACATATGTTGATGATGACCAGTTCAGTCTTCATGAGGGTCCTGTAGCAACTAGTGCAGGGGATGTCTCTGACACGGACTTCATTGCTTACATTTGGACCACTTTCCCCTAGCTGGGCTGCGTTTTCCAACCTCAGGGAAAGAGTGTGCACTTATCCTGAATTGACTTGATGTGACAGGGCAGGTAGGTTGAGGGGCTCCCCTTTCTGAGAAGAAGGGGAGTAGAGGGTGGTACCTGGAAGAAAGGAGGAAGAGGGCTGCAATAGAGATGTAAAGTGAATAAATAAATATTTTTAAAAAGAAAAACTGGTATACTCATAAAATACAATACTATAAGTAAATTAAAAATATTTATAGCTATGCAATAAAAATGGATAGATCTCAAAACAATAATAATATAATATAATATAAAAAATAATAATTACATAATTGTCTTTATCCAGCATCATAGTAAATAGAGAAAAACCCAAGCATTCCTACTAAGATAAGAAACAAAACAAGGACGAACAAGAATGGTCATTCTTTCTACACCAATCCAATATAGTACTTGAAGTCTTAGCTACAGGGAGAAAAAGAAGGAACTAAAGGTGACTCTGATTAAAAAAAATAAGTAAAACTATTTCAATTTTCAAATTACATAATTCTATATATAATAGATGGCACTAAACAACTCTCAGGGTTGATTAACACTTTCTGTAAGTGGCAGAATACAAATTTAATTCCCCTCATATATGCCAATGAGAAGTATATTGAAAAAGAGATCAGGGAATTGATCCTATTAATAACACACACACACACACACACACACACACACACACACACACACACACACACCTAGGAATAAACCTAACCATTGAAACAGAAGACCACCATAGTGAAACTTTAAGATACTGAAGAAATAATTTTTTTAAAAAATACATCAGAAGACACAAAGTGTTGCAAGTATCAATCTTATAAAAATGGCCATTTTACCAAAAATAATACAGATTAAAATCAACCTGTTCAAATTATAAGAAAATGTATAAGTTTTACATGAAAGCACATAAGACTAAAGATATTCAAAACAATCCTAAATCGAATGAATATGTCAGGAAATACTGCACTTGGTAAGGCACAAAAATGGATGCATAAATCAATGGACTAGGATAAAAACACTCTGGTATAAATCCATACAAATACAGTTACCTGATTTAAGCAAAGGGCACAGAAATATATATATGAGGTTCAAAAGACAGTTTTCAACAAACACTGCTGGGAGTTCTGTATATCAGCACACAGAAGAATAAACCTAGATCTATATCTCTCACCTTATATAACACTCAACTCCAAATGGGTCAAAGACCTCAGCATAAACCCTGATACTCTGAAACTTCTGGAGGAAAACGTAAGGAATACAAGCACATGTAATGGTTTTCCAAGATAACTCCACTAGCACAGGAATAAAGCCAACAATTGATAAATGAGATTGCATGAACTTACAGAAAAAGGAAACTATCAATACAGTGAACAGGGATCACACAGGAAGAAAAAAATATTTTATAGCTATAAAACATACAGAGGATTATCAGTGAAACCATACAAAGAATTTTTAAAACTAAGTGTTAAGAAAACAAGCAGAAAATTCTCAATAGAGGAATATCGAGTGGCTGATAAACACTTCAAGAAATGCTCAACGTCTTTAATCATCAGAGAAATGCAAATCAAAATGACACTGAGATTCCCTCTTACACCCATCAGAATGGCTAAGATCAAAAACTCAAGTGACAGCATATGCTGGCAAGGATGTGGAGAAAGGGGAATACTCCTTCATTGCTGGTAGGAGTGAAAACTTGTACAACCACTTTGGAAATCAATCTGGCACTTTCTCAGAAAACTGGGAAGAGGGCTATCTCAAGACCCAGCTATTCCACTCCTTGGAATATACCCAAAAGATGCTCCAGCACACAACAAGGACATATGCTCAACCATGTTCATAGCAGCCTTATTCATAACAGCCAGGACATGGAAACAACCTAGATGTCCCTAAGTCCAAGAATGGATAAAGAAACTGTGGTACATTTACACTATGGAATACTACTCAGCTATTAAAAACAAGGAAATCTTGAAATTTGCAGGCAAATGGATGGAACTAGGAATGATCATACTGAGTGAGTTAAGCCAGACCCAATCACTTATAATTGGACACTAGCCCAACAGAGATGTCCCCTGAAAGTCTTCACTTAGCAGGAGATTGGGGTAGATGCAGGAACTTCCTGTTGGGACTCCAGGTAAGAGAGGTAAGGGAGACTGGGGAACTGAAAGGTCCAGAGGCTCCTAGAAGCCTACAAGAAGACCATTAAAGCTGGAGAATCTGGACCCAACAGGGTCTGCTCAAACTACTGTACCAACCAAGGACAATACATGCAGTAAACGTAGAACACCTATTCAGATCCAGGCAATGAACAGCACATTCTCCACAACTGAGTGAAGAGCAGGGACTGACTCTGACATGAACTCTGGTGGCCACTATTTGACCACTTCCCCTTGGTGGGGAGACCTGGTGGCACTCAGCAGAAGAGTAAGAAGACTACCAGGATGTGACCTGATAGTCTGTGATCTTAAGGTGGGGAAGGAGGTCCCCTTCTGTCTCAGACCTGGTAGACCTGTTGGCACTCAGCAGAGGAGTAAGAAGACTACCTGGATGAGACCTGATAGTCTGTGATCTTATGGTGGGGAAGGAGGTCCCCTTCTGTCTCAGACCTAGGGGAGGGGAATGGAATGAAAGATGAAGGGAGGGGGGATGGGAAGATAGAAGTGAGGGGATAACAATGAGATGTGATCTGAATAAATTACTTGAACAAAAAAAGAAAAAGAAAAAGAAAGAAAACAACACAGAAGGACCCTGAGGGGTCAAGACCAACAGAACCATCAAATTTGGTCCCTGGAGGGCCTGCAGAGACAGATGTACCAAACAAGGAGGAGAGAAGCTAGCCATTCTGCTCAGATGTAGCCAATAAGCAGCTCAATCTCCATAGGGGTCTCTTAATAAGGCAAGCATGGGCTGTCCTGCTATGGATTCTGTTGCCTGCTTTTTGGCCACTTCCTCCTGACTAGTTGTCTCACCAGGCCACTGAAGAAGAGGATGCAGGTAGACTTGGTAGGCTGGGGTCAGTTAATGGGGGAAAAGGGCTCCCACCTCTGAGGACTAAAGGAGGAGCATAGGGGAGAAGAGGGAGGGACGGTGGATAGGGAGGAGATGAGGAGGGCTACAATTGGGATATAAAGTGAAAGCATTTTAAATACATTTAAATTAAAAAAGAAAAAATTCTTCAGGATTTTTAAGGGAAAAAAATGGGCTACAGAGCTACAGGGAAAAGAGAATTACAATAGTTAGGAAACACTTTTGAAAAGTACTCACTATTGTTAGTCTTTGAAGAGATTCAGATTAAAGTCTCTTTAAGATACTATCTCATCCCTGTCAGAATGGCCATCATAAAAAATACCAATAACAAATGGCAGCAAAACATGTGGGCAAAGGGGATCCCTACGCACTGTTAATGAGAAAGAAACCAGTGCAGCCGTCTAGAAATGCGTCTATATGCGTCACAAAAAAAAAACCAAACCAAAACAAAACAAAATTTCTGTGTAACGTATCCATACCACTCTTGGGTTTACACACAAAGGACTCTGTACCCTATCACAAATATGGCTGCATATCCGTGTTTATAGCTTCTTATTCAGAGTAGCTTGGAAATGAGGGAAGCCAAAATGCACACCAACTGATGAATAGATGAAGTGTATGTGGTACATATTCACAGTGAAATTCCGCTCAACTTCATTGAAAAATGAAACTATACAATGTGAGGAAAATGGTGGAATTGGGGGGGGGGGCAGGGCCACCGAGGAAGAGTTCTGAGCGAAGTGATTCAAACCTGAAAGGACAAACCGTGAATGCTCTTTCCCATATGAAGATCAAACCTTGGACTTACTGGTACATTGTCTAGCACAGAGTATTTGTAGAATCCAGGAAACAAGGAAAAGACAGGAAGAGGTAGGAGGACGTCACTTTAGGGAAAGGGAAACAGAAGAAGAGAGGATTTTAAAAAGAGTAGTCAGGGAGAATGCTCTTGCTGGAAATGTTTACGGGAGTGGCAGAAGTGGGAAGGTAATGCTGTGAGGTGGGTGAATATTAACTAGGATAAAGAAGAAATAAAGAAACGACTTGGGAAACAAGATGAATCCCCCTTTGTAATGGTGGCTAAGCTGTTGGTGTAGAGTGTGGGGAGCCAGTTCTCATCTGAGTAGATTCAAAGACAATTCCATGAGGTTCTGGGACCAGTGGCTGGTACTGTAATCTTGCTAATATAAATCTGGCTTGAGGGTATAGTAGGCACATTTGTGTAGTGTATTTATGATGGTTAATTAATCTAACATAGCCACACACTGCTTCTAAATAACTATTCTTATACCCATAGACAAAAGCAACTTCCAGCCCTAATCAAAGAAATCTTTTCTTACATATGCAGAGACTCCTGGTTGCTGAAGATGCAGAAATTAAGCTCTAACTCTAAACAAGTAACTTACACCATTTTCTATAAGGCTTGGGGAACCTCATGAAAGAGGAGGAATGGTGTTATTAAGAGCTAGAAAACTGGGTAAAGTCTACAAAATTTCAATGTACAGACAGATAAAAATATTTATAATTATTAACTCACATCAACTGAATTTACTTGCTCTTGACCTACACAGACCAGACATACCAACCATCAGCCAAGGAAGGGACAGACTTACTTGACTTGACTTGACTTCTAAACTAATGGCTATTGGTTAGATTCTGGCAGGGACTTTCAGCATTAACTTCAAAAAAATATCTTAATTTTGGAATCGGGTAACTTTCAATAAATAAAGGCATCAGTTCTTACCTTTCCGTAATATTTGAAAATGTTTTTCGCCTTCTTACAAGCCACTTGCGTGTAAGGTACATCAAAAATGGAGCTTTGGAAAGGGCTCTCATTCCCTTTCATCTCACACAGAATTGTCATTTTTAAGGGGAGACAGAAGGTTCAAGTCACAGAATTAGTTCAGTCAAGTGAAATAGACTGTCTCTTATCACAGGAAGATGAGTTACAGAAAAGCTGTTTTAAATTTCCTCCTCTCCCAGAGCGCTGTCAGCACCATTCTGTCTGCTAGTTCCTTTCAATTACAAGACCCAAATTAGCAGCAATTTAACACTAGAAGCTTTCTAATTAATGGATATTCCCCTGGGCCTCTGGTCTATTCAGATAGACCTCAAATCCTAGAAATAAATAAATAAATAAATAAATAAATAAATAAATAAATAAATAAATAAAATGAAAGCTACTGGCCCATTTACCAAACTATCTTTTTCTTGGGAATTGAAATAAAGTTAGCTTAATTAAATAATTAATGTTTTGGGGTTTTGTTTTCTTTTCTGTTGCTTTCTGTTTTCTTTTATTAGCACTACAGCTAAGCCCAAGGTCAACCGTGACTACAATTAAGAACTAGGTTAAATTTACCCTTGTGACTCTACTGATTAGCTTTAGTGCATTTCCTACTCAGCTCTTAACTATACTTTCAGAAGCATCATCAGGTAGGTGCTTCTTCACTTGAAATGTCCACACATTCCGAAATTAAACCCTTATACCTCACCCACCTCTGTCTCTAGGATGCTCGCGTTGTGTTTCAAATTGTTGATGTCCCGTCACAATAAAAAATGGAGGCTTCTTGGAGCGTTTTAAAGAACATAATTAGAATATATAAGACCCCAACAGAAAACTCTGATGATTAGAATTTAAAAATGAGTGACAATTTAAACTGTCAGAAACAGAAATGAATAGGTGCATTTCTTTTCAGAGTTGTCAGAATTAATTGAATAAAAGTGACTACACAAGACGTGGCAACATCAACGAAAGTATTTTGTCAGATATTCTGACTCTCCTTAGTAGCCCTGGACAGGGTAGACACAGATTTTTTTATTACGCTCTTAATTACTAATATTAATTCACAGATTATATAGTATACACTACATAGTACAGGTATATGTATCTATGGTGGGGCTTAGAGATGTTACAAAATAGCTCTGAAGTCTTAAAGGGCCATAAAAAAAAATTTAAGAGGTTTCCAAAGTCCATAGAAACTGGAAAGCTGATTGAAAATAGATTCTGAACTGATAAAATACAGTGTCTTGCTGGAGAGGCCTTGACTGTTCTTTGGAAGTCAGGCTTGGGTCAGACATTAGCTTCAGGAGTCAGATGCAGCCAACACGTAGGACCAGGTCCAAGAGAGTGAATGGGTCCAGGTGGCTGAACAGGACAAACAGAAAGCAGTTTGAGTAGGCAGTAACCGCAGTGGGCACTGAGCCAAGGGGAAGCATCAGTGACCATCTAGAGTATTCTTCTTGTGTGTCCTCTCATGTACATCCTGGATAGTCAGATGACAGGTTGGTGGAGGGCTCTCATCATTGTCATTTCAGTGTCAGGTGTCCTTCACTTGATGGCATCCAAATGAGGGATTGGTGCCTTTTCCCTGCTCTGGTGTGTCTCATAAGTTCTCAGGCTGATTTTGCCGATATGGTTTCAATATATCCATGTATCTTTACATGTATCTTAATCTACCCCCATAAATTTATATCATGAATTCCTTTCTGTTACCTGGAATCAATCTTTTATCACTCTGTATTGTGTGTGTCATTGCCACAAAGGTGGTGCTGTTCATGTGTCCCAGGAACAAAATCATATTCCAGTCTAAATGTGTGGTCTCTCAGGACATGGCTGCAAACCCAATGTTTCAAACAGCATAGAGTAACTTAGGGCAGGCCCAGACCCTTCCTTTCTTAATTTTTATACTGTTATTTTCATGGATGATTTAGTTGGATATTATCACTCTGTGAATCAACATTTGTTTTCCTTTTACTAAAATAATATAAAAAGTTTTTAAATATATTATAGCTAGTAAGAATTGTGTTGGAATTTTGTGTATATGAAACTTCTTAAACTTTAAACAGTAGCTGCCTTATTGGTAATTTAGAGAAGCTTTCTAGTAGTGCTTTAAGGATTTGAGCCATAATTATTTGTGTGTTTTATGTATTACTTTCATATTCCAAACTGTCTTAGAACCAAATCATATATGTGATGTATATAATTAAAATGTATAAATTAGATGCTTGTAAAAACAAGAAATTTAAATATTGGACATAGGGCTTAATTATTGATATAAATTGAAAAAGTTAGTTGTGTATTTTAGAATACCTTGCTACTTATTGTTAATTTAAATAAATTCTATAAAATAGCCTACCATGTATCATAATTTACTGAACATAAAGACTCTAAGGTATCATTTAATCAACATTAATGTAACAAGTTAGTTTGATTATGGATAAAGTTTGGGAAATAAAAGTTAGCTTTTTAAACAGTCCATGCATTTAAAATAGATCACATGACAAGAGAGGGGGCTGGATGGATAAAATGTGTTTTGTTGTTGCAGAAAACCTGAGTCTTGCTTCCAGCACCCACATCAGACAGTTCATGGCCACTTATAAATCCAGCCTCAAGGGGACCAAAGGCCTCTGGTCTCTGTGTTCCCTTGTATTCATGTACACATAACCTCGCAACACAGATAAATGATTAAAACTGAAATAAGTCATTGTATAAAAGAAAGTCAAGGTTGTTGAACCTTTTACTATGACACAGACATATTTCTAATACTTGCTGCTTGGCTTCTCATCTACACAGATCTCTGACTGATAAATCATTAATAAAAACATATTTATATCTTCCTTTTCATTTCATTGTTCTTCATGGGTTTTTTTCCCCCCGAAATCACATAAGACTCCTTAAATATGTTAAAAATACAACAAATAAGAAAAATAAAATTTGGACACAAGCACATGTTAGCAGAAACCTAAGTTATCTACTGATGTTAAGCTATGTTCAGAAGTTGATTCCAAAATTTCCTGCTTGTAGAACCCACAATTGATTAAACTTTCTTTTCCAGTTTCTTCATTTTCGGTTAAGTGATTATAAACAAACAAACAAATAAATAAATAAATAAATAAATAACTCATAGGCTAGATTAGTTACTTTTTGCTGGTGTGATAAAATACTTAACCAAAAAAGCAAGTTGGGAAAGAAAATATTTACTTTGGCTCACGGTTTCAGGGGGAACACAACAGGAAAGCACATGGCAGCAAGAGCATGAGACTAGCCTAGGTTCGGGAGTCACAAGCTCTGAGCACCCTGTACTCTTCTGAATTCTCGAGCTCAGCACAGGCCCCTGGGAGAACAGAGGATCAGTGCAGCAAAACAGGTGAGTGAACAAGCTACTGATTCAAAAACACCCAATCTGTTGTTTCTCAGGCAAAAGGAGACAAACTAGGAGTTTTCAGCCGTTCCTAGGCCCAGTAGTCATGAACTGTGAGTGCCCTGCACTCTTCACATAGGAGACCCTCAAGAACAGCATTTGCATCCCAGATACAGTGTTCTGGCCTCCAAGCCAGTATTCTACTCAGCTGGTGATCCCCCTGAGGAGACCAAGTAGTCAGTGGAACCCTGCTGAATCCAGGATCTTAGGTGGCAGACCTCAGAGGAATCTAAGTCCCAAAAGGACAGATAGTGTCTGCTAGGCCTATAAACCAAGCAGTCGCCTACCTAAGGGACTCACCCCCTTGACTACCATCTTAGAAAACTGGAACCCATACAGCAGATGGCTAAAGGGAGGGGTAAGACCACAATGAACAAAAACCAGGACAGCATGGCTCCACCAAAAATCTCAAAAAACAATGGATGCTCTAATACAGATGAATCTCAGGAAAACTTAAATCTATGTTTGCACAGTTACTTGAGAAATATAAAGATGACATGAATAGATTGTTCCAAAATTACAGGAAATTACAAACAATTGAATATGGCCCATCCAGGACAAATGAGAAACCACAATCAAACAGGCAAGGGAAATGAGTAAAGCTGTTCAAGACATGAAAAAAGAATTATAATCAATTAAGAAAACACAAATTGAGAAAGCCCCAGAAATGCAAAATTTAGAGATCAGGAATCATAGGGATAAGTATCACCAATGGAATATAAGAGATAGAGAATCTCAGGTGCTGAAGATACAATTGAAGAAATTGATACATCTCTCAAAGAAAATATTAAAACAGAAAAATCTGTGACATAAAATCTCAGAATAATAGGAATAGATGAAAAAGATGATTCCAGGATCCAAGGAAAAGAAAATATTTTCAAGAAAACCATAGAAGAGAATTTTCCTAACCTCAAAAAAGAGATACCCTAAAATATATAAGAGGCTTACAGAGCATCAAATAGGCTAGATCAGAAAAAGAAAGTCTTCATGCCACATAATAATCAAAACATTAAATCTATGGAACAAAGAAGATATTAAAAGCAGCAAGGGGAAAAGGCCAAATAACAATTAAAGGCAGACAAATCAAAATCACACCAGATTTCTCAACAGAGACCATGAAAGCCAGAAGGGTCTGGGCTGATGCCATGCAGGCACTAAGAGAGCACAGATGCCAACCCAGACTATTATATCTAGCAAACCTTTCAATCACCATAGATGGAAAAAAATAAGGCATTTCATGACAAAACCAAATTTAAACAATATTTATGCATCAACCCATCCCTATAGAAGATACTAGAAGGAAAACTTTAACTCCATGAGGTCAACTACACACAAGAAAACACAGAATACAGATAATTTCGCAATAGCAACACCAAAAGAAAGCAAGCTCAGCCACACACTATCACCATGAACTCCACAATGAAAGGAACTAACAATCATTGGTCACTAATGTCTCACAACATCAATAGCCTCAACTCTCCAATAAAAAGGTACAGACTAACAGAATGGATGTGGAAACAGGATCCAACATTCTGCTGCATTCAAGAAACAAACATCAGCAAAAAAGATAGACATTACCTGAGAGGAAAGGGCTAAAAAAAGGTTTTCCAAGCAAGTAGACACAAGGAGCAAGCTGGAGTAACTATTCTAATATCTAATAAAATAGACTTTCAACTAAAATTAATCAAAATGAATCAAGAAAGATGGGAAAGGACACTTTGTTCTCATCAAAAGAAATATGTACCAAGAGAACATCACATTCCTAAACATCTATACCCCATATACAAGGGCACCCACATTCTTAAAAGAAGCATTTTTAAAGCTTTAGCTCAGTGGTAAAACACTTGCACTTGAGTAGCAAGTGCAAGGCCCTTGGTTCAGCCCTCAGCTCCGACCAAAAACAAACAAACAATCAAACAAACAAAAAACCAAACAAAACAAAACAAAACAACAACAACAACAACAAAAAAAAAAAAAAACCAATCTCACCAATGGACAGCTCATCAACGCAGAAACTAAATAGAAAAATAATGAAGCTAACAGAGATGAAGCTAACAGAATTCATGAATCAAATGGACCTACCAGACATCCTCAGAACTTTTCACCCAAACACAAAAGACTATATCTTCTTCTCAGCACCTCATACAACCTGCTACAAAATTGACCATATAATCAGTCACAAGGCAAGGCTCAATAGATACAGGAAAATTGAAATAATCCCCTGTATCTTATCAGACCACCACGGACTAAAGCTGAAATTCAGCAACAATAGAAATAACAAAAAGCCTACACACACACACACAGAGAGAGAGAGAGAGAGAGAGAGAGAGAGAGAGAGAGAGAGAGAGAGAGAGAGAAACTGAACAATGTTCTCAATGACAAGTGGGCCATGGATGAAATAAAGAAACTAAAGACTTCATAGAATTCAATAAAAATGAAGGCACAACATGCCCAAAACTATGGGACACATTGAAGGCAGTGATTATAGGAAGGTTCATAGAATTAAGTGCCTTCATAATGAAATTAGAGACGTCTCACACAAGCAGCATAATGGGACACCTGAAAGTCCTATGAAAAACATAAGCAGACACAGCCAAGAGGAGTACATGGCTGGAAATAATCAAAGTTAGGTCTGAAATCAATAAGTTGGAAAGAAAGAAAACAATTAACAGAATAGACAAAACCAAGAGCTGGTTCTTTGAGAAAAACAACAAGATAGTCAAACCTTTGCCACACTAAATAAAAGGCAAAAGGAGAGTATCCAAATCAACAAAATCAGAAATGAAAAGTGATACATAACTCCAGATACCAAGGAAATCCAAAAATCAAAAGCCTATGTGCCAAAAAATTTGAAAATTTAAATGAAATGAACAATTTTATTGATGAATTCCACTTACCAAAGTTGAATCATGACTAGGAAAAAATTAAATAGTCCTATATCCCCTAAGGAAATAGAAACAGTCATCAAAAGTCTCCAAACCCAAAAAAAAAAAAAAAAAAAAAAAAAAAAAAAAAAGCCCAGGGCCAGATGGATTCAGTGTAGAATTCTACCAGACCTTCAAAGAAGAACTAATACCAATACACCTCAAACTATTCCACAAAATAGAAACAGAAGGATCACTACCAAGTTCATTCTATAAAACCACAGTCATCTTAACACCTAAGCCACACAAAGACCTTCCCCCCAAAAGCAAATTTCAATCTAATTTCCCTTATGAACATTGATGCAAAAGTACTCAATAAAATAATTGAAAACTGAATCCAAGAATGCATAAAATATCTCATCTACCATGACCAAGTTGGCTTAATCTCAGACATGCAGGGGTTGTTCAATATATGGAAATCCATGAGCATAATCAACCAGATAAACAAAATGAAAGAAAAAGCCACATGATCATCTCCTTACATGCCAAAAAAGCATTTGAAAAATTCCAACATCTTTTCATTTTAAAAGTCTTAGAGAGATCTGGGATACATGGCACATACCGAAACATAGAAAAGGCAATATATAGGAAGGCTAAAGCCAACATCAAACTAAATGGAGATAACATTTATATAATTCCTGATTGTGTCATGGTTCTTCTTGCTATAGGTAGTTTTCTGTGTGTGTGTGTGTGTGTGTGTGTGTGTCTGTGTGTGTGTGTACACATATACATATATATATATATATATGTTTATATATGTCTGTATGTGTAAGTGCATATGTAAAAAATAAAATAATATTTAATGAAAATATTTTTTAAAAGAATTCTACTGAAATGTGGGACAAGACAAGGCTGTCTGCTCTATCTGTAGCTCTTTAATATAGTACTTGAAGTCCAAGCTAGAGTAATAAGACAACTAAAGGAGATCAAGAGTATACAAGTTGGAAAAGAAGAAATCAAATTACCACTATTTGTGGATAATATGATAATATACATAAGTGACCCTAAGAATTCTATCAAGGAACTCCTAAAGCTGATAAACAATTTCAGCAAAACTGCTATATAAACAATCAACTCAAAAAAGTCAGTTGCCATCCTGTATACAAATGACAAACAGGCTGAGAAAGAAGTTGGGAAAACTACACCCTTCACAATAGTTTAACTATAACCAAACAAGTAAAAGACTTACATGAAAAAAAAAAAAAAACTTCAAATCTCTGAAAAAGGAAATTTAAGAAGTTATCAGAAAATAGAAAATCTCCAATGCTCTTGGATCAGGAGAATCAACATAATAAAAATGTCCTCCTTACCAAAATCAGTCTACGGATTCAGTGAAATCCCTATCAAAATACCTCCCGAATTTTTTAAAGACCTTGAAAGGTCAATTTTCAACTTCACATGGAAAAAAAATCCCAGAGTAGCTAAAACAATCCTGTAGTACAAAAGATCTTCAGAAATAATCTCCATCCCATATCTCCAGCTGTACTATAGAGAAACAGTAATAAAAATAGCATGGTACTGGCATAGAAATAGGCTGCTTGATCAATGGAATTGAATCAAAGACCCAAAAATAAACCTACACACCTATGGACACTTGATTTTTTACAAAGAAGCCAAAACCATACAATCAAAAAGAGATAGCATCTTCAACAAATGGTGCTGGTCTAACAGGAGAGCTGCATGTAGAAAATGTAAATAGATCCATATTTAACACCCTGCACAAAATTCAAGTCCAAGTAGTTTAAGACCTCAACATGAAACCAGACACACTAAATTTGTTAGAAGATAAATTAGGAAAAAGCCTTAAACTTACTGGCACAGGAGACAACTTCCTGAACACACCAATAGCCCAGGCTCTAAGGTCAGCAATTAGTAAATGGGGACCTAATGAAACTGAAAAGCTTCTGTAAGGTAAAGGGCACTGTCAGCAAAACAATAGCACAGCCTACAGACTGGGAAAAGATCTTCACCAACGCTACATCTGACGAAGGGCTAATTTCCCAAGTTTATAAAGAACTCAAGAAAGGGAGGAATGGGGGGATACAAATGAATGGATAACAACTTAGTTGTAATCTGAATAAATTAGTAAAATTAAAATAGAAAAGAACTCAAGAAATTAAACACCACCAAACCAAATAATCCAATTAAAAAATGGAGAGCTGAACAGAATTCTCAACAGAGGAATACCACCTATGTTCATAGTATTATTTGTAATAGCCAGAATCTGGAAAAAACCTAGATGTCCATCAACATCTAGGAAATAGAATGGATAAAGAATCTGTGGTATATTTATTCAATGGAATACTATTCATCTATCAAAAACAAGCAGATTTTGAAACTTGCAGGCAAATGGATAGAACTAGAAACAATCATGAGTGAAGTAACCAAGACCCAGAAGTACACTCATGTGTAAGAAGGATACATTCTTACTTCTAAGTAGATGTTAGCCCAACATAAATGTCTCCTAAGAAAGTCCACTCAGTGGGGGATCAGGACAGATACTGCCATTCAAGGCAGTGCACTGAGAGTTTAGGGAAGAGTTTGGGGGGGGAGGGAAGTACCAGGAGGAGTCAGGAGCACCACAGGGCAACCATCAAGGCCAGCGGATCTGGAAACAGAGGGCACTGAACAAATTGATGCACTAACCAAGTAAAATTCACACACAAAACTTAGACTCCCTGTTCAGATGTAGCAAATGGACAGCAGATTGTCCAAGTTGCGTGGGTTGTGGGGAACGCAGCTGAACCTCTGATGTGTACCGTGTTGCCCTCGGTTTGATCACTGTGCCTTCATAGGATGGCCTTGCGGGCACACAGAGGAAGCAGGCTATTCTGGTGAGACCTGATAGGCTGTGGACACACAGTGGGGTAGGAGGGCCCCCCTGTAACAAGTCTGAGGGAAATAGAGCAGAACAGGGAGAGATGTTAGGAACAGGAAGATAAGAATGAAAGGTTAGCAATCAGAATGTAATGTGTGAATAAATTATAAATTTAGATAGATAGTAGATAGATAGATAGAGGATACATAGATAACTACTTGCACATGTTGCTTTTAAATAAAATAATTGGAATGAAAATTTTTTAAAAAATATGTACAGAACCTTGAATAACATAAACATTTTATTTATTTATGGATGCATTTCTAAATGAGTTTGAAGAGTTCCATATTTTACATTTTCATGGTAAGACATATTTTTACACAATTAGTAAGCATTTATTGGATATCAATTATGTATTAGGCTCTGAATTACTACCTTTGGCTAAAGTGGTGTACAAAAACAGGAAAGAAAGAAAGAAAGAAAGAAAGAAAGAAAGAAAGAAAGAAAGAAAGAAAGAAAGAAGAAAAAAGACTACTGTCCTTCGGGCTGCACATGGCTATACTGGAGACAGAGGAGTATAAAGAGCTGCAAACCCACACTCCTCGCCCCCACAACTGATGTTAAGCATGACATAGAAGACAAGCAACAGCAGCTTGGGATGCCTGTGTACTCACAAATGAGAAGTGGGAGAAGGAAGTAGGAAGGGCAGGAGCCCTGACGGCCAGGCAAAGACATTTAAATTTTATTCTGTACGCAGTTAAAGAGGGATTGAAGACTTTTAAGTGGAAATGAGTGTTACATGATGTAAATTGCTTATGAGTGTTACATGATGTAAATTGCTTAAATGTCATGACAAAGCCTAGAAAATTCAAAAGTAGAAACCTGGAGCTTGTGTTGAATAACACTGAAGAAAAGGAAGAGGAAATACATTTTAAAAGGTTTTGATGGAAAATAAAGCTCATTGATTAAAAAAAAAAAAAAAAAAAGAACACATTTAATTTAAAATGACCCTTTGAAAGACACTTCTTTATAGACCAGGAAAGTTCTAGAGTTTAGAACAGTGCTGATGAGAAGAGCATCTTCATTCTGTATCTTCTTCATACCCTAAGCACCAAAAGCAAGCATGAAAGACCGGCCATCCTAAGAACAGGCTCTGTCTATGATAAAATGATATAAATGACTTAATTCTGAGACGAGGAATTGAGTTGGGTATTATTCACATGTCTGTAATCCTAGGATACAAGAATGGGGAAATTGACAAGTTCAGGGGTCTATGAACAAAATACCAACCAAAAAGTTAAAAATCTTGGGTTGGGGCAGGGAGAAGGTCGGGGGAGGGGGGGAGGGGAGAAACCATTGAGACAATAAAGATCTTATCAATCATGAGCACCGGAAGTGGGTCACCAGAACCCAGATTATGAAACAGGGTGAACAGACATGCTGGCACTCGCCTGTAATGCTATCACTCGGCAGGTAAAGGCGGAAGGATCTCTGGGAATCAAAGCCTGCCTGGCCTATGCATTAGACTTCAGGACAATCAAGACTACATAGGAAGGGACTGTCTCCAAGAAAAAACAAAACCCTACTACTAGAGATAAAAGTGAAAAACAGAGCATACCTCCGAGCTCATCATTCCACCTCACAGATACTTGCTCTGCCATAGTTGCTCCATTAACAGCAGCTTGAAATCGGAAACAACACAAATGCATTTCAACTGATGAAATACATCTGGATAATGAAATGAGGTGTATATATACACACAGTGGGCTACTACTGAGGTATAATGAAAAATGAAAGTTGCATGGAAACAGGTGGAACTAGAAATGACAGTGTCAAGTTAGGTAACACGGACCCAGAAAGGTAAATGTGGCAGATTCTCTCTCACTTCCTGTTCCTACCTTCAAGTCTTCAGATGTGAGTAGGTAACCTGTGGTAGCTGTCAAGACTGAGAAAGGAAAGCAGGGCCCAAAGGAGGGAAAAATAAAATGATGACTGATTGAAAGGGGAATGTTGGAAAAGGGGTCATTTTAATTAGGGAGTTTGGAGGGAGATAAATATTTGAGGGAAAGGGATAAAGAAAACAAGTAAGGGTGTCTAATAAAATCATAAGGAATCATATTATTATCTACTTATAATTACATATAAATCTGTATATACAATTCATATACAGTTTAAAGGAAATTCTCTCATCTGGTTTGGCAATGTTCACCACAAGAGCCTTAAATTAACAGAAAAACATAAAATGCCAGGCATTAGAAGCCCTCTTTGGGTTGGTCAGGGTTATCCATGACAACCTATGTTGTTGGCTATTTTTTTGCCTTTGGTTGTCTGCCAGAGACAGAAGGTGACATCCTATTGCTGACACCATGGTCATTAAGCACAAGACCCAGAAGATCAAAACTGGATCTGACCTGAAAGCCTCCTCCCAGAAGACATGGTTTCCTGATACCAGAAGGCACCAAGAAAGCTTGAAAAATGCCTTGAAATGATTGCTGTGACTCACAGCCATACATTGGGCAATGTGTAGGGAGCCTTGTGGAAAAGTGGGGGGAAGGAGAAAAGAACCTGGAGGTGACAAGATCTTCACAATACGACCTACAGAGCCAACTAACCATGGCACAGAGGGGTCAGTTGGGACTGAAGCACCAGCCAAGGATCTTGCCTAGACTGGACCTAGATGCCTTTATAAGGTGTAGCCAACAAACAGCTCAGGCTTCATGTGAGTCCTCTAGTAAGGGGTGTGGGGACTTTGACACAGCTTCTCTTGCCAGCATTTGGATTACTACCCTCTGGCAGGACTGCTTTGCCAGGCCACAAGGGAAAAAGTCCTTATGCTCAGTCCTAATAGGACTTGATGAGCTGCAGTGAATGGGAAGGGGGAAATCCCCTTTTCTGATGAATAGGGGATGGGAAGGGAGGGAGGGAGGGATGGTGGGAGGGAGGGATGGTGGGAGGTTAATATTCAAAAAAAATCATTAAGCAAACAATAGTCCTATGTAGCTATGATGCTTATGCACTACCACCAATGATCAGCATTGCATAATCTTCAGGGTACAGTAGTGGCACACATACCTTTATGGAAAGTAACAGCTCTCTAATTGTATTTAAGACCCCCTCAACAAGAAGGACACCTTCTCTGGTACTGGAACTCTTACCAACTATCTGGGGCAGTAAAGTCATGGATCTTGGAGAACCTACAGCTCCCATTTACTTCCAATTTACTGAATTCCTAATGACATTCTAAATATTCATCCTTATACCCACAGATATGTATAGTTCTCACTTCTTACCAAGAAGATTTCAGAAAGCCACAATGAAACAAAATATAGAAAATAACAGATTGTGTGGGGTGCAGGCTCAACTGGTATATCTATAACAAAATTCCTGCACCCAAGCCTCCAGTCAGAAGAAGAGGTGAAAGGTTCATAAGAACCAGAGGAATGGGGCTGGAGAGATGGCTCAGCGGTTAAGAGCACTGACTGCTCTTCCAGAGGTCCTGAGTTCAATTTCCAGCAAACCACATGGTGGCTCACAACCATCTATACTGGAATCTGATTCCCTTTCCTGGTGTATACAAAAACAGATCATTCATATACATAAAAAACAAATAAAAAAATCTTTAAAAAAAAAAAAAAAGAAAGAAAGAAAAGAACCAGAGGAACAGAATATTTGCTAGGAGATTGTGTCTCCTAGAAATAGCACAGAGCCTACACACATAAAGTCTCCTCAACATAGCTTCTTAAACCAAAGCTAAACAAATACAACACCAATGGACATGCTATGGGAGAAAGCTGGAGGCGGGGGGGGGGGGGGGGGGCGTCTCAATCATACACAAAGAACTGCACCAACAAATTAGAAATTCTAAGAATCCCCAGGAAGAAGCCACATCACCCAAACTGTCTAATCAATATAAATTTATCATCCCTGGCATCATATTTATACAGATAAGATGAAACACAGGGGGCAGGTAGTATTTATATACTTAATAATATATAACGGCATTCCAGATATCTAGTAATCAGATACAACCTGACTGTTTCTGTCTACATATCTATTTTAGAGAAAGACAGACTGTGATTAGGAGTGAAATGATGAAAACTTGATTTTTTTTGTGTGTGTCTCTAATATGCTACACAGAGAAATGATGATTAGGAGTGTGTGTGTGTGTGTGTGTGTGTGTGTGTGTGTGTGTGTGTGTTCTATCTTACAACAATAAAAAAGAAGTATGAATTTGATAAAGGAAATATAGAGTGCATAGGAGGAGTTGAAGGGAAAAGGAAGGAGAAAAGTGTGCAATTCCATTAAAATTTCAAAAAATATTATAAATAAAATTATGAATAAAAACTCGGTATGTTGATACATTCTTGAAATTCCAGCATTTGAAAGACAGGGAGTAGTACATCCATTCTATCCAATCATTGAATTCTAGGTCCTAGTTTATATCTCAAGCACATCTGAGGTTGACTTCAGGTTTCTACACACAGAGACATTCATATGCAAGCATGCCCAAATCCACAAAGCACACAAGAAGTGAAAATGAGAAAATAGCCATGATCCATGCTAAAATTCTACCAAGTAAACTGATAAATATAATCCACCACATAAACAAAGTGAAAGACAAAATCTAAATGATCTTATTAGATACAGAAAATGTTTTTGACAAAAATCAACCAACCATTCATGATAAAAGTCTTGGAGAGATTAGGGAAACAAGGCATGTACCTCAACATAGTAAAGGCAGTTTACAGCAAGCCAAAGGCCAACATCAACCTAAATGAAGAAAAACTCAAGGCAGTTCCACTAAAATCAGAAACAGTTCATGGTTGTCTACTCTCTCCCTACCTATTCAATACAGCATTTCAGGTGGTTCCCATAGCAATAAGACAACCGAATGAGATCAAGGGGCTTAATATTGGAAAGGAAGAAGTCAAACTATTTTTATTTGAAGATGGTACAATAGTATATATGAGTAACTATTTATTAGAAAAATCCTGCCAGAAACTCCAAAATCTGATAAATACGTTGAGCAAAGTAACAGGATATAAAATTAACTCATAAAAGTAAGTAGCCCTCTTATATACAAATAAAAATTGAACTGAGAAAGAAATCAGGAGACCAACACACAATTCCCAATAGCCCTAAATAATATAAAATATCTTGGTGTATCAATAACCAAGCAAGTGAAAGATTTGTATGATAAAAAAAAATCTAGACTCCAAAGAAAGAAATGGATGAAGATATGAAAAGAAGAAAGATCTCCCACACTCCAGGATCAGTAGGGCTAAAATGACCATAGTGAAAATGACCGTGTCACCGAAAACAACCTACGTATTCAATGCAATTAAGATCAAAATTCTAACACAATTATTAAAAGATCTTGAAATGACAACTTTCATCTTCATATGGAAGCACACACACACACACACGCACACACTCACACACACACACACACACACACACACACACACACACACACACACATATAAATACAGGATAGCTAAAACACCCCAGAACCATGAATGAATTGCTAGAAATCTCACCATTCCTGATCTCAAATTATACTACAAAGCTACAGTAATAGAAACTACATGTTATTGGCATAAAAATACACATGTTTAACAATGGAATCAAATTAAAGACCCAGGCTTCAATATACACACCAATTTTTAAATAAAGAGACCAGAAATATACAGTGGTTTTCACCAAATGGTGTCATTCAAACCGGGTAGCTCCACATAGAAGAATCCAATTAGATCCATATTTTTTACCCTGAACAAAACTCAAGTAAAAATGGATCAAAGACCTCAACACAAAATCAGATAGAGTGAACCCAACAGAAGAGGAATTGAGGTGCATGCCTTGGCACAGGAGACAACTTTCTGAAGAGAACACTAATACCGCAGCAACTAAGATTGACAATTACTGAATGCTACTTCATGAGACTGATAGGGTTCTGTAAGGCAAAGGACAATGCCATTTGGACAAAGTGGCAGCCTACAGAATGGAAAAACATTTTCACCACCTATACATCTGATAGTGGGGTAATATCCAAAATATATAAAGAATTGAAGAAGCTTGATATCAAAAACAGATAACCCAATTTAAAAATATGATTCTGGTCTACACAGAGAATTCGCAATAGAGAAAGCTCAAATGCCTAAGAAACACTTAAATAAATGTTCAATATCCTTAGCCATCAAGGAAATGCAAATCAAAACAACTTTGAGATCTTGTCTTACATGTGTCAGAGTGACGAAGATCAACAAAATAAGTGACAGCTCATGTTATCGACGATGTGGAGCAAGAGAAACATTCACATATCGCTGGTGGAAGTGCAACCTTTTACAGCCACCATGAAAATCAGTGTAGTGGTTCCTCCAGAAGATGGAAATATACAGGCCTCAGAACCCAGCTGTACCATTATTGAACATAAACCCTAAGGATGTGCCAACCTACCAAAAAGACACTTGCTCAACCATGTTTATTGCTGCTCCTTTCACAATACTCAAAACTGGAAAAAAAGAAAAAACTGTGTGTCCTCACCAGATGAATGGATTTAAAAATGTGGTGCGTTTACTGAACAAAATATTATTCAGACATTAAAAATGAAATCATAAAATCCATCAGTAAGTAGGTGGGATTAGAAAAGAAATTATCCTGAGTGAGGGAACCCAGGCACAGAAAGAAAAATACGGTCTGCGTTCGTTTGCATGTGGATATTAGGCATTGATTCAATGATAACCAAACTACAATCATAGGATTACAGAAGTTCGGAATAAAGTGACGGACTTTGGTTCCGGGGGGAAAACAGATCTCCCTAGGAAATGGAAATAGAATACTAGAAGAGATAATTATGGGAGGATTGGTATGGGGAACTGGAACAGGGTGAAAGACTGGAGAGGGAATAGAAGACAAGATAGCTAAACTTAAGGGCTATCTTCAAGGACAGTATAGACACCTTATACAGTAGAAGCCTCCTAAAAGATATACTTAGATGAGGGGGATCTAAACGAAATTGCCGAATAATGAGGGAGACAAAACTCAAACTGGACATTACTTGTCAACAAATGAAGCTTCCTATATGAGGAAATGGGAAATGATCAAAAAGCAGGCAACAGAGTCTATGTCAGAGACAGCCATTGGTCCTCTTATTGGGAAAACCACAGGAAGACTGAGCTGAGTTGTCCATTGGCTACATCTGTGTAGGGGGCCTAGGTCCAGACTGTGCATGGTCCTTGGTTGGTGCTTCAGTCTCCACAAGCCCCTCTGTGCCCTGGTTAGATCACTCTGTTGTGTCTTCTTGTGGACTCTGTCACATCCAGGTTCTTCTATCCTTGCCCCCACTCTTCCATAAGATTCCTTGTGCTCCATCCAATGTTTGGCTGGGAGACTCAGCGTCTGTTTCTAAGCTCTGCTGGCTAGAGCCTCTCAGAGAATAGTTGTGCTAGACTCCCATCTGCAAGCATAGCAGAATATCATTAATAGTGTCAGCTCTCTCTGATGGGGTGAGTCTCAGGTTACGCCAGGCATTGGTTGGACATTCCTTCAATCTCTGCTCTGTTTTCATCCCAGCATATCTTGTAGGCAGGGTAAATTTGGGGTCAAAATTTTGTGAGTAGGTTGATATTCCCCTCCATCCACCAGAAGCCCTGTCTGGTTAGAGGGTGGCTTCTTCAGTCTTCGTGACTCCTGCTACTAGGAGTCTCAGATGGAGTCACTCTCATATCCTTCCAGAAGCCTACCGTGTCCTAGATATTCACCTTGCCACAGAAAGTCTTGCTCAAGGTTTCTTTTCTCTCTACAAGCCCTCTGTACTCCCATTCCCACTCTCCCCAGGTCAACATTCCCTCTCCTACCCTGTTCCTTCTCTTCAACTGCTTCCACTGCCTATTTTATTTTGCCTTCTGAGTGAGATTTAAGCATCCTCCCTTTGGTCCTCCTTGTTACTTATCTTCTTTAGGTCTGTGAATTGTAGTATGGTTATCCTATATTATATGACTAAACTCTGTTTATAAGTGAGTACATACCATTTGTGTCTTTCTGAGTCTGGGTTATCTCACTCACGATGATCATTTCTAGTTCCATCCATTTGCCTGCAAATTTCATGATTTCCTTGTTTGGAATAGCTGAATAGTATTTCATTGTGTAAATGTACCACAGATTCTTTATCCATTCATCAGCTGAGGAATATCTGGGTTGTTTCCAGTTTCTGGCTATTACAAATAAAGCTGCTTTGAACATAGTTGAGCAAATGTCCTTATAGTATGCTGGAGCATCTTTTGGGTATAAGCCCAAAAATGGTACAGCTATTACCAGTTTTCTGAGAAAGTCAGAAATCCTGTCTCTCTACCTTTTAATTAGTTTGGCTAAGTGTTTGTCTAGCTTGTTGATTTTTCTCAAAGAACCAGTGCTTGGTTTTGCTGATTCTTTGTATTGTTATCTCTGTTTCTAATTTACTGATTTCATCCTTGAGTTTGGTTATTTCCTGCCATCTACTCTTCTTGGATATGTTTGCTTTTTTTTTTTTCGTGACCTTTCAGTTGAGCTGTTAAGTTACTTCCATTAAGATCTCTCCCATTTCTTTACAAAGCCATTTAGTGCTAAGATCGTTCCTCTTAGTGCAGCTGCCATTGTGTCCCATAAGTTTGGGTATGTTGTGCCTTAATTTTAATTGAATTTTAGTAAGTCTTTAATTTCTTCTTGTATTTCCTCCCTGGCCCAGTGGTCATTGAGTAGGGAGTTTTGGGGTTCCCATTAGTGTGTAGGCTTTTTTATTTCTGTTGTTGTTGAAGTCCAACTTTAATCCATGGTGACCTGATAAAATACAATGAGCTAATTCAATTTCCTTGTATCAGTTGGGGCTTCTCTGTGGCCTATTATATGGTCAATTTTGGAGAAGGTTCCATGTGGTGCTGAAGTTATATTCTTTTGTGTTTGGGTGAATATTTCTGTATACTAAGGTCATTTGACTCATGGCATCTGTTAGTTTCATTATTTTCTCTTTAGTTTCTGTCTTGAAGATCTGTGCATTAGTGAGAGTGGGGAGTTGAAATCCCCCACTATTAATGCATGAGGAATCAATGTGTGATTTAAGCTTAAAATGTTTCTATTACAAATATAGGTGCCCTAGTATTTGGAGCATAGATGTTCTGAATTGAGATGTCCTCTTGGTTGGATTTGTACCTTGATGAGAATGAAGTGTCTTTCCTCATCTCTTTTGAATAATTTTTTGTAAGTATATTTTATTAGTTATTACAATGACTACTCCAGGTTGCTTCTTAGATCTGTTTGCTTGGAAAACCTTGGAAAATCTGAATTTCTTCAGTTTGTGTTTTCTTTATTGATTCTATTTTCACTTTCAGGTCTTGAACCATTTTATTCATTTCCTTTACTTGTTTGTATTTTCTTGTATTTCCTTAAGTGATTTATTTGTTTCCTCTTTAAAGGCTTCTATTTGTTTGGTTGTATTTCCCTGTAGTCCTTTAAGATATTTTTCATTTCCTCTTTAAAATCCTCTATCATCTTCATAAGCATAGATTTAAGGTCATTTTCCTGTGTTTCAGCTGTGTTAGGATATCCAGGGCTTGTTGTATTAGGATGGTTGGATTCTGTTGGTGCCTTGGGTTTTTGTTGATTATGTTCTTACACTGGCCTTTAGCCATCTGGTTATCCTTGGCATTGGCTAGTTGTTCCTGTAGCTTGCTGGGCTTCTGGGGCATGCAGGGGATCCCTGGCTCATGGGCTGTGGGCTGGATATTTGTGAATAGCCGGCAGCTCTTTGCAGTTGCTTGTGTCCTAGTTGGACATATAGGCAGAGGATTAGAGCGTGGGTGTCTAACCTGTGTGATCCTGAGGTCCCGCAGGTCTCCTCATGATGGCTGGTAGAGCCATGAACTGTAGGCTGAATCTGAGCAACTCTAGAATGTAAAGTCATCATCTATATGGCAGGAATAGTTCAGAGGTCTGAGGTTAGAACCCTGCACGTCTGCCAGTCAGGATGTCATCCTTTCTCTGGGGAAATATGAACAGACCCTTGCTTTTCCAAGTCAGCAGTGTGGCCACTTGCTCATTTCACAGTCACTGACTCCTGGTACTCAGACTCTGTATGCACAGAGCACTACCGTATTGGAACAAGACCCTGCATGCTCCTGTCATCCAGCAGATCTCCATAGGGGAAGGTAGAGCAGAGGACCAGAGGCTAGGCCTGCATCCCTGGTATCCAGGAGCTGTCCTCTGGGAGGTGGAAGAAGTCTGGTTACCAGAGGCTAGAGTCCTACATGCCTGTAACTCTGGAGTGATGTTTGAGTAGGTGGAAGGTACCTAGTGACTGGAGTGCGGTCCTGTGTCCCTTGGATATGGCAGCCATCCATCAGGGCCTGGAACTGTGCATCACTAGCTCCCTGGAGGGCTCCTCTCATCTGGAATACACAGATGTTGGTGTTTTTGAGTCTTCAGCAGGGCAACTCACCTTTTTGAAAAATTTTTGTTATTTATTTTTATTTCATTTTATTCACATATTTTTGATTAATATATGTTTTTACTTTACAGATCTCATTTTTTTACCCTACAGGTACTTTGAATGCATATTAATGGCATCTAGATTTGTGTTTTTATGGTGTTTTGAGTGTGTGGATAAGTGCATCTCATCATCTATGTCTTTTTCTTGTGCTCTCTCTCTTTTTTTTTTTTTTTTTTTTCTGTTTGTGTTGCCACAGTTCAATGATTTTTTTTTTTACTTTATCATATTTTATTATTGGCTGCTGGAAGCCTGTTTGTTTTTAATAAGAGACAGAAAAGGGTCAGATCTAGATAGGAATGCGTGCATGTTGGGAGGAATTGGGAGGAACTGAGGAGGAGAAAACTACACAGGATGCATTATATGAGAAAAAAATCCATTTTCAATAAAAGGAAAACAAAACCAAAGTAGGCTGGTGAGGTAAGCTATCCAGACACTGAGATCAATGGCAAACTGCAGCTGAGCAGCAATGCCAGCATGAGAGAGCACAGGTGCTCCAGGGTGTGCTCCAGCACAGTCTTAAGCAATAAACAAAATGCTCTGGATGTTTAGAAGGAGCGGAGGCTGAGCAAGCCAGGTGTGCAGCAATCAGAGACCAAATGGCTCTTTCTAAGTCTACACATCAATTGTAGTGAGAGGCCAACTGTGATTGGGAGTGAAATCACAAAGAAAATGATTGCTTTTTGTGTCCCTAATGTGCTCCAGAGACAGATGGTGACAGGGAATTTAAAGAGAGCTTCATTTTTATCAAACACACAAATGAAAGTTGTTAAATAGTAGTTACATTTTGTCTTTTGGGCCCAGGAAATGAAAATAGTAAGAAAACTTTGAAACTTAAAAAAAAAAATATCCTACATATTATCTCCCCGCAAGGCTCATAAATATATCAAACCTTTTGCATCATAATAAAAGTAATAGATACTCCAGTGTCCAGGCTTCAGTACTGTGTCCTTTTCTTTTCTTTTGCTCAAGGGAAACACAGCCATATTGCTGAATGCATACACGGAGACATAGTTGAACTCTGAGAATGTTGTTTCTTAGCAACCCATCCATACCACCCCATTTAAGACTATCTTTCCAGCATTTCAGCTGCACATTTAGCTTGATTGCTCTTTTCCAGTGTGCACACAAGAACTATTGCCAGTGTCCTGATTTTTCTGATCAGTTTTTAAAGGGTTTTCTGGCTTTCTCATCTGTCTTATCTGCCTTTTACTGCAAATGACAGGTGACAAAATGTATGGTCTCCAGTTTCTATATTGCAAATGAATATTTCTTCCTAGAGGTGAAAACTTCAGAACATAAGAAGTCAGCAACTCCATATTATTATTAATATTTGAGCCAAAAAAGCATCATTAAAAAATATCACACCATTATCAGATTCTGAAATAAAAATGTATCTAAAGCTAATTCTGAATCCCCATTAGTTCATGACTCAGTGAACACTTATCATGAAACTTCTTTAATTTACTTTACAGAAAACATAATTTAAGAACATCTCATCTGACTTAAATATTTCTCTTAATGAATACATGTGTGGGCATTGTGTGACATGGGTAAACATTTGGATAGTTACACGCAAGGGTTAATACATGATCTGGATTCTTTGAATACTGTATTTTTTTAAGACTCAAGTATATAGAAATTACTGAGAACTCCAATTCTAAGATTCATATAAAGCTTTAAGAACTTTTAATTAACATTTAATTAACGGTTTATAGTCTGTTTACTTTTTAAAGATTTATTTATTTATTATGTATATAGTGCATATCAGATCTCATTATAGATGGCTGTGAGCCACCATGTCGTTGCTGGGAATTGAACTCAGGACCTCTGGAGGAGCAGTCAGTGCTCTTAACTGCTGAGCCATCTCTCCAGCCCCTAGTCTATTTACTTTTACATGAAAACTATCTTATCACACGTGAGGGCATGAGTTGAAGACATTTGGTTAATAAAAGAGGTAAGCTGAGGAAGTCTCATGAACGATCCTGACAAGCAGAGTGAAGGCTGAAAGGAAAAATTCTCCCATGGATTTTTGTACATAGGGGTACAAGGAAAAAGTGTTTGGGGTACACTCTATTGGATAAAGCCAATCAAAAGCAATTTAAAACCTATTTCAGTGGCTCGTGAGTCTTTTAAGAACCTTGAGAGTGACACTTGGCACGTACATTAAGGGCTTTCTTTATGATGTGTCCAATATACCCTCCATGATGACCCGGCTTTAAGAACATCAGATCTGTTATCTCAAAAAAAAAAAAAAAAAAAACTACCACAATAAATCGCTGTCATTTATCTATGCATTTTAAATGTACAAACAACTACACATTTTAGTGCCTAATGTGTCACCTCTATTAAAAGAATAATTTTCAAAGATAAAAAATTCATAGGTCTAATGCATTAACATATTTCAAAACAATCAACATATTTTTTTATTAATTTATTCTTGTTACATCTCGAAGTTTATCCAATCCCTTGTATTTTCCCATTCTTCCCTCCCTCCCATTTTCCCATTATTCCCCTCCCCTATGACTGTTCCTGAGGGGGATTACCTCCCCCTGTAAATGTTCATAGGGTATCAAGTCTCTTCTTGGCAACCTGCTGTCCTTCCTCTGAGTGCCACCAGATCCCCGCCTCCAGGGGGCATGGTCAAATGTGAGGCACCAGAGTACGTGAGAAAGTCATATCCCACTCTCCACTCAACTGTGGAAAATGTTCTGACCATTGACTAGATCTGGGTAGGGGTTTAAAGTTTACCTCCTGTATTATCCTTGGCTGGTGCCTTAGTTTGAGCGGGACCCTTGGGCCCAAATCTGCCTATCATAATGTTCTATTTGTAGGTTTCTAGGACCCTCTGGATCCTTCTACTTTGCTATTCTCCCATGCTTCTCTCATTTAGAGCCCCAATAGGATGTCCTCCCCCTCTGTCCCAGTTTCCTGGTAAGTGAAGGCTTTCGTGGGACATGCTCCTTGGGCTAGTATGCAGATATAAGTGAGTATATAACATTTGAGTCTTTCTGCTTCTGGATTAACTCACTCATTATGATCATTTCTAGCTCAATCCATTTATCCACAAATTTCGGGAATTCCTTGTTTTTAATAGCTGAGTAGTATTCCATAGTGTATATGTACCACAGTTTCTTTATCCATTCTTCTACTGAGGGACACTTAGGCTGTTTCCATGTTCTGGCTATTATGAATAAGGCTGCTATGAACATGGTTGAGCAAATTTTCTTGTTGTGTGCTGGAGCATCTGCTGGGTATATTCCAAGGAGTGGAATAGCTGGGTCTTGAGGAAGCCCTATTCCCATTTTTCTGAGATAGCACCAGATAGATTTCCAAAGTGGCTGTACTAGTTTGCATTCCCACCAGCAATGAAGGAGTGTTCCTCTCTCCCCACATCCTTGCCAGCATGTGGTGTCACTTGAATTTTTGATCTTAGCCATTCTGATGGGTGTAAGAATCTCTGAGTTGTTTTGATTTGCATTTCCCTGATGACTAAGGAGGTTGAGCATTTCTTTAAGTGTTTCTCAGCCATTTGATATTCCTCTGTTGAGAATTCTCTGTTTAGTTCCAAGCCCCATTTCTCAATTGGGTTATTTGGTTTGGTGGTGTTTAATTTCTTGAGTTCTTTATATGTTTTGCATATTAGACCTTTGTCAGATGTAGTGTTGGTGAAGATCTTTTCCCAGTCTGTAGGCTGTCGCTTTGTTCTCTTGACAGTGTCTCCTGCCTTACAGAAGCTTCTCAGCCTCATGAGGTCCCATTTATTAATGGTTGACATTAAGGCCTAGGCCGTTGGTGTTCTGTTCCTGTGCCAATATGTTCCAGGCTCTTCCCCACTTTTTCTTCTAAGTGACTTAGTGTCTCTGGTTTTATGTTGAGGTCTTTAATCCACTTGGATTTGAGTTTTGTGCAAGGTGACAAATATGGGTCCGCTTGCATTTTTTTACACATAGACCTCCAGTTAGACCAGCACCATTTGTTGAAGATGCTATCCTTTTCCCATTGAATGGATTTGGCTTCTTTGTCAGAACTCAAGTGACCATATGTGTGTGGATTGTTATCTGGGACTTTGATTCGATTCCACTGATCCATCAGCCTGCTGCTGTGCCAGTACTATGCTGTTTTAATAACTATTGCTTTATAGTACAGTTTGAGATCGGGTATGGAGATTCCTCCAGAGCACCTTTTATGGTACAAGGATTGTTTTAGCTATTCTGGGTTTTTTTTTTTCCATATGAAGGTCAGAATTGAACTTTCAATGGCCTTAAAAAATTGTGTAGGTATTTTGATAGGGATTGCATTGAATCTGTAGATTGCTTTTGGCAGGATGGCCATTTTTACTATGTTAATTCTCCCAATCCTTGAGCAAGGAAGATCATTCCATCTTCTCAGGTCATCTTCAATCTCTTTCTTCAGAGTTTTGAAATTTTTTTCAAACAAGTCCTTCACTTGCTTAGTTAGAGTAACTCCTAAATATTTTATATTGCTTGTGGCTAATGTGAAGGGTGTGGTTTCCTAATTTCTTCCTCTGCAAGCTTCTCATTTGTGTATAGGAAGGCTACAGACTTTTTTGAGTTAATTTTGTATCCATCTAATTTGCTGAAGGTGTTTATCAGCTGTAGGAGTTCTTTGGTGGAATTCTGAGGGTCACTTATGTACACTATCATATCATCTGCAAATAGGGATAATTTGACTTCCTCCTTTCCCATTTGAATACCCTTGATCTCCTTTTGTTTTCTTGTTGCTCTGGCTAAAACTTCCAGTACTATATTGAAGAGATATGGAGAGAGTGGGCAGTCTTGCCTTGTTCCCGATTTTAGATGGACTTCCTTGAGTATCTCGCCATTTACTTTGATTTTGGCTATTGGCTTGCTGTATATAGCCTTTATTATGTTGAGGAAAGTGCTTTGTATCCCCGATCTCTCTAAAACTTTAAACATGAATGGGTGTTGGATTTTATCAAATGCTTTCTCTGCATCTAAAGAGATGATCATGTGGTTTTTATTTTCAGTTTGTTTATATGGTGCATTACATTGATGTATTTCCGTATATTAAACCATCCCTGCATACCTGGAATGAAGCCTACTTGGTCATGATGAATGATATCTTTGATGTGTTCTTGTATTTGTTTTGCAAGTATTTTATTTAGTATTTTTGCACCGATGTTCATAAGAGAAATTGCTCTGAAATTCTCTTTCTTTGTTGAGTCTTTGTGAAGTTTAGGTATCAATGTGACTATGGCCTCATAGAATGAGTTTGGTAATGTTCCATCCATTTCTATCTTTTGGAGTAGCTTGAAGAGTATCAGTATTAGCTCGCCCTTGAAGGTCTGGTAGAATTCTGCACTGAAACCATCTGGCCCTGGGCTTTTTTTTTTTTTTTTTTGGTTGGGAGACTATCAATGATTGCTTCTATTTCTGTAGGGGAAATGGGACTATTTAGCTTGTTTATCTGTTCTTCACTCAACTTTGGCAAGTGAAATTGATCAAGAAAATCATCCATTTCCCTTAGATTTTCAAATTTGGTGGCATATATGCCTTCAAAGTAGGATCTTATGATTCTTTGTATTTCTTCAGTGTCTGTTGTTATGTCTCTCTTTTCATTTCTGATTTTGTTGATTTCAATACTGTCTCTCTGCCTTTTAGTTAGTTTGGCTAACGGTCTGCCTATCTTGTTGATTTTCTCAAAGAACCAGTTTGGCTAACGGTCTGCCTATCTTGTTGATTTTCTCAAAGAACCAGCTCTTGGTTTTTTTGATTCTTTGGACTGTTTTCTTAGTTTCTAATTTGTTAATTTCAGCCCTGAGTTCAATTATTTCCAGATATCTACTCCTCTTGGGTGTTTCTGCTTATTGTTTAAGATGCAAAACTACACGTACTCCTAGTGCACACTTCTCAAAGTGTGCCCCGTTATTGACGGCCTTGGCTGAGATACTATGAGAAATGCTTGATATTTAAAAGGTTATTTTTAAGTTCATTTATTTACTCACTTTACATTTTGACTGCAGGTCCCTCCCTTCCATACTTTTCCCCTTTACCTCTCTCCCCTTCTTCTAAAAAAAAAGGAGAACCCCAAACCTCAACTTAATTATTCCTAGAAACCATTTTTCCCCATACCTATACGGTACTGATATGGCTGTTTTGATGCATTTTAAATATTGACTATCTTATAAAATTAGCAAATTTCCTAAATTCATTTTTAAATTACTATTTGTTTGTATTCTTTCACAAATAATTTGATGATCACATGTTATTGTTTGTTCTTTGGCAGTTTCACAATAGTTGAAAAAAGGTTGAAAAATGACATTTATATAATTATTCTCTTCACATTACTCTCTTTAACCTCCCTTTTAACCATAACACACACACACACACACACACACACACACACACACACACACACACACACACGAACACATCTGAAGTAGACGTTTCTGGTTTCTTTGAAGATTCAGTTGTGTCACATGGTGTTTTTCTGAGAGCTGTCTTGTGAGAGGTCACGCAATGTTTTTCTGGAAGAGAGGGCAGGTGCTGTTTTGCTGGAAGCAGACACGTGAGAGAGTCCATGGTGGCAGGAAGGAGTATAAAAAGGACCATGGACAGAAAAGGCTTTTTGGCATTTCTACACCATGCAACACTTCGCTGGTCTTTGCTAGACTTAGCTGGTCTTCGCTGGCCTTTATTTCAGAGAGAAACATTCCAGGGAACTTCTCGGCACCTGTACAGATTCCTGTGCTAATTGGTGTTGGCTTTTGCACTGGAGTTCTGGTATCCTGAAAAGGGAAGGTGGAATTAACTTAAAGAGGTACATCTGAACAGGCCCACAAACCCTTTTCCCTATTAACATTCTTTCACCCTTTCCTCTGGTTGGTGGGTTAGAAGTGAGGGTAAAGTGTTTAAGAACCTTAAATAAAGTAGGTTTTGAGACATCTAAGCCTACACACACTCACATACACACATTGATGAATACACAAACTTCCACCAGAGGCTTTCCCAGATTAATAACCTTGGGTTTTGTTTCATGAAACATTTACTTGTTTTGTCATAGACAACCCTTTGGGTTGGAAACATCCAAGGGAGTCATTTCTGGGTAAGAGAGCTATGTAATTATGAAGTAACAACTTTGTATTCCTGCACTAGGTCTACACAAGGTGGGTTGTCAAGAGACAGGCATACACAGGGAAAGGGTTCAAGAGGCCTTGTGCCTCACTGCTGAGATATTTGTCACTTGTGGATTTGAGGAGAGGGGTCTTGTTATTTTCATTTCCATGTTTTTGTAATTATAAGTAAAAATAAATCTGTCTGCCATTATATAAACAAGACATCAGTTGTTTATGAAAGCAGATACATTTGATCAAACAAAAATGAGGACAGATATGAAAATTTTGTAGTGCTTTGACTTCCCCACGGATTCCTGCATTTTTAGATTTCCGGGAAATCTGTTTGTGGGAGAACTGTGAGGCCATATCTAAAGTAGAGATGTCAATCAGATGCAATGGTGAGGGAAGCCATATGGCTCACTGTATTTCCCATGTTGGAAAAATGGCAAATTGAACACTCAGTTGCTACCATTACAACTTTCTCTACTGTGTAGAGAAAATATACACTGTAGCAAATGAATTCACCTCATTTTTTTTAATGAGCTCACACCTAACATCCTAGTATTTGACAGGCTGAGGCAGGAGGATTACTGAGTTGGAAATTAGTCTGGTCTACAGTGGGATGTCTTGTCACAAAATGGCATCTAAGGCTCTAGGAATGTTTTGGAAAAGGAATAGAAGGATTGTAAAAACTAGTAGATCAGGGAGTTTGTTGTGAGGCTGTGCTCCTAGCAATTTCAGAGGCTGCACTCATGAAGTCTCACCAACACGACTGTCTGAACACGAGATGAACTAGGAAAGCAATACACATGCCAAAGTGGACAGGAGAAAGACCATGAGGCCTCAAACTTACACAAAGAACTATAGGCAACAAAGGAATGCTACACACAGAAAAAAAGTCTTTCTCAAGGAAGGGAACACCGGTTGTTTATCTAATACCACAGAGTCAATCCTGAAAAAAAAAAATACATACAAGTAACATAATAAGAATGACCAGGATATATTTATAATTATATATATAATTTTATTTAACTATATCATGTTCTGATTCTGTGAAAATGTTTTCTAAGAATGCTTCTTTACCACAACAAGTACCCATTTTGTTAAAAAGGGATTTCATTTCTCCTTTTGCGTCTCCTTGTAGCTCTGCTTTTGGTTCCCACAAGGCTTCTGATTTTGCACTATCCTCTTACATATAATAATGACAATGTGATTGACCCAGTATTCACTGTAAACATCGCTGCATTATTGATGGCTCGTGTTTGTTTCACACATGTTTATAGTATTGTATGCAGCATATTATGTGTGAAGCATAAAATATAATACGTACAAATATACACCCCTATGTTACTAACAACCATAACCTCAGATTATGGATTTTATAAAATAATTTTCAATTGATAAACTGTTCAACGTTGAGTAGATTGCAGGGAAACAAAAGAAATATAGTATAAGAAAAGCTTTATAATGTAAGAGAGTGCAAAGATTTTTCTTATAATTCCTGGGTGAAATTTAACTTTGATAAGTTTCTTGATAATGGTATAAAATGCTACATGGAATAAGGGATAATGTACACGACATCTTACTGTTAATGTTCCAGGATTAATATGAGGGTCTGTTCCTAGTCTTGCAGTGTTTTTTATGCTGTGGTGGGGTGATATCCCTGGGGGGCCTGCTTTTTTCTGAAGGGAAACAGAGGCGCAGTGGACCTGGGAGAGAGGGAAGGTATGTGGAGGGGGAACCAGGAGGAGTGGAAAGAGGGGAGGCTGAGGTCAAGATGTGTTGTATAAGAGAATCATACATAAAAAGGAAAAAGACTAATAGGCTGCATACAGTCGATGAGAAGTGCTGTATTTAAATGGTTCTTGGTCTTTCAACATAAAGAATTTCAATAAAGCTAAGAAGGAGATTTTAATTGGAACGTTCAAGCTCCATGCTGGGCTCAGCGAACAGTTCATGAGTATGAGGGGCACAGCACTTGCCCTGCTTCTGTGCCACTACTTATAAATCTTGTTTATAAAAGTTGAGATCAAGGGTAATTACAGAGTTAATCAATGAAGAAAATGAGTGTCCACTCAACATGTTCTGGATAATCCAGAAAAATTTGATATGACTTTTGAAGGCCAGGGTGACATAATGAAAATCATAAAATGACCAGTCAAACATTTCTTCTAGCCTCTTTAGAGGAAAAAAAAATCAATTATTAAACTGGGAAATTAACAGGCATTATCTGGGCCATTGTCTATATCTCATGGCCAATGTCTTAATTATTTAAAGTAGAAAAATAAGAAATTATATTTAAAATTATATGTAAAGATTTCCACTGATTCCTGCATATTACAGTGCTATTTTTATTGCCTCCCTTTTCATATAATTCATGCTTTAAATTGAACACACAGAATCAAATCTATATCTTCAGTCTATGTAATGCATGGGAAATTGTTTTAATGCTGTCTGCTTTTTTTATACATGTAACATAATAATAATATGTGTTTTGAAAGGTTCTGTGCTTATATAAGTGATGTAAGGTAATGTTAAATTCTTTGTGTAGTGCCCATCACATAGTAAATATTTGGTGAAGTGTGGGGGAATGGATATCAGAAAAAAAAAATCCCAAAATGATAAATATGTGGGTACACCAGAGAGGGTTTACAGGGAAGAAAGGGAAGAGGAAATGATGTAATCACATTATAATTGCAAGACTTCAAAATATATTTTAAAGCATCATTTTAAAAAATAGGAGAATGGCATTTCAAGAAACGTTTTACATCTCACTTAATTTTAAAACAATAGTATAAAGAACAATCATTTCTCTTGTTTAGCAGATGAGGAAAATGAGGCAACTTGTTAAGGTTATACATCTGCCAGAAAACAGAACATGAATTAAACATATAAAGGTAGTATCGTGCTATTATTGTCATCATCACTATCGTCAGTGCATGCTGCTATCTCTGTAGCAGACTAGGCTATAAAAACGAGCTGTTGGTACTTCCAAAGATAATTGCCTCCCCTTGGAAGAAATCCAGAACAAGCCCACATTAAGCTAAATTCTGCATTAGAGTGGGCTGTCATACAGTTGGGAGGATTTATTCCAAGCACCTAGAAGGCACATGAAAGATGAATACATAGAAGTCATCTTTTCTTTTCTTTGAACATATCCCAACGCTGTGAGGAAAA
This sequence comes from Acomys russatus, assembly GCF_903995435.1. NCBI lineage: Eukaryota > Metazoa > Chordata > Mammalia > Rodentia > Muridae > Acomys > Acomys russatus. The sequence continues at coordinate 36,581,975 of NC_067153.1, forward strand.
GGGGAGCAAAATCATTTTATATGTGCACAGAGGCATTTTTAAATAGCCACGTAATTGATGTATCCAGATGTCACCCTCTGAGAAAGCAAACACAAGGCAAAGTGAGGCATGCATTACATGAAGTGCTATCTCTCTTGTTAATGAATAATAAAACTTAAGAGGATTTCATGTAAACATATGAGCCTAGATTGATGGAGTTAAAATATGAAAGGAGTAGAATGTTCAGAAGCCAACTTTTTAAAAGCTTATTACTCAAATTACTTTCTCATCATATCTCTTTGTACAATTATAAAAACTGTGAAGTTAATAAACTTTGGATATAATTTAATAGTCAATTTCTATTTTCTTAAGTAAAACATCCATGATTTAAGATCATATCTGTGTGTTGTCATTATTTTGAAACACTAATATCAAGAGCAATTTCACAGAAATGTTATAGTATGTCACCCAAATTGACCTCAGCTATAACATTAATATAAATTAAAGATGAATAATATTATTTTCAATATTTTATAATAGAATTTCCAATGTGTTTCAAATGACTTTTAACATTTACTTTTATAACTGTCACCAACAGAGTGAGACAATTTGAGGCATGTCATGATGACAATGCTAGTCTATATGAGCCACTGTGAGAATTCACATGCTTAGCAAAGGGCTTTGTGCTTAAAAAAAAATCATAATTTGTGTGTGTGTATGTGTGGCATACATGTGATCTATGTGCAGGTGTGTGGTTAGCATGTGCCTGTGTAAACAAACAGACTAGGAAAGGACTTTCCAAAAGGGTGTTCTGTTCTGACACCTTCCAGCTTATTCCCTTGGAGACAGGGTCTCCCCGAACCCAGACTTACACTGGTGTCAAGTGAGCCCAAGGAATCGCTCTTTCTTGTCCCCTATACAGCACTGGAATGACAGGCCGGCCACCACAGCTAGGTTTATATATGGGCTCTAGGAATGTGAACTCAGGTCCGCATGCTTGCATGGCAAGTGCTCTTACCCACTGAGCCATATCCTCGCACCCCCAGAGATGGTGAATATTACTATAATTACTTCCTTAGGACACCACCACAACCAAAGGCCAGAGACCTGTCAGTGTGACCCACAAGCCCCAGGAACCTTCTTCACCTAAAGTAATTCTGTAAAAATTTACCTGTCTCTCTGTTTTGATCAGTAAGGCTAGTGCAGACCTTTATTAATAATCCTAAAACCTAACAGAACCCTTTCAATAATTGAATCTCATCCTCAGTACAAAAGAGCACTCTATGGGTTTAAAAACAACATAGTATCTAAACACAATGATGCACTGCTTACTGGGATAATTCAGTCTGCATAGTGTCTGCTTGAAAGTGTTCTTTAGGGAAGTAAAAGTTTAATCAAATGGATAGCTACTAATAGAACCATAACCTAGAAACTCCGGAGCTAAAATAACTTATTGAGATATCTCTGCAGTTTTCACTGCCTATCTGAAAGCTCCACAAGAAGAGATTCTAGCCTGTTTTCTTCATAATGTACAGCACATCACTAACTCTGGCCCTTCATTAGACACATAAGACAAAGATCATCCTACTTTGATTTATTTGAAAATCAACAAGAATTACCATCTCCACATGTAACCCACAGGGGTATCCTCAGACATTTAGTACTATACTTGAACACGTGTTGAATGAGCCTAATTCACCCAACTTATCCGCCTCTGCTACTTCTTCCATTAAGTGGACACGTGCATATCTCCTGGTGTTGTTAAGACTAAAGAAAATATTATAACAGTAGCGAGTCTACAAAACTTCTTGGTATAAAGTTAGCAGGCAAGAAACGTTTGCTCATCTTTATTAACACTGGATGTTTTTCAGAGGTACCCAGGTCCTCCTCCGTAAAAAAAAAAAGTAACAATGGGAAGTCCCACAGTCAGGTGGCAAAGTCAGACCTAAACAACCAAGTGCCCCACCAGTGGAAAAGCCCTCCTCACCACAATAAACTGGATACATTCTAAAACTATTTACTAAGAAATAACAAAAGGGAGCCGGCTTCACTTTCCCTGGCGAACGCTAGGAAATACTGGGCATAAACTGTTGCTAGACATAATGATACACCCCTATCCAGGTTGGGGAAGTAAACTATAACTGTTCTACCCCTGCTTCACAGCATTTTACCAGTTTAGAAATGCTGGAACATTTTTGTGGACACAGATGGTGGGGAATAGAAACCAAATGCAACAATTCCTGAAGCATCCTCCTAAGGATGGTTGTACTATTAAGTGTCACTAATCACTCCTTTCCTCCCTGCCTCTAGCCTCCCTCTTTCCTAACCTTCTACCCTCTAAGTAGCTGGCCACTGCGGGGCGCTGGTTCCGGAGGAGCTCTAACCAAAGGTTAGGGATGGGGGCATAACTTTCCACCGAATCCCGAGGACACCAGTCAAGATGCATAGAGGCAGAGCGCAGAAGAAAAAGCTGGCTATAGGGGAGGGGAATAAGGGGAAAATGGGAGGGAGGGAAGAATGGGAGGATACAAGGGATGGGATAACCATTGAGATGTAACAAGAATAAATTAATAAAAATTTTTTAAAAAGTAAAAAAAAAAAAAAAAAAAAAAAAGACCTGTGCTGTGAGCAGTCTTCCTTCCTGACTGGTGAAGTCAGAATTCTCACGTGTAGACCAGAAGCTTCATGAGCTGAGCAATTCCCAGGTGTGCCTGAAGTTGCAGGTGAGTCACTATCGCTGCTCCCGCACCCCACCCCACCCCCCAGCCCTGTGTCCAACAGGTTGGCTGGGGACAAAGCTCTTAGAGGTCGTTAGGTATACTCTACTAATCTCACCTGATCTCCGGAATTTATCTTCTCCTTTAACCGTGAGGTCGCTGTAACTTAAACTCTTGCCTCAGCCCACGCTTGTTCTATTCCCTGTCTTTGTGCCTTCCTCTTTTTCCTAAAGTGGGAGCTCCTTTTTGTGCTGGAGAACGCACCCAGAATGTCTCTTCTGAGGAAACTTAGGAAGTGTGCAGTGTCCCCATGGGCACCAGGTGGGCTGCAGTCCCATAGTTCTTACTGACTCACTGGAACTTCACCTAAAAGGATTGTTTTTCAACGAGAAGCTGGAAACCTAAGGCGAGTGTTGGGCGGGGCGGCGGCGGGGAGGGGGGCCGGGGAGGAATCTACCATGAATGACAGATGGGAACCAGAGATAAAGAGGGAAGAAATCTTGAGTCAGGTGCCCCAGACATGCTCCCCCAGGTGTTCACAGCCTCAGAGAACACCACAGACCTTACAGTAGAAGAGGGAAGGCTTAGGACTCAAATCCTGCCTTTTTCAGAACTTTTAGTCTGTAACTGGGCAGTAGTAGCCAGGGTCACCATCCCCGTTCCTTGCACCTGACAGAGTCCTGCTCTCTTTGTGTCTGCCTTCCAGATCCACCCACTCCTATTCCCTCCCTTGCCCAACTCCACCACCCAGAGCCGCCAGATATTCAATCCACACACCCTGTAGGGGTGGCGGGGGGAGGGGGAGCCGAAGGGGGATGTTTCTGAATTACAAAGTTGAGAGAAGAGGATGTCTATATCTAGGAAGGACCGGAGCGACAGAATGTGTGTCTCAGGGCTGTCCCCTGCATGGAGGATGCATGACTGCACGACTGGTTCTCTCCTCCCTGGCGCGACCACTCCGGTGCTCCCAGCCTCCACGCTCTACAGCGCACTCGCAGCTCCCTAGCGACACCAGCCATCAAGCTAGGGGGTGGAGAGAGTAGGGGTGCACGAGTGGGAGGCTTCTCCCTCCGGAGCCTGGGAGATCCCTGCCGCCAGCAGGGGCCGTGCCACCGCCCTCGCGGGGACCCGAGCTTCGATCCAGCGCCTTCCCAACTTCTTGGTGCCCTCAGACCAAGGCGGTAGGAATGGATCTGTCACCTCGCAACCGGCCACTGCTGGACTCCTCGTCGCTGGACAGCGGATCCCTGACCTCGCTAGACTCAAGCGTCTTCTGCAGCGAGGGTGAAGGGGAACCCTTGGCTCTGGGGGACTGCTTCACGGTCAACGTGGGCGGCAGCCGCTTCGTGCTTTCGCAGCAGGCTCTGTCCTGCTTCCCCCACACGCGCCTGGGCAAGCTGGCTGTGGTGGTGGCCTCCTACCGCCGCCTGGGTGCCCTAGCTGCCGCCCCCAGCCCCCTGGAGCTTTGTGATGATGCTAATCCGGTGGACAACGAGTACTTCTTTGATCGCAGCTCTCAGGCATTCCGCTATGTCCTGCACTACTACCGCACTGGCCGTCTGCACGTCATGGAGCAGCTATGTGCTCTCTCTTTTCTTCAGGAGATCCAGTACTGGGGCATCGATGAACTCAGTATCGACTCCTGCTGCAGGGACAGGTACCCACAGGGAGCGGCAGTTGGGCGGGAAGGCAGAAGGGGGTGGTGAGAAGGCAGGGCAATGGCTTGAGGCTTTGTGTGAGCTTGCCTACTCCAGCCCTGCGAATAGGTGTGTCTACCTCTTGGCTGGAAGGTAAAGCGTTTGCATGAGGCTAGAAATCAATCCTAAAGACAACTTGTGCATCGAACTTTAAAACAACCACAACAAAAACTTCTTGATTCATTTCTCCCAGAAACTAACACTCAAGATTTCTTGTGAAAGTCTAGGCAGGTTAGACTTACAATAAACATTTGGTAATTAAACAGCTGAATCAGATTAACTATGTCCCCAAAGATACATATGAATGAGAGGTTTTGGTTTAGTATCATTCGCCAAATCAGGGCTTTAGCTGTGAAAAACTTGCTTGAAGGACCTCATCAGGTCCTGAAAAAGAGTTGATTCCGTGAGTGATTATGATAGGAAGAATGACTTACTCTTGCCCTGTCATTACTACCATTTCTTCATGAATATTTTTCTTTTATATGCACAACTAGTTCAGGTAGCAAACACATGTTTTTGTCACCAGAAAATAAGTCATAAAAATTCATTGATCCAAAGTTGCTTGCTTATGTATAAATCCTATCTGCATAAATTTCTACTAAGCCACAAGTGGGAGATTTGGCAGGGACCACTCTGGGCAAAGTCTGAATATATAGTTCTATATTTTATCCATATATAAATGTGACTTCTCTGTCAATTTTAATTATTTTGTCCTTCTGTGTGTTTTGTTAAAATTAATCACAAAGTTGTCTTCCCTGAAAGATACTTCAGAAGAAAGGAGCTGAGTGAAACACTTGACTTTAAGAAGGACACAGACGACCAGGAAAGCCAACATGAGAGTGAACAGGACTTCTCACAGGGACCATGTCCCACCATCCGTCAAAAGCTCTGGGACATCCTGGAGAAACCTGGGTCTTCCACAGCAGCCCGGATCTTCGGAGTGATCTCCATCATTTTTGTGGCAGTGTCCATTGTCAACATGGCCTTGATGTCAGCTGAGTTAAGCTGGCTCAACCTACAGCTGCTGGAGATCTTGGAGTATGTGTGCATCAGCTGGTTCACCGGGGAATTCATTCTACGCTTCCTTTGCGTGAAGGACAGGTGTGGCTTCCTGAGGAAGGTGCCAAATATCATAGACCTCCTTGCCATCTTACCCTTCTACATAACTCTTCTGGTGGAAAGCCTGAGTGGCAGCCACACCACACAGGAGCTGGAAAACGTGGGGCGCCTGGTCCAGGTCTTGAGGCTCCTCAGGGCTCTGCGCATGCTAAAGCTGGGAAGGCATTCTACAGGTATTCATATTTTATTGGTGCCTTTCGGTTTCCCTTTGTTTATAAGCTTTAGATAGATGAGGAAAGGACCATATTCCATGTTTACCCATCTGTAGCTCTTAGAAAGTACTAGAAAGAAAAATCTTCAGGACGTTATCACCAGCATAGAGCTCTCTGTCATGCACTTTCTGTCCACAAGACTTGAACAATTTGGGTGATCTTTTAAACTCAGTTTATTAGATCTCAGTGCCATATATATTTTACACTATTAATGCACAACACACACATTCTTCCCATATATATAATATATACATGTATACATATATATCACATTCTTCTCAAAGGTCACACATAAAACATACATAAATGGCATGTAAATTATAAACTATAATAGGGCCATAAGCTACTTTATTTTCCATTTCCAAGAAATATTTGAGATGTGTGGCCTATAAAACATATATATATATATGTATGTATATATATATATATATATATGTGTGTGTGTGTGTGTGTGTATATATGTACTTTATTCTTGACAAGAGAGAAGAGCCTTTCTTAGTCATGGCAGAAGAGAGGGGGTCAGGTGTTGATGGCTTTCCAATAATTTTTTATGAATAAATAGAATAATTTTCCTCTGGAAGAAAGAGATGGCTGTAATTGAGTGTCTTATTTAGTATTGGAGGATTTTCTTAAATTTTGAAGAATTTGAAAACTCAATGAACATTCTCTAGAAAATTAATACACAACACACACACACACACACACACACAAACTTGCCCTTGAAAACTATTGCCAATGCTAATGGAGACTGAGTAGAGCATTTAAAAAGAATTGTTATACTCTGAAAGTAATGGTGCTCAGTAGGTGATTTGGTGACTATTGAATAATCTAGGCTAATCAAAGCTAGAAAGGGTGAATATTCCCACAATTTGGGTAAAATACACATTCTCAACCCCAGATGTCAGAAGGTCAGATTTTAGTATACAGATTAGTTTCTGGACAATGCACTTGAATAGGTATGTAAATATTTTTCAGCTAGGTCATTTGGGAGCCATCAATGTTTTGAGAAACACTGAAGCATCATGCATAATAATACAACAAACACATATGCACGCATGCACATGTGTTTACAGAGTACTACTTTCATGAATGTCCACAAAGAAATACCTGAATGAGCACTGTAAGACTGGTGGTAGCTATGTCTCCCTACCAACTTAGGGAGAAATTAACCTGAAATTTCTTTTTCTACATCTCTGTAATTAAAATTTGTCCTACAAAATTCTAGTCATGTATTTTTCTCTTTAGTATGATATGCCAAGTATCTGATAATGGGGTTTCCAAGAACTTTTACAAGTAACACTCTTTGTTTCCTGACACAGATAATGGGATGCTTTCTTTGAGTATTTATAAACCCTTCACAGGATTCAATTTATAAAACGCTGGGAGCTACATTTTTTTTTTCCAAAAGAAAGGAAAAGAGAAATAATAGTAATTTCCACAGTGTCGACTTCTTCAAATTTTTCCCCAGTTCTAAAGCAATTGCAATGTGTCAACAAAGTTTCAATTCTTTTAAAATGTATGGCAAATGCATAAATAGCCACATATATAATCTCCATATACTTAGAATTTTTGTTGAGAGATATTACATAATAATGGTTAGGATCCCCAACAGTATACATCCTGCCTTCTGTGGTTTTGTCCTGGATCCACTAGCCCTGCAAGTGTTGAACTCCTCATCTGTAAAATAACATACAATGACAATATCTGCCACATACTATTTTTGAGGAGTGTCTAAGTTTATATATACTGAGAGCATTTTATCTTTAAATGGAATCAGTTGATCTAAATAGCATATTTCTTATCACATAGTGTCCATTTATTTCTGAGCTGTCATTCCATATAGACACAGCAAAGACAATTTTCTAATGAAGTAGTACAAAGTTATTCTGGAAGACATTCATTTGCCTTTAAACTACAAAATCAATATGCATTGTATTTCTTAAAAGACGATAATAAGGCTAAACTAACTCAATGTTTGAAGAGCAAACTTCAAAACAAGTAAACTAAGGGTAGTATTATAATGCATTTGAATTCATCTCTGAAGGTGAATAGCAATAAAAATCATTCTTAAAAAGTATTAATTTGGGCTTTCAACAGCAACTTCTTTGTGCTGTCCTGTTGAATGACTTCAAAACCCAAACTCTTGGAAACATTTCTAAAATCCTGGGGAATGTATCTCATTAGTAAGTTCAAACTAGGTTTTATTACTCTCCTTAACATGTAGGCTTTCTACAGGTGGTACTGGAATCTTATGTGTTTCTCATAGTTGCTAAATTTTTCACATCACTCCATTTCTATACCTTTTGTAATGCAATGAAAGAATATGTTGCTTGACTTTATCTTTTTTCAGTAAATCAGAAATATTAGTGGACCAAGGAAGATAAGCATTAGAATTTCAATGGTTATTCTTGGAATTCCAGAACCTTATTTGACCCTGGTAAGAACAGGTTCTGGGTACACATTTTATGTCAGTTTTGCCACTGATGCCTAACTTACTCATAACATCATTGCCATGGCTGTCAGGCAATGAAATGTCTGATTGTATTAAGCTTTAGTGTGAGTAAGAAGATAAGACACAGAAGCAGGCAGTTCTCCGAGTTCAAGGCGAGCCTGGCCTAAAGAGTGAGTTCCAGGACAGCCAGGACTACACAAAGAAACCTTGTCTCAAATAAAAAAAAAAAAAAAAAGCAAATAAGAAAAGAAAAGAAGACACAATACATGAGAGCAACATGAAAATGGTGTTAAACAGAAGTGCAGAAACGATACCTTGAAAGCCAGGCTTGATCGAGTGAGCCTTCCAAAAGCATCCCTGAAAAGAACTTTCATCACATAAGACATCACATCAACCTAAGACAGCCTCTGCCTGTCTTTCAGTCTCATTTTTCACATTAAAAAGGCAGAAATAGCATGAACTTGATGACTATACAAGTAAATGAATGTTAGAGTTCTCTTTATCCTTCTAGACTTGGTCCCACCAACAAGGCTGTAAGCTTTCTGGGAAAAGAGGTCATAATTCAGTCTTCATAGTATCCCCAGAGCACTGCCCAGCATATTAGTTATGCAGAACATGCATGTGGGAAGATTGCAAAGAGGGAGAGGGGAAGGAGAGAATCACCATGGGAGAAGGATGCTTATGCCTAACAGCACCTCTTCTCTTGCAGGACTGCGCTCTCTTGGGATGACAATCACCCAGTGCTATGAAGAAGTTGGCCTACTGCTCCTGTTTCTGTCTGTGGGGATTTCTATCTTTTCAACAATAGAATACTTTGCAGAGCAAAGCATTCCCGACACAACCTTCACAAGTGTTCCTTGTGCATGGTGGTGGGCCACAACATCCATGACGACAGTAGGATATGGGGACATTAGACCAGACACCACCACAGGCAAAATTGTGGCCTTCATGTGTATCCTATCAGGAATCCTTGTCTTAGCCTTGCCTATTGCCATTATTAATGATCGCTTCTCTGCTTGCTACTTTACCTTGAAACTCAAGGAAGCAGCTGTGAGACAGCGTGAAGCTCTCAAGAAGCTTACCAAGAATATAGCCACTGACTCATACATTAGTGTTAACTTGAGAGATGTCTATGCCCGGAGCATCATGGAGATGCTTCGCTTAAAAGGCAGGGAGAGAGCAAGTACTAGAAGCAGTGGTGGCGATGATTTCTGGTTTTAAGTTTACCTTCAGCTCATTTACAAAACCTATGTACATTTGACTGGATTGATGAAGCCTTGCTACTATGGATATCTGTATATTGATGATGAGTTTCCTTAACACTTCTCATCTTCTTTCTGCTGTATCGATTACCAGGAATATTTAACATCTCCTGTATAGCAACTCCTGATTATTTTGACACACATGTCTTCAACATAGCCAGTTAATACAAACAAAATCAATTGGGAAAAGAAACATAACTCAATTTTCAAATATGAATTAATATAATTTCATATATCAAAGTTTAAAGGTTCATGTGTCATTATTTTTAGGTTTTCAAGTGTGTGTGTGTGTGTGTGTGTGTGTGTGTGTGTGTGTGTGTGTGTGTGAAATTTGAACTGCAAAGCCCAGGTCAAGGGGCGGGAATTAGTGAACATTTAAAAACACAGTGAACATCTTTTTGCTATTTAAATATTTTCTTCAAATAAATTATTTCTTTTTCTGTGTGTTAAAGCTGTTGATCATAATGATAAGCTTTGCAAGCAAATGCTCAAACTTAGTGGCTATCGAGGATGCCTCATTTTCCATCAAGTGCAAATCACTGGGTGTAAATGGACATAGCTCTGCCCTTCATCTGCCCAATTGCAGGAAGAAAACTCAGACAGTCAATTCAGTGAGTGAGGTTTCAAGTGCCTAGAGAGCTTCATTATCCCAGCTGAGCATGATGTGTGACCAAGAAAGTGGCATAGCTCTCTGTGAAAATTAAATGATTTGTAAAACATCTATCTCATTATGGATGAATTATTTAAGTTCTGCCTTTAAAGTCATGAATATGTAAAAGTGAAATAGTAAAGATCCTAAATTTACTCATCAAAAAGATTAGATGGTCTTTTCATAAGTGAAAATATGTTGAATGACATCAATAGATGAACTTGGAGATCTATTTATTTGTTAAAAAAATATTTCTCTAGGCAGCTATCTGACTGTTTAAGTGGATAACAAATGTTCAGACTTTGCAGGCTGTATTTTTGGGGTGTGTATTTACGATAATATTACAATGCCTAGACATTGTGGCACATAATTAAAGTGAAAGTTTTAAAGCTAAGAAGCAACCCTGGTTCTAAATATTATAAAAAGTAATATTTCCAAAAGCACAACAAAGAATTCCCATATTGCTTGCCTTCTTGATTTATGCAATAAAGTTTTTAAAGGCAATAAAATTGGTTTTGGGATAGAAATCTTACTCTTCCTATTTATAAAACAAATATACATAAAATGCATTTGCATACATACAGAATAACTACAATATCAAAACTTCATGGGAAACAGAATTAGGAAAAACACACTTAGAAGATATCTTGGCTGAAACAAATAGTAATAAACATTGAAGAACATGTTGATCTAAATCCTGGGGTGGTAATGCAAGCCCCAAGTCGCAGCACATGGAAAGCTGAACCAGAAGAAATGTAAACACAAGGCCATCTTAGACTGCATAGCACATTCAAGGTCAGCTTATGCAAAATATCAAGTTCAAGGACACATCAACTACAGAACAAGCCCAGGGAAAGGTAATGCATTGTCTCCAAAAAGGAAGAGATAATACTTTATCTTAATATGTGACTTGATAATTTGTGATGTACTGTTTGATATGTGGCTAAACATTTCACCAACTGTATTAAGGTATTCTACTACCAAGCAATCAAGACAGGTGCCAATTATTTCTAAGGTTCTAAGAACCTTTCTAATTTAGATATTTAAAATTTTTAATACTTAACACAGGACCAAGGAAATGCTTCCTATTCTCTGGCATTCATGATTAAATTCTGAACAGATTATCATGGCTTAAGCATTAAATTATATCCTACGTTACTTTAATTTACCTGACTTCTTTGCACTTCTCCTAAACTTTATAAGAACATTACAAAAATGAATAATATTAAAATAAATGTAGTTTTTAAAATATAGGTTCTTACTATGTAGCCCTGGTAGCCTAGAACTCACAGTGTAGCCTAGGCAATCCTCACACCCATACAGATCTGCCTGCCCCTGCTTCCCAGATGCTGGGATAAACCTTGTGCACCACTTCGTTCTCCAATATTTATCTTACAAAAAGACCTGAGCCCTACAGCAAGTCTGGGGACCACTAACCATGACATAAACCTACTCATAATCTGAGGTCAGACACAGAAAACAAATGTACTCTTGCTGTTCTAGAAATTTCTCCGGTGAGAATTGTGACTGGAGTATAATTTGTAGTCACTCTCAAATATTCCTAGTATGCAATTACTATTTTTGCATTCTTCTCAAAGTATATTTTTTCTACTTTTCTTTTATTGACAGTAGATTTTTAATATAACATACTTTGGTTAAGGTTTCTCCTGTCTCGACTCCTCTGAGATACTACCCATCTTCCCTCTCACCCAAATCCACACCCATCCTGTCTCCTCCTTAGAAAACAAACAGGTGTATAACAAATAATAATAAAATAAAACAATATTTAGAAAAACAAGCGAACAAAAACAGAAGAAAAGAGCCAAAAATAAATAAATAGATAAAAGCACAGGGAATACATATAGAAGCAGATGTGCACACATACACACACACACAGGAATCCCATTTTTAAAAACCTACAAAAATGGAAGCCATTATATATGCACAAAGTACTTATGAGGTTACAAAAAATTTAAACAAACAAACAAAAAAACCACCTTGACAAGAAGACATTATGAGACAAAGAAGCTCAGAAAAGGTCACTGGATTGTTTTGCCTTGGCCATCTACTGCTGGGCGTTGGGTTCATACCCCTAGTGAGACTACAATGGGGATAACTGATTTTTCATTTATGAGTGGTTATAAATTGGAGATAGCTTCTGGGTTAGGGATAGGATTTATGCTAAATTCTCCTGTTGGCTCTGGAACCCCATCTGATTCAGAACCAGACAAGCTCTATGTCTGCTGCCACAGTATCTGTAAGTTCATATGTGCATTGGGAATGCTGTGCTTAGAAGGCCTTGGTTTTCCATCTCCTCTGGTTCTTACAATCTTTCTGCCTCTTTTTCCACAGGATTCTCTAAGCCTAAAGGGGAGGGATTTGATGAAAATATCCCATTTAGGACTGAGCATTCCAAAGTCTCCTGCACTCAGAACATTGTCTGGCTGTTGGTCTCTGTATTTGTTCTAATCTACAACAAGAGGAAGCTTCTCTGATGACTGAACAAGGCACATGACTACGAATATAGTAGAATGTCATTAGGATTATACTTTTTCCATCTTCCTTAGGCAGAACAGTAGTATTTAGTGTTCCCCTTAAATCTCTGGGCTACTGGGTCTCTGGTTCTTGGCCACAGAATTAGTGTTGGAATGGGTTCCATCACATGGAGTGGGCCTTAAGAAAAATCAGATATGTTTGGTATGGTGATCTGAATAAAAGTGACACTTTTAGTTCCATTATTAGGAGGTGTGGCTTTGTTGAAGTGAGTGTGGCCTTGTCATAGGAAGTGTGTCACTGGGAGTAGGTACACTTTGAGGTCTCAAAAGCTCAAGCCAAGCCTAGTGACTCACTGTCTTTTTCTGCTGCTTACAAATCAAGAGAATTCTCAGCTACTATTCCAGTGCTGTGTCTGCCTGCTTGACACTATGCCTCCCTCTACGATGATAATGGACTAAATCTCAGAATTTTAAGCCAGCCCAATTAAATATTTTCCTTTATAATACTTGCCATGGTCATGTTTTGTCTTCACAGCAATAGAAACCCTAACTAAGACAATTGGTTACTTTCACAAGCTTTGTACCAAGATTACACTAGCACATGTTGCAGGCAGGTCATCATCGTAGATTGAAGATTTTGTAGCTGGGTTAGTGTTTACACTTCTCCTTTGGTAATGCACACAGTACCTTCCTGTATTCCTGGACTTTACACACTAGTCCATACTCCTAAAGTTAAAGTCACTAGGTAGTCACCAGCTTGACTTTTCTGTGTTCAATAAATTGTGTGTAGGTGTTAACTTCAGCTATAGGGCCTTGCTGTCTATGGAACACAGCAAAAACCTTGTGGGTTATTGAAGGTTCCCATGGTACTTCTTTGGCCAACAACTAAATTAGACATAATTCATTCATGGTTTCACTTGTTGATGAGAGTCTTCAAATTGGAGCTCCTTTCCTCTTCTCATTTTATCTTTCCATTCCCACCCCACACAATCTATCCATAACTATCTATTCTATTTATCCTTCTTAAAAGATCCATCCCTCTCCTCTAGTCCCTTACTTTATGCCAAATTATCAATTCAACAAATAATTACTTGTAACTCTATGAGCACTGGGCACTAGAGAGCACCTGGTAATCACAGTCAAGTGCTGTTTACCATTGTCTCTTTATTTAATATCCTATCCAATGACTTGTGGAGAAGACAAAGAATGAAAATGAGACAACAGACCAAAACTCTCCTAAGTCTCAATAGCCATTAGATGGCAAAGTCAGGGAAATGTTGATTTACCTGACCCTGAAGAATAGTACCATAAAGTCACATTGGAGATTCTTCCCCATACATTCACTGTGTGTTGAGAGAAGCGTTCACAGATGTGGAGTTGTATTTCCAAGAACAGTTGTGAAAGAATTTTCACCCTTATTGACACAAACATAAATTGTCTTTAAGATAATCAAGTTGAAATTTTATTATAAAAATTGTATGTTTATGTGCATGCATGCATGTACTTCCATGAAAACAGAGCACCCTAAAATATTTTCTGTAAATACAGCTTAACTACATAAATTTTGTCAAGATACAGGTATTTCTAAAAATATTTAAATGCCTGCAATTCTTTAAAATGCAATTGTTTAGGTGAACTTGTTGGGTTTTTTTTTTATTAAGTTATTTGTTTATTTTACATCCCAATCATAGCATCCCTTCCTTCCTCATGGTACCTCCATTCATCTTGCTTATCCCCACCATCCACCTCTCCTCCCCTTCTCCTCGGGAAAGGGGAGGTCTCTCATGGATATCAGCCAGCCTTGGCATATCGAGTTGTAGCAAGATTAGGCTCATCTTGTGCATGTTCTTCCGTTGAGGCTAGACAAGATAGCCCACTTCGTGGATGGGGACCCCAAAGGTAGACAGTGTAGTCAGAGGAAGCCCCTGCTCCTGCTCCCACCTGAAGACCTGGCTACACAACTGTTACATATGTGCAGAGCGTCTAGGACCTTCCCAATCATCTTTTCTGGTTGGCAGTTTAGTCTCTATGAGCTCCTATGGGCCCATAGTTGACTCTGTTGGTTTTTTGTGGTGTTCCTTGAGCCCTCTCTCTCCTTCAATCCTTCCTCTCCTCTTCGATAGTACCCACTTAGTGTTTGGCTGTAGGTCTCTGCATCAGTTTCCATCAGTTGTTTGGGTGAAGTCTTTCTGATAACATTTATGTTAGGCTCCTGTCTGCAAGTATAGCAAAATATTATTAATAATATCGGCATGTGCTCCCTCTCATGGCATGGTTCTCAAGCTGGGCCAGTCATTGGTTGGCTCTTCCCTCAAATTCTGCTCCATCTTTTACCCTTGCCCATCTTGTAGGCAGGACAAATTGTGCATCTATGGTTTTGTGGCTGGGTTGGTGTCCCAATCCTTCCATTGGAAGTCTTCCCCAGTTACAGGAAATGGCCTGTTCAGCCTCCATATCCCCCTTTGATAGAAAACCAATGTATTTGTTCAATGGCTATACATATAAGCAAACCCAATTTAACTTTAAAAATAAACCAAGTGAGAACTCTGTTTATAGTAATCATTGTGGAAGCATTGGGCATTCTTCAAACACTTATGAATTATAGCTGTAAAGCAATAATGAATTTATTTAGAAATGTAAAATAAATTAAGGTCTTGCTCTAAGATATCCAGAGAACACAAATTAACAATATGTCAAGGACCAGTAGCACGGTTCAGCAGATAAAGACATCTTCTGCCAAGACCAGTGAGTGACCTGTGTTGAACACTCTGCAACCATGGTGAGAAAAAGAAACAACTGACTCACAAAGGTTGTGTTCTTACATCCATCTATACTCCTATGTCATGGCCATGACCTTCACACACAGACACACACACACACACACACACACACACACACACATATAAACACACACACTAAAATGTAACAAAAATTGAATGCATGTAGTACAATGTTTGAATATTTTAAAAAACAAATGTATCACATCATATCCCTGCTTTGTTGTTTCTCCCATACATGAATGTATAAATATTCAAGAAATAGTCTGTTTATGACTTTAAGGTATAATGGTACTATGTAGAATGTAGAATGCACTAAGGAGTTAAATAAGGTCAAAATCTTGTTCTGAAAAAGTATCATTTTTACTACAATTAATAGACTAGCTCTTACAGCAAACATGTATGCTAACCCAAGCTAGCTGAGAAAAACATTATCTTCGAATAAGTTCATTTCATCAACATGAAAATCCTGTTCCTCTGAAAAATCAGGCTTCAATTTTCATCTTATCAGTCCTTCAGTTTTAGGTTAGGAATTGGTTGAAAAATGCTGTGTTTCAATGACTCCCTTAATGACAGCCCTTTACAGAATACCTCCAATCCTCTCTATAAGCCACTATGATATGTGTAAGAAAAGCTGTGAGGAGAACGTTATCAATAAGCCTCACCTGCTATTTTGAATGGAATACCTTAATAGTAATAGAATAGGGTGGACACTGACACTTTCCTGCCCTAGCTTCGTACATATTATAATCAGCTCCTTATTCTCTCCGTTGCCTCCACTGAGCTGCTTTCGGGAACTCAATCAGGGCTTCCCCATTCCAAGGAAACCCAATCCAAATCCTAGTTTTTCTCTTTTCCTGTAGGGGAGGTCATAACTATAGAGGCAGCAATGCTGCTGCCTGCTCTTCTCTACATGCATGCCGGCCACATCAATTGGGTTCTTAGGTTTGGGGAGGCAACCAAACTGCAGCTTCTGAGGCCACTCACTCTCAAAATAAATGGAACCCACTAACATCTCCCTTAGATTCTTCTTTCAATCATAAAGTTGAATCATCAAAGAGACATTCTACAAGAACCAGCACCCACACTTACTCACCCACTTCCATCTGTTCTTCTTGTTTCTCCCTTTCTATTACAAGAGGCAGCCTGCCCATCTCACTTTGCCCTACAGTTCTAGGGAACTCTCTCCCTGTTCCCCACTAGATCATCACTTTTCCCTTCCCCCATGGAAATCCCTATCACCATAAAAATGTGTTTTAATGTTCCCATTTTTAAAACAGCATATATATTCATATGGTCCCATCACTACTAACTTCAGTCATCAGTTTTCAGGATTTATATTGCTGCAACAACAGCACTTACAGTGTTAATTGTGGACACTTGTTTGAAACACTTCCTTCATTTAACTCACCATCTCTTCTTGCTGAGATGGTCCATGAGAGTCAAATCCTTTTCATTTACATTTTTTCACTTGATAAAGTCATCTGGTTCTGTGCCTCAAAAAAGCACTGATATTTAGTCAACTCTTATAGTTCTGATACTAGATTTCTCTGGTCACTGACTGTATCTATTCAGCCAATATTTAATAGATACCTCACAATTAGTATGTCAAATGTAAAATTATTGACATTTCCTCCAAAACATTTGAGTTAAAATCTTCTGAGAAAGTGATCAAGACAAATAATTGTTAGTATATTGGCTCTGTTCAAGCTATTTATTGTGAAAGTAGACATGTGGACAACAAGACGGCAGAAAGTTCAGGAGAATCTTCAAATCATAGAGAAGATCTGACAACTGTGGTGAGGATAAGAGAAAGGAGGAAAAGATTGTTATGACTAAAGTTCTAAGATATTGCGGTCAGGTTAATGGAGAGGCCTTTGAAATGGAAGCCACTGACTTTTGGAAACAGACTGCTTTGTGCCTGGAGAAAGTTCACAGCTCACTTAGGCTAGCAATCATAATATGCCACCCATGCAAGGCGGTCCAAGCAGTGCCTCTTCATTGTACCATAGTCAGTCAATTGATGTGGCTCACCAGCTGTACTGAAGGCAGGTTCAACCTCAGCTTCTTCATGAAGCCAATGAGCCTCTCTGAGAAGTTTAGGACACACTCACACACACACACACACACACACACACACACACACACACACACACACAAAGCAGGTGGAATGAACTGAAACCCCTCAATGCTATTGGCCCGTTACCAACTTTTCATCAACCTCTCCCTTTCCCCCTATTTTATAGCATCCAGTCACAGAACATTATTTCCCTCTCCATACCTGCCATCCTAAAGGAATGATAAGAAAGTTCTCATCATCTTCTGGTAGACTCAGACAATTCCTTTTTCCACACCACCACCCCCGGCAAGAAAACACTTTTTTAAAGTCATTATTGTGTGCTGAAGCACACAGTGTTTAGTTATGGCACACAGTATTACCACTTCCATTTGTTATTAAAGAAAGAGAATGAATAAAAATGATACAGCAGAAGAATTTTTAAAATATCTAAATGGTATTTTCTTCTTTTTTGAACTGTTAACACTACACTTGGCACGATGCTACATTAATGGGCATTTTTAGTAACCCAATGTCTCAAAACATCTTTTGGGTTTGCCTGTCAACTCTTGTAAGGTCATTAAGTCAGATAAATACATTTAACTTTGAATAATACAATGCAGCTAAATCTGAAATAATAGAGGCCGTAATTAACTTTACAATTACTTTCTCATCTTCCACAGTTCATTGGATACTTCCAATTATGTGAAATTTTATTTGCCTTTTTTGAAAAGGCTTAAAATCTAAGAGATTTAACAGGCAAAAGAAGATAATGAGAATATACAATATTTATTATTCTATTACAAGAATATTATATTAAATGAAGTCATGATTGTATTAAAGAAGTTTTGACAGTGTGGTAAAGGAATGTATATAAATAAAAAACTAAATAATAAATGAAAACTGATGGCTAACAAATATAATTTTGGAATTCAAAGCAGAGACAGCTTTTTGATGGCCATCACTAAACAGCTCAGTATTCAAATAGGATGCTTAGTTTGAATTTCAGCTATCAGCCTAGGAAAAACAAATCAGAAAAGTAATTTTAGTTTCACTAAACTAGGGCAATATTTCTGAAACCCCATCGTTACTCCTGTCTTTGCTGAACAGCAAGTGTTTTCTATGTGGTCTATAATTATCATTGTCAACTCATTCTAAATGGTGCATGTGAAAATAAAAGACAGTTATAGTTGCTATGGAAACTGTGTAGAAAATTTATTTCAACGGGCATTACTTTTAAAGTTAAAAAAAAAAATGAAGAAGAGTTTTACAGACAATAGTACTACCTTGACCAATAGCCAACAAAAAGAAAGAAATGACACAAATGTAAAAGCAAAAACCTTGCTTACACTTTAAACTGAACTCACAGCTTCTTCCTTGACATGAGACTTATTATTTATAATTTGTTATTTATTTTGTTCTTTAAATGACAACCAATAAAAACTCTTTCCAAAAATACTCCCAATGCATAACAATGTAATTTATTTTTTTACTACTTAAGATCACAATTGATACACAGTAATTGTAACTCTTTATTAGAGGCAAGGTAAGCATGTACACAATGTAAAATGATCAGACCTTAAATCTCAGAGCTCAGAATACAGAAGCAGGCAGATCTCTGTGAGCTTGAGGCCATCCTGGTCTACAGAGCAAGTTCCAGGACAGTCAGGGTTGTCACACAAAGTAACCCTGTCTCCAAAAAAAATCCTTTAAAAAATTTTAATTATGAAGTAGCTAATTTTATAATAATTATATAAAGGTACTATCAAAGAATGTTTCAAAATTCTTTCATTTTCATTTATTGAATGTAGTTTTTCATACATTATATTCTGGTTATGGTCTCTTCTCCACTTACTCATTTTAATTCCTCCCCACTTCTCCTCTCCTGTTGCACATACCCTTTTTGTCTCTCCTTAGAAAACAAACAGGCATGTAAGGAATAATAAGAAAATAAAATAATAAAATTAGATTAATAGGAAATAAATGAATCAAAATATGACAAGATAAGATAAAGAGCCCAAAAGAAAAAGACCAAGAAACACTATAAATGCAGAGACGTACATGCTCACATGCATACTCAGGAATCCCAGAAAAATTCTAAACCAGAAATTATAATACACACACACACTCACACACACACACACACACACACACACACACACACACACACGTAAGGTAGAAAACAGCAACAACAACAACAAAAACCATAAGTACCTGGGCTATCTGGTCTCAGGTGCTTAGCCATGCAAGTAGCATTATGTATGGGCTCCATCTTATGGAGTGAGGCTTAACTCAAAGAAGAAATTGTTTTGTTACTCTCACCATCATTGTGCCACTATTGAAACAGCATATCTTCTAGGCAGGTCAGTCTTTAGATCAAAGACTTTTTAGCTGGGTGTGTGCTTAACTCTCTCCTTTGATATCCTGCAGAATACCTTCCAGAACCATGAATAGTACTCCAGAGTGATGAATGCTCTAAGTAGGTACCAGCTTGACTTCTCCATGTTGAATTTATTCTGCAGATACAGGTGTTGTCTTCAGCAATAGAGCCTTACTCTTTGGGAAGAGCCACCAATAGCACTGGCTACAGTCTGAATTATTTGTGAGTTCCTGTGGGATGCCTTTGAGGAACAACTTGATTAGAAGTAACACATTACCACTACTAGAAGCTTCATTTGGTTATGAGAGATGTTCAATTGAGGCTTTACCTACCTTTTATTCACAATTTTATTTAGGTCATCTTCATATATAAATATGAATATTTAATGTATAAGAAACATACTATATATAAAAATATAGATGTATATTAGGAAGTTTATGCTATATTGGGTTTCCACTCAGCTCCTCAAATGGCCCTTAGTTTTAGCTGTCCCTTCCCATATTCCCCATGTTCCCTTCTTCCTTCTTTCTCCCTGTTTGATCCTCCCATTCCACCCACCCAATACTCACCAATGCATAACTATCTAGTCTATTTCCCCTTCCTAGGAAGCTCAATCTTCCCCCAATTCTCTTAGTCTTTACCTAACCTCTGTGGTTGCATGGATTGTACATTGGTTATCATTGACTTAACAGCTAACATGCACATATAAGAAAGTACATATCATATCTGCCCTCCTTGGTCTGAGTTACCTCACACAAGATGAATTTTCTAGCTACATCCATTTACCTGCAAATTTCATGACTTTGTTTTTTGTTTTATGATTTTTTTTTTTGAGACAGGGTTTCTCTGTGTAATAGACCTGGCTGTCCTGGAACTCTCTTTGTAGACTAGGCTGGCCTAGAACTTAAAGAGATCTCCCTGTATGAATAGAACAGCAATAAGCATGGTTGAGCAAATGTCTGTTGTATGACGAAGTGCCCTTTGGGTATCTGCCCAAGAGTGCTATAGCTGAACCTTGATACAGATCTATTCCAGTCTTTCTGATTACACATCACAGTTACTACCGTAGTCTCTGTGTAAGTTTGTACTCCCTCAATCAACAGATAAGTATTCCCCTTAGTCCACATCCTGGCCAGTACGAACTTTTTTTTTCATTGATCTTAGCCATTCTGATTGGTGTAAGATAAAATAGTGAAGTAGTTTTGATTTTCACTTCCAAAATGACTAAGGATGT
The DNA here is from genome assembly GCF_903995435.1 of Acomys russatus. Classification (NCBI taxonomy): domain Eukaryota; kingdom Metazoa; phylum Chordata; class Mammalia; order Rodentia; family Muridae; genus Acomys; species Acomys russatus. Next base: position 36,603,004 of record NC_067153.1, read on the forward strand.
TCAATATTTATTTAAGTATTTTTCAACTATTTGAGTTTCTCTGTGTATATATGTAATCCATTTTCAATTGGGTAGTCACACAGAGAAAGATAAAAAGCCAAACGTACTGCTTCAAATGTAGATCTTACAGAAAGTTGATGGGGGTGTAGAAAGGTAGATAGCAGACCATGAGGAAAAGGATGGAGTGGATTGGTAGGAGGGTGAGTAACAGGTACCAAAGCATAGAGGTTGAAGGAATAAACTCTCCAGTTCTATAGTATAGTAAACAATTTTTGTTTCCATGAATTTATTATCTAGGTTGCATATAACAAAAAGAGAGGAAATGAAAGTGTCTATATACAGAGTAAGGGCAAGATAATGGAATGCTAACTACTATGATTTGATCAGCATTGAGTAGACTCATGTACTCAAATATACTTTACCAGGTTATTGGGACAGATACTGAGACGCACAGCCAGACTCTGGGCAAATCACTGAGAGTTGCGTGGAAGAGTTGAGGGATGGAAGGGAATGGAGGGATCAAGAGCTCCACAAGGAGACCATCAAGCCTAGGGGATCTGGGCCCAGGGGGTGCTGTACAAACTGATATATCAACTAAGGACATTGCGAGCAGAAAGCCTAAGACCCCTCTGTTCAGATGTAGCCAAAGGACAGCTCATTCTCCATGTTGGCAGGGGGAGGAGAGTGGGAACAGCCTGAGATACAAACTCTGGTGCCCATGATTTGATCACTGCCCCTTGGCCTTGAGGCCATGTGAACACATTGAGGAAGAGGATGTAGGCTGAGGTCAGAAGGTGGGAGAAGACCCCCCCCCCATCAGAGGTATAGGGAAGGAGAATAAGGAGGAAGAGGGACGATGGGAATGGGAAGGTAAGAGCCAGGGGGTGACAAAACAAACAAACAAAAACAAAAACAAAAACAACTCCTACATGGTAGGCTCTGGGAACTTTTCTTTTGGAAGAGGGGGCAGAAAGATCGGAAGAGCTAGAAGATCAGAGAGCTTGTGGTAAGAGTTTGTCTCCTAACAACTTCAGAAACTACATCTATAACATCTCACTAACATGACTGCCTAAATACGGGCTGAACAAGGACAAACATACACATGCTGAAGAGAACAGGGAATGACCGGTAAGCCTCAACCCTACACAAAGAACTACAAGCAACTAAGAGATGCTCAGAGTTGGGCAAAGTGTCTTCCCTTGGGAAAACCACACCAATTTGTTGTCCACTACCAAATGGTTAAGCCTGAAAAGCATACATATGAGTAACATTATACAGACTGATCAGGTTATATTTAGGAATATATAATTAAATATATAATATATGATATGTATATAAACAACAATGAAAAACAAGTCATGCATATGCATTCAAAAGAGAGCAAGGAGGGATAATGTGGGACGGTTTATAGGAGGGAAAGGGAAGAGAAAGATTATGTAATTATATTGTAATCTCAAAAACTCTTTAAAAATGACAAAAAAAGAAATATACTCTACACCCATAAATATGTATAATACAGACTAGTCAAAACTTCTCTTAACGTTTGAAGACACGGAAATACTAACTACTCCACTTTGAACACCAAACACCGACGTCATGTGTACTTGCGATAAAAATGAACTAAGCATATACATGTGTCAGGAGTACAGCACTTGCTTAGCATCAGCAATAATATCCTCAATTCAATCTCCAGCAACACACAAGTGAAAAGCCAAAAGGTCTGTACACACAAGCCAGGCTCATGGCTGCCATCCCAGCGCTCAGAAGGCTGAGGCAAGGCAGTAAGTTCAAATAGTTGGCTACATATGATAATGATTTCAAGGCTTCTGAACAACAATAATTAATTGATAACATTTTTTAATTCCACAAATTTAAAGAAACCAATTTCTTTAATCCAAAAATTTTTAGGACTCATACAACATTCTCTCTTCCACCCAGCATCCATCTTACTGTATTATAAATATATCTTCTGAGAATTTTCTTACAGCTATATATGAAAATCTAATTAGCAAAATCCTCTTTTGCATAGGGCTGACACATTTTCTGGAACCATCTTGTAAAACACAGAGCAAGATGCAGTCATTTAACTGTGCACGACACTGTCATGAGGAATCTCTAGATGCAAAGATAAGCTCCTTAACTGGCACTATATGAGCACGTTAACATATAGCATAGAGAAAAGAATTGTGGCATAATTCGTCCAATACATATCAGAACTAGCAAGGATGGTATAATAATAGATTTTTTTCTGCCTTTCTTCCAATTTTAGAGATGGAAAAAATATAAACCAAAGAATATGTTATAAAATTAAACAATAACATATATTCAAGGTAGACTCAATTAAGTTTTGTAAAAAAAAAAAAAATAAATAAGGTTGTTATTTTTACATGTATAATAGTTATTTCTCTTAATTATCATTTTAACACCAAGTACAATTTCATTTGTCAATGGTCACACGATCTTTAATCCAGTAATTGAGGACAATGTAAATCATTTTAGCATATGTGAGACGTGGATTTTTTAGCTGCAGAATAAAAATTACTAACGAGTCTTAAGTATTTGACTAAACACCTGACAATGTATGTAACCTAAAGGAGTCCATCTAGTTGACATAACATCAATTAACATATTTATGCATAGAAAAAATATCCAATATCATATGCATAGAAAAAATATTCAATATCACTGATCATGTGGCAATTCAAATTTAAAGCACTAATGAGATACTGCCTCACACTCCAAGGATAACATAGCAAATGCTAAAAATGTGAAGTTAATAAGCCCCTGTGAAAACAGCCACATGCAAAAACAAAGTGAAGGTTTATTTATTTATTTATTTATTTATTTATTTATTTATTTATTGGTGGACACGTTGAAAAAATAGTATGCACTAGTTTTAATCAGTTCCGTATCCCTTCCCCTCATACTGTTTTCCAAGTAGACATTGTAGAGTGATCTTCTGAGTCTTTTTTTTATTTTCTAGTTTTTTAATTATAATTTACTCACATTACACCCCTATTGTAATCCCCTCGATCTTATCTAATCTTAGCTTCCTGTTCCCACCCTCCTTCCCTCTTCTGTCCGACTTCCCTCCCCAAGACCTCTGACAGATGGGGTCCTCCTTTCCCACCATCCAACCACATCCTATCAGGTCTCATCTGGATAGCCTGCATCCCTTCCTTTGTGTTCTCACAGGGCCTCTCTGCCAAGATGCAGTGATCTTAGCAAAAAGGTAACAATGTAGCTTTAGCATATGATCCACCAACCACATATCTAAATGTTTATCCAAACTTATTTAAAGTGTATGATACAAAAAATCTGAATGCAAACATCTGTATCCGCTGTTTTCATAATCACTAAAAAATAGAAACATACAGGATATTTTATAATAGGCTACTGTGTAAATAAGCTGTGTTCTATCTATAAAATGGAACCTTATTTGACCTTAAAGAGGAGCAGCTATCAAGAGAAGACTATGTTGAAGAATGTGAATTTAAATCGAGATCAAAATGGCTAATTGACAGACAGCAATTAAATTAAATCCTGGAACATGAGAAGCTATGGTGCCAACAAAGACATCAGTAGTTGCCTTAACTTCAATATGAAGGAGTAGCTGTGTGTGTGGTAGCACAGATCTTTAATCTCAGTACTTGGAAGGCAGAGGCAGACAGATCTCTGTGAGTTCAAGGCCAACCTGGTCTACAAAGAGAGTTCCAAGACAACCAGGGATGTTACGCAAAGAAACACTGTCTAAAAAAAAAAAAAAAAAGGAGGAGGGGACAAAGGGATTCATGAATCATGACAGTGGTTTTTCAAACAGTGAACTTATTTTGTATGATACATAGTAGTAAATGCATGAAACATTTATTCTTCCTCAATATAAAGTTACACTGCACAAAAATCTAAGTATAAATAATTAAATATATAGTTATGTAGAATATCTGATGATCCCTGGTAGGAATCCAGACTATTACAAGAGAATCTGCATGTGAGAAAACAAAATAAGAAACAGATATGATGGTTGGACTTTAATTGATAAAGCTGGTTGCTGTGAGACTGATCAATAGTGAATGGTGGCTTCCATAGATATGTTTAATATGCATCTATGTTGTAATTTAATTATTAAATAAGTGGGTAGTGTCTAGTTTGACCCAAGTTCTTCACTGACAGAAGGAAGCAAGACAAGGAATATAGAATAAACTATGTGATTAGAGTTGAACATGCAAAATAAAGTCATGTTTAATACAATGCTGTGAAAAGTATAATATATGCTATTCACATGTATTGTATGAAATGTATGGCCTGATCTATTTCATTGTCCTGTTAAGTAAAAGTACATAACAGAGACACCAACTCAGTAACTGGGTATACCTAGTGACCAATATTTGTTTCTAATATTATTTTTCTAAAGAAAATAACTAGGTTTTTTGAAAAATGGTTAATTAAAAACTTGATCAGAATATATACAAGGTAAGTCCATAATATTTTGTAGTTCTAGAAAACTACAAGAAGAAAGTAATGTTCAAAAATAAATTATAAGCCCCCAAAATAAAAACAGTACACACATTGGGGACCTGAATCAGTGGATCAATGAATTTAACTAATGTAAATCGTCCCAGTGACTAAAGGTGATGCATTCCAAGCAACAGAATGAATCAGAGTATTGCATTTCAACCCTAACTATAACTTAAATATTAATGATTCCATCTTGATATTAATTATTGAAGAAATTAATTAAAGATGTAAAACAGACAACTCTGCCATACAAGAAAAAGAAAAGAGCTAAATAATGCATGTAGATGCTCCATCTTAAGGGAATGGCGAGTAGAGTCTGCCACCCCTTGAGTGTTTGCCATGCCAGGACTTTCTCAGAAAGACATTAGCATAGATATTGGAAAAGCAAAAGTTTACAGTGCAGAAGCCTGACAAAGACTTTGCCAAGCACTGATCAAAGCAAAAGGTCACATCTATAATCATAAAACCACATAGTGTCTACACTGAACAAACAAATCTTTTTAAAAAGCTTGATCTGTACAACTCAAAACTTTTACAACACGCAAACTATGAGAAAGTCGCATCCCAGCTAAGACCAACCAGATAGGATGACTAAATGCCCCATGATATCCTATAGTTACAGATGGGTGGGGTTGCTGGAATGGGAGCATCGAAAAGGGAGAGGAGGGGAGAAGGATGAGAAATGGAACACAAGGAGACAGAGTTAAATTAAGACTAATTTGAAAGAAAATATTGAAATCTAATACAGTAGATGCTTCCTAAAAAACATACACATGTGAATGAAATCTAAATAAAAATCACCAAATAATGGAATAGAAAGAGCCCCGATCGGCCATTTCTTGTCACAAATGATTCTTCCAGTATTGGGACTGAGCTACATCTAACTGAGTTGTTGGCCAAAGTGGTTCAATGGGAATCCCCAAGCAATCCACACTGTTGCCAAGACTGTAGGCTACAAACTTATGGTGAGCCCTCATTGCTGAAGACAACACCTACACAGCTCATCGAACATGAAGGAGTCAAGCTGGTGCCTATATAGAATGTTCACCCCTAAGTCCTAGTGTCTTTGGTACAGGAAGGTACTCTGCACGGTTACCAAATGAGAAACATAAACACCAACCTAGCTGCAAACCCTAGGATGAACAGTGACGCCCTGCATGTAAGATATGATAGTACAATGGTGGCATAAAGTCTGTGGGAGTAACCAACATACCAAACATATCTGACTTTTCCTAAGGCCCACTCCATGAAATGGAATCCATACCACACACCCCAAAGTTCTTGGGTGACCAAGAACATGAAACTAGATGGCCCAGGTACATAGGCTAAAATCAAACACTGCTGTTGTAGAAACAAGCTAAAACAACAATGTGGCAATAAAAAGACGCCTAATGACATTCCGCAATACTCATAGGTCATTGCTTTGCTCAGTCATCATCAGAAAAGCTTCTTCCTGCAGCAGTAGAGAAAAATACAGAGACTCACAACCAGGCTTTTATGCATAGAATGAAAGACCTTGAAACACTCAGCTCCAAATGAGATGCCTCATTTGTGGTTTAGGGATCCCTGTAGGAGAAAAGGCAGAAAGCACAGAAGAGCCAGAGTGGATGATGAATGCTAAGTAGAAGGTGGACATAAAATGAAGTTAGTTTACAACACTGGCAGCTGGACACCCCCAGCTTGCATCCTGGGTACTGGGGAGGCAGAGAACCCAAGAACTGCTCTGCTCAAGCTGGAAACCTTAGCACAAGGAGAAATGATGACACAATTTGGGTAAGAGGCTGAAGACCTGGAAGCTCCCTGGAGAGTCAATGGTATGATCTTAGGTTAGTAATATTATGCAAATTAATCTTATTTAGTTATAATTAACTCCTCTCAGACAACATACTAGTAGGAGTCAATTGTTAACAGAATTTAGAGACCTTTAGTACTATCTTCTTGATCTTTCTCTAAATAAAAAGCTCCCCGCCAAAAAAAGATGTTCTACTTAATAATTCGCATGAGTAGAAATGTATTAATCTAAGGATTAGTGTTGATAAAGTACATTAAATGTTCTGTTCCAAGGAGATGATGAATTAAACCACACAAAGAATTGACATTAATGAGTCACCAAATTTCAGATCACTGCTCTAAAGAAATTACTTGACATTAAGGTGACCAAGATATGACTGCACAGTTTAGTACCAAGACTTCTATGGAAAAGGGGGAAGATAAGAGTTCAAAGAAAGAATAGAATCATCATTTTTTTCTTTAGTTTTTATTTTGGTTATTAAAAATTAAACACTCACTTAAATTTTAATCAACTTAATATTCACATTACATTTAATTATTTGATTCTTGATGGATAATTATTCTTCAGAATGAATCAGTCTATCATTATTTCAGCATAATTACAAATAACACTAGCTATTTTTGCTTGTGTTAGAAGCAATTTACCTTTAATAAAAATGTTCAAAAAAGAAGAGTCCTGTGGATAATTGCAGATCAACTCCAAAAGCAAACCCCTATTATGTTGTCCACTCAGCTCCATCACAACCTCTGATTAATACCAACAGGTTTTTCATCTAACTTCAGGGTAAGATTTTTGGCTTTGTGATCTCCCTGCCTTTGTATAATAGTAAGACTTCACTGCTTTCCCTCTGAAGTACTTGCTGATAGAAAAAGATTTTCATTCAGAATCTGTCAGCTCTGAGCCACTTCCCTCAATGTCAGTTTGCCAAAAATCAGTTTGAAGAAGCACACGAGTATTATATCATTACTGTGTTTTCAGGTTTTATTTAAATAAGCACTTCTACTTATGATGTGCAATCTACCAGACTGAAGAAGCCTTTTACTTAGGATACCACCCACAGGGAACCTTCTTGTTTATCCATTTAGGCTGCATTCAATACTGCATACACAAAATACATCCTAACTGAGAATGCTTAGGTCCTCCAACCAATATGCAATTTGCTGCGTTTCATATAACTACTCAAATAATAATAATAAATCACAATATATATGTATAGATGGCATTTATTTTTTCTAAAGATTTCATTGTATTTTTGGCATATACATTTATATTATTACATGTAAATAAAAATTACATATAGCATGAAGAACCACAGAACAATCAGGGATTATATGAATGCTACATTCATGGTGTTTTGGCTAATTGTATTTGGCAGCCTTGTAGAAAACATCTTTCCTATCTTGGTGATTCTAAAATTCTGAATGAGAATCAATATATATCATATCTCATCTCTGTCCACTTAAAACATCTATCTAGACCTAAAAAAACAGCCACTGGGCAAAACATCCTCCTTAGTGCCACAGACAGAACTGTGTCTAAAACTGGGCAAGCTTGGATGCAGGCAGAGTTGATGGCCAAACTCTGGTAAGACAGGGTAAGCAAATTCTCAATAGCTCCTACCTCACTGATATGTATGTCTGATATATTGAGCCAGAAGGCTGAAGAAGATGCTCCGATATCATAGAGAGTTTTAAGTAACTATTCAGGTAGCAAACTATCTCTGTCAATTCTTTTTCTCGTTTTGGAAGCTCCTAACTTGCACTTCCTGTTCACTCAAGTAACTGAGCTTCATTCCTTCTCAAGTCTCTGATGGGGTTGAAGAGGGTTGAAGACCAAATAATTTAGTCTTACAATTAACCTTAGATGTTTAGGGGCATAGAGAGTATTTGATTCTGATATTACCTACAATAAGAATATTTGAAACTGATTTCACTGCTGAGGGTCCTGATTCTTCAGCCTTCAAGGCAGACTCATCCCATTGACTCTTCAGGGAGCTTCCAGGTCTTTCGTCTCTTACCCAAATTGTACCATTATTTCTCCTTGTGCTAAGGTTTCCAGCTTGAGCAGAGCAGTTTCTGAGTTCTCTGCCTCCCCAGAATCCAGGATGCACAGTTGGGATGTCCAGCTGCCAGTGTTGTAAACTAACGTCATTTTATGTAGAAAATGAAAATTCAAATTTTCAAAAGATTTTTATTTTGTATATATTATTTAAAAAGTCAAGCACAGATGCTGTTATTTCATGAATATTGTTTAATATAACATTAAATTGACTACTATTATAACAATATATCTAACGAAACAACATGAAAATAAAAGCTGTGTTCACAATCTCTGTAAGTAAGTCATTCATCCTGGGCATTTAGAACACATTCCCAGACAACCAGGTGCTAGACTGTGAATGTGAGCATGTTTGTGTGTGTATGTGTATATCTTAAACAATTAAAATTTCCAGATACAGAAATTTCAAAACACATTTACATTCTGACATGGTAAAGGCAACTAAATAATTGACAAGAAAAAGAAAACAGACATTTCAAAAGACATTTGCATTCTGACAAGGTAAAGGCAACCAAATAATTGATAAGGAAAAGAAAACACAGAGAAAGTAATTACCTTTTTGAAAATAAATTAATTACTCCAATTAAACAGAAACATTTTTTTAAAAATGGTAAGCTAATCCTTCACTTTGAGTTTGATGGCACAATTAAGTGATCTATATCCCAAGGCAAACAGAGTAAATGGAAAATAAAAGAATGTTTTAATGCAAAGAAAAAAGTTAATTGATAATATCCATGGTCTTTAAAGTATGTAAAGGTTCATTTCTCATAAGTACTTTTCACATTATGTTGCCTGTTCATTGATCACTTTCCCCTGGCAGGGCAGCCTTGCCTGGCTATAGAGAAAAAGGATGCATGTAGTCCTGATGAGACTTGATAGGCTCGCCTCAGATAGCAAGGGGGGAGGGCTCCATCATTTTATGGACTAGGGGGAAAGGGAAGGAGGGTGGGGATGGGAAGAGACAAGGAGCAGACCTACAATTAGGATATAAAGGGAATACATTCTTAAATATAATTTTTAAGTATCAAAAAGTGGAAGATAACGGGAAGCAAGGCCTCAGAAAATCAAGCCTAATGACATCAAAAAAACACTCTTGCTCCAAATGGCTGCACTTTTCAGACAGTGAGAAGGATAATATTTTTTCCACAGTTCATTTAATTATTTTCTCTCTTTATATCTATTGACTGAATTTCTTCCCAATATTTTTATTATTTTTTTTATGATATTAAAAACTTTTACTGAAAAGATTCAAGAGAAGGTGTTGGCTACAACTGTGTTCCTGTGTTTGAAAGCTTCAAGTCCTTAAATGAGTAAAGCTATCTCATTTCAGCATATGCAAAGCAAATTGTTAATCAGGAAAAAATAACCCTTTCTCCCAAATCTGATCTCTGAATGTTGATTTTATTTTATTCTATTTTTTTAGAGGAAATGACAAGTTTGGTGTAGAATTATTAAAATATTTATTAATATTTTCATACAGTATTCTTGATAATATTATATCTGCTCACCCAACTTCATACAAGTTCTCCCCAACTACCTACCCATCCAACTTTATTCTCTCTATCCCTCTCTCTCTTTCTCTCTCTCACTCTCTCAGAAATAAAAACAACAAAAAGCAAAAAATACAAAGAAAGAAAAAGGAAAGAAGGAAGAAGGAAGGAAGTGGAAAGTCAATAAAACATAAAAGAGCTGGTGATGGTGGCACATACCTTTAAACTCAGCACTTGGGAGGCAGAGGCAACTGGACTTCTCTAAGTTGGCGGCCACCTTTATCTATATAAAGTGTTTCAGGACAGCCAGAGCTATTTATTAAAGAGACGCAATCAAAAACAAAACAAAAAACAAAACCCAAAACCACACACACACACCACCACCACCACCACCAGCACCACCATGGAGTCAGTTTTGTGATGTCCAGCTTCTCTTGGCTGTCACTTCACTGGAGAAAACTGATTCTCTCTTTCCCATCAAAGATCAATCACAAGTTGCTTCTTGGTTAGAGGTGCGACTTTCTGTCCACCTCCCCTTTTCAGTGCTAGGATTTTGTCTTGTTAAACTTGTGCCAGCCTTGTATATACTATCACAGTTTCTGTGAGTTCTTATGTATTATCCCTGCTGTGTCCAGAAGATGCTATTTCCTTGAAGTCATCCATTTACTCTGGACCTTACAATCTTTCTGCCACCTCTTCTGCATAGATCTTTGAGCCTGCTTTAGGGGATAAGTTTGATAAAGACATCCCTTTTAGAGCTGAGTGCTTCAAACTCTTTCACTCTGCATGTTGCCCAGTAGTAGATCTCTATGTTAATTATTATCTACTGCGAGAAGATGCTTCTCTGATGAGGGTTAAAAGATGCACTGCTCAGCAGGGAGTATGTGATTAGGAGTAATTTTATTGCTATTGAAAACACATTTTTAATATATCTTTTAGTTATACTTCCTACTACTTGAGTGAGATAATACAACAGAATTTCTTGTAATTGAATGTATTCTTTATTCATGAGTATTAAATGATTTCTTGTAATAGAACTTTTAATTTGGAATTTATTTTACACAGTTAGGAAAAATTCTGCTGGGTTTCTGGATGAAGATGGACATATGAGACCATCACCACAGCAACCAAGGCTTAAAATAATATTGTGTTAGTCACAAAGAACACGATGTAGGCTGCCTTTAATATTTCTGTTTGCCCTTTGTTACTGCTAATTTATATGCAATCTACCTCCAAATTTAGTATATAAAATTATCTTCCTTTGAATTAGCAAAGGTATATAAATATTAAATCTTTTTCAAATTCATGTTTATTTTTATTCCAGTAGAAGTGACCTGATGACCTCTGCTGAGCAAGATAGTTGTCAGCTATTATTCAAAGTAAAAAATATTTCAGTGAAATGCAACTTTATACACTGAAAAATTCCAGTTGGGGGAGTCAAAGTGAATCTGTATTCTAACCACAATGGCTTATGTTTGTTATAAGGAGGAATAATAAAAAGCAAGCCACAGATTAGATGCACAATACACAGTGGATTCCATAATATTCTTTTTAAAATATATTTTATTAATTTATTCATATTACATCTCAATTGTTATCCCAACCCTTGTGTCCTCCCATTCTTCCTTCCCTCTCATTTTCCCCTTACTCCCCTCCCCTATGACTGTGACTGAGGGGGACCTCTTCCCCCTGTATATGCTCATAGGGTATCAAGTCTCTTCTTGGTAGCCTGCTATCCTTCCTCTGAGTGCCACCAGGCCTCCTCATCCAGGGGACGTGGCCAAATATGGGGCACCAGAGTTCGTGTGAAAGTCAGACCGCACTTTTAAAACATGCACACATATTGGAGAATTACAGGAGGTTCTGCAAAGATGACTCAGTGAGTACAAGCACTTGCCTCCAAGCCCAGTGACCTGAGTTCAATGTCAGGAACCAACACAACAGAGAGCACCTACTCTCACAAGTGTCTAATGACCTGCATCTACACTGTGGTAATATGCATCATTGTACACACAAAGACACAGACATAAACATATACTTACACAAACACACACACAGACACACACAAAACACACATATACAAATACACAGAGAAAATAAGTAAGTTATAAGATACATGAAGCATTTCATTGACCATTGTGACTCTCCAATATTATGCTCACATACCATTTTTAATGTAAGGTTTAAAATGTATATACATGTGTTTATATATTCATATACATATGTGTATATGTGTATTCATTCACCCAAATAAATGTTTATTTGAATATTATTTATTAACAATCCATTCAAAATAATGCTGCTTATTGGACATTTTAAAATAAAGATAATTAAGAAATTTACCTTTCCATATCTCTGTGAGATTTTTAAAATGTTTATTCAATAAACTATTGAATGAAAAAGATGATCTTAAGGTGAACAGTAACTTTGCATATAACCATAAAAATAAAGTAATTTTTCAAAGTAACATTCAAACATAATATATAAATTTACATTTTGTTCTTCAATAAATGTTTTATTTCTTTTTATTATGTTACATTTGTTTGTTTGTTTATTCCATTGTCATATAGTCATTTTTACTTCTCCAACAATTTCTGTTACAGATTCTATTTTGAATAATTAGTACATGGAACTAATACTTAAAGTTTTAGTATTTTTAGCTAAATATTTGGCACACTATTTAGCATTAAATCTCTGATTCATAAAGTCAAGCTGCTTTGTTTTCTAGACTAAAACAAGAAACTTATAAAGGAGTGTATTTGATTAGCTTTTGGGTCAGATACTCCTGTGTTCTTTATTCCATGTAAGTCACAGTTCACCTATGAGTTCTTGAAAAAGCTGTAATTGCACCAAGTTCCAGCAACCATCTCTATAAACTTTAGAGCCATGAATAGCTACACAAACTAAGAATAAAGAGATTTGATTGCCACCGTGCTTAGATTAAATGAAATCCTTTCTTGGAAAACACACTTTTCCCTGCAGGGAATGTGAGATTTCAATTATCCCTTTCACATTTGTTGGTTCATTCTCATAACTTTTATTTTAAACCGTTATCCATATTCATTTCATGTTCTGAAAAGGTAATGCCTTCCAAAGAGAAGAAAAGTAAGTGAGCAGGCACATGTGCATATGGGCATACAGCCCTGCCCACTACAGATGTGCTTGGATATCAGAGGACAAAGTCATGTCCCTCACTTCAGAGCTCTCTTCGCTCATTTCCTCTTGAGGCAGATCTCTCACTGATACTGGAGCTAGGATAAAAACCAGCAAGCCCAGAGATCCTCCTGTCCCTGTTTTTCATGGTGCCATAGTTGCATGGCATGTACATAGCCACAAATGTATTCTTATATGGCTTTATGGATAAAAACGCAAGGGCTTACGGTAGCACAGCAATTATTACCCACCAAATCATTACCCCAGCCTCAAAGAAAATATATCATCCAGTGATTAGCATTACATTAGATTCATGTCATGGTCTATATAAACTATGAATGAAACCATTCATACTTGTAAAGAATATAAAACAAGTAGCTGAAGAATTGTTGCCATAAGAATGTTCACATTATTCTCTGGTTTGTCACAAATTCCCTTTGTGACCAACTTGCTCTTGGTAGTGAAGATCTGTATTGTAACTCAGCTGCTGGTAGGCAAGTGACCTCAGGATATTAGGCACACCTTTAAAGACATTATGGTCAGATAAAGAAGAAAATAATCAGGCTGGAGAGATGGCTCAGAGGTTAAGAGCACTGGCTGCTCTTCCAGAGGTCCTGAGTTCAATTCCCAGCAACCATATGGTGGCTCACAACTGGCTCCAGTGTGATCTGGCTTGCAGGTGTACATGCAGGCAGAACACTGTATACATAGCAAATAAATAAATCTTTAAAAAAAAAAAAAAAAGAAGAAGAAAACAATCATAGCTCTATGACTTTGTGTACTGAACATGGCCTCAACTAAAATAGTTTTATGTCACCTGCTTTTGGTTTGAATTTTTAACAGAGCTCTCTCATTCTTTCACTTATGTTAAAGTTTAGGAGAGATAATAGGTGAGAGAAACAAAATTCTATTGGAAAACACAAGTTATGAGGGGGAATAATATAAAATATCTTATAGTCTGAGAACTAATATTAGAATTAATATAATCACCTTGCTTTTCTTGTAACCTTATCATAACTTGTAACTTTATGTCATGGCAAATTAAGAGTCAAGTTGTGATGAAAATGAGAAATTGTCAGAGTCAGTCCCCGCTCTCCACATGACTAGGGAGAATGTCCTGTCCATTAGGTAGATCAGAATAGGGGTTCGATGTTTACTACTTGTATTGTCCTTGGTTAGTGCAATAGTTTGAGCAAACCACCCTGGGCTCTGGTGCCCCATATTTGACCTCCTCCCCTTGGTGGGGAGGCCTGGTGGCACTCAAAGAAAGAATAAGCATGCTTCCTGCTCCTCTGTCTTGTTTGGAGTCCTTTAGTTTTCTAAGACCACTCAGAAGAAGGACAGCAGGTAGCCAAGAAGAGACTGGATACCCTATGAGAATATATAGGGGGAGGTGATCCCCCTCAGGAACAGTCATAGGGGAGGGGAATAATGGGAAAATGGGGGGGGGAGGAATGGGAGGACACAAGGGATGGGATAAACATTGAGATGTAACAAGAATAAATTAATTTAAAAAATTGAAAAAAGAAAAAAAAAAAAAGAAACTGAACATAGAGAAATTAAAAAAAAAAAAAAAGTTTCAGACAGAAAGCTCCTACCCTACCATGGACTTGAGAGAGAAACAGGAAAATGGAAGAAAAATCAATCATTGTTATTTCTCTTCTTTCCCTTTGTTATAAAAAGTACAGGTCAGTGTGTTATTTGTCTGTAGGCCCAGTCATGAAACTATTCTCATTATTTTATGTGGTGATTTAGTTCTTGAGAACAAATTAAAAACAGAGAGCAGGTACAATTGTTTTAACAGTTTGTAATATTATCCACATAGCTCTGTACAAAAATACATGATTAAATTTTGATAATTCATTATTATTATTTGAATGAGAGGTATCAAGATGTGGGGAGTCAGTAAAGAAATATAATAGAAAAAATATTTATTCCAAAAAACAAAAATTATATCCAAAGATTTATACATGAAATAATTACACATGAATATTATATTTTAAGTGATTATTTTTTGTTCGGATGCTCTCAAATCCAAAATAATTATTTAGTATTTAAAGAAGACAATTTGTGGGGTCATAACCTGTTGTGTTCTATATAGCTATTTTTACAATAGTTTATTACAACACAAAGTATTAATCATATGAAATGTCACAAGGATAATAAATGAGTTTTTACAATGTGACATTTTGTCAACGGCTAAAAGATAATTCAAGTTTGTTATATGAAACAAATACATAGCCTTGTAGGGTCATGAATTTAAATTCTAAAGTGCATGAATTGACAGACGCTATACCGAAGGAGCTGCTGGGGGAAAGTGAGCTTCCTGGAGATGGCTCCCTGCTTTGAAGGGTGTGATGTGTTACCTTGGGGAAGCATGGCCCCATGGGCTTCATCGATGGATTGCTTCTTGCTGCTGTCTGTTGATGTTCCTTCTCATGCTTGTCATAGCCACATTCCTCGTATATCTGGCATGGTGTGATTGGGTGTGGGCATGAGTGCTTCCTGGGTGACAGCATACTCAGTTGGCCCATTTTCCTGCAGATCAATATAAAGATGAATTTCATAAAATAATATTGTTTAGACGAATTAATGATTATACAGAACTCCTGACTTGATGTAAATACTTTTAGCAAGTTTGGTTGCAATGTTTTTGTCATTGGCTCTGATGTAGAAAATCTTGAGAAACAATTTGAAGTTACCAGGGAAGCACACTCTTAATAGCTGAGCTTGGGACTTCTTGAGGATGGTGAGCAAGAACAATGCCCCAATTAGCACTAGCTGATGTAATTCTCTTGCTGTGAAGCTTAATTTCAAGGTAATTAGGTTTTTTTACCCATTCTTGCCCTCAGCTTTCTGATATTATTTAATAAAAATTGCTAGTATGTAGATGCTTTCCTCAAGGATTTAAAGAAGAAATATCTAACTATCCTACTTTATCTTTCTATAGAATCATATCTATCTGCTGCACCTAAGATGTGTATATTCTTGTGATAAAAGTAGACTAGTAATTGACATGACCATGATTTGATCAACTAACAATTAACTTGTATAACTTATTTATCCTAAACAGCTTGTAATAGCACTTATAAAATAATGGAAGTAAACCTTGTATTATAACTGAGTTATATGGGTACAATACCTCATATTAGAGTAGAAATATATATATATATATATATATATATATATATATATATATATGTATGAAGAATAATCTTACATTTGAGTTCTATACCACTGTATCTAAAATTAAACTTATTTTGCATCTATATACAAGAGTAAGATAAGATCTTCAAAAGCCTCAGAGACATGCAGAATTCATAATTTTAAAATTATTTTAAAGATTCACTGACAATGAGACAGGTTAGCTCCTGGCAGCATCTAGCCTACCTCAAAGTGGATGATGAGCATCAGAGAACCTCCTTATGGAGATGGCTTCAAATGTGGCAAACAAGCCATTGGGAAAATGTCCTCATTTCTACCACAGACAGAATTCTACCCCAATAAAAGGGCAAGCTTGGATGCAAGCAGAGTGGACGGCCAAACTCTGCCAAGACAGGGTAAGAAAGTCCTCAATAGTTCCCGCCTCACAAATATGTCTGTCACATATATTGCGCCAGAAGGCTGAAGAAGATGTTCCAACATCATAGAGAGTTTTGGATGACTATTCAGGTAGCAAACTGTCTCTGTCATCTTCTGATTTGGAAAGCTGCCAACCTACACTCCTGGCATACTAAAGTAATCAAGTTTATTCCTTCTCAAGTCTCTGATGGAGTTGAAGACCAGGTACATTAGTTTTACAATGAAGCTTAGTTGTTTAAGGGTTAAGATGTTTTTAGGTCTAGATAGATGTGTTAAGTTCATAATGATAAGATGTGATGGAGATTGATTTATATTCAGAATTTTAGACACACCAAGATAGGAAAGATCTTTTCTTCAAGGCTGTCAAATACAAATAGCCAAAACAGTAAGAATGTAACATTTATATAATTACTGATTGTGTCATGGTTCTTCTTGCTATAGGTAATCCATTGTATATGTGTGTAATAATATAAATGCATATGTAAAATAAAAGTATTTAATTAGTAAAAATGATGCAAAAATAAAGTATAAATGTCTGATCTTATATAAAAGTTTATATTTGTGATTCTTTTAAGATTTTTATAAGATTACTTTTTAGATAATTGATTCTTTATTTGTAACCTCCAGTAAAAAGGAAACTGGCTGAAAAAAAATGCTTTGCTTGCTTACACTTTGTTAATCTATAACAAGTTGCTTAGTTACAAATATATGTAGGTTCTTGGGAATAATTTGTTGTTCACCCATAATACATAAAGCAATTGATCAAGTGAGGATATAGGGGAACATGCTTTTCTTACATATACTCATTGTAATTGTTCACTTAAAGAAAAACTGAACGTAACCACATTGTGATTTTTGCACTGCTTGAAAGATATTGCTGAGATATATAAGCTATGGGAGGAAAAAAAGTTGATTAGAATCTGTTGGTGTTTTGCTGCACCCACAAAGTGTATGTGTATATATTTATATGTGTAAACATGTTGGAACCCTTTCAAGTGTGCTCCATCCTCCCAATATGGATGTGTGTATGTATGTAAAATGTTTGGCACTTGCTCTTTAGAGTTTACTCCATCCACCCACTATGGACATATGTATATGTGTATGTAGGTAAAATGATTAGAGCAGGCTCATTGGAGCCTTGCTCCATCTGTCCAATGTATGGGTGTGTATCTGTATGCATGTATGTATGTGTGTATGTATGTATGTATATGTGAAATTGTTGAAGCTTGTTGAAACTTGTTCATTGAAGCTTGTCTTGTGTGTGTGTGTGTGTGTGTGTGTGTGTGTGTGTGTGTGTGTGTGTGTACAGTCTCTTTTTCTCCTTCTTTCCTTTTTCCTAGTTGCCAGCTACTGTCAGTAGTAGTCCATGCCAGGAGCCATCAGCTCTGGCCCTCCACCAGTTACAATCACGTTTGGCTTATGCAAGTTGCCCCTGGCACTGGCTTCTTCTCATTCCCCTTCCTTTTTCTTTAGTCACCTGCCACCATCAGCAGAAGCTAACACCATGTGCTATCAACCCCTGGCCCCCCTTTACCTCAGTTTACCCTGTGATGTCAAAGTTGACCTTTGAAAATGGATACAATACTGTTTCAGACCCTTCTTGACGGATGGTAAATAATTCCATCTTAATTCCAAAATAGCAAGTCCCTTAGCTGAGTTATGACCACATTTGTCACTTTTTCATTTGAGATGTACAATGGTATAAAGTATGCAGTCATCAAAAAAGGCAAACTGTCAAGAATTGCTTTGGTGGATTTACCATGGTATCTGTCTGTTTACAGATGAATAGGTTAAAACCCAAAATGCACTCCACTGCTGTATTATTTGGCCCATACTCTAGTTTGATTCTCCTGTTTCTAATCATGACAGTTGTCTTTATTAAAATGGCTGTTTTACACAAAATACTATGTTTCCACTTCTCTTGACGAAGCAAAACCTTTGGTAAGCATGAGTTAGCAGTCACATAGCACAGTAAAGCACAGTGATGGATACTCTCTCCATATCCAATCTGTTCCGTTTATGTGCCTTGTTTTCAGAGCTCCCTTATGGGACTGATGCAGACTGAGTTCTCTTTTATATTTTCTGTGTAGCCTAAGTGTTTGTCTTTAAAAAATGGTATATAAGAGAAATGCTTAAATTTTTTAAAAAGATTTATTTATTATGTATACAGTTTGCATCAGATCACATTATAGATGGTTGTGAGCCACCATGGGATTGCTGGGAATTGAACTCAGGACCTCTGGAAGAGCAGTCAGTGCTCTTAACTGCCGAGCCATCTCTCCAGCCCCAAGTTTTTTAAATATATTTTATTAATTTATTCATATTACATCTCAATTGTTATCCCACCCATTGTATCCTCCCATTCCTCCCTCCCTCCCATTTTCCCCTTACTCCCTTCCCTATGACTGTGACTGAGGGGGACCTCCTGCCCCTGTAAATGTTCACAGGGTATCAAGTCTCTTCTTGGTAGCCTGCTGTCCTTCCTCTGAGTGCCACCAGGCCTCCCCATCCAGGGGATGTGGTCAAATATGGGGCACCAGAGTTCGTATGAAAGTCAGACCCCACTCTCCACTCAACTGTGAAGAATGTTCTCTCTGTGGACAAATGGATTGAATTAGAAATTATCATAATGAGTGAGTTAATGCAGAAGCAGAAAGAATCAAATGGTATATACTCACTTATATCAGACACTAGCACAAGGGGCATGTCCCATGAAAGTCTTCACTTACCAGGGAAGTAGGACAGAGGGGAGGACATCCTATTGGGACTCGAGGTAGAAATTTTTTATTCTTAAGACTCCCTTATAACCTGGAAAAAAACCTAGAGGAAACTTAAAGTTTTGGTTCTTGAGATTAAATCTGCTCATAATCTGTAGAATAAAAATTAAAAATAAGAGATGTTTTATTATTTTTATTGCCCATTAAACATACATGTTTTTATAAAAATTGGATATTTTCTTCAAAAATTAGTGCACTTATATATCACTTTGCTTTCTCAGTTTTTAAATCTACTTCTTTATATAATCTGTTTTGACTGATTGCTTTCATTGAAGACTGTACAAAAATATTTCATTATTGATATTATGAATGGAAAAAGAAATATTATTCCCTTTCATATAATTTAAATGATTTTTGGTTCAGTACTATGAATTGAACAGCCGACCTCATAAATGTTAGCATAGTACTCTACCATTTTCAGCTATTGAATGTTCTTTATTAATATATCAAAACTTCCAAAACACTCCAAAAAAGAGTGGCTATGTTACAAAATATGGTTTCAGAGCAACATTTTTACGCTGGATTTCATTAAAATTATTTGTTGTAGCTGGAGTTTTCAACATAGGCTGTTACAATGCATGGCTTATAACATCCTGTAATTGATATTTGAGTGAGATTTTTTTGTTGTTGTTGGTTGGTTGGTTGGTTGGTTGGTTTGGTTTGGTTTTGGTTTTGGTTTGGTTTTGGTTTTCAAGACAGGGTTTCTCTGTGTAGTTCTGGCTGTCCTGGACTCACACTATAGACAGGCTAGCCTGGAGCTCACAGCAATCCATCTGCCTCTGCCCCACTGACTACTGGGATTAAAGGTGTGTACCACCATGCCCAGCTCTGTATTGATTATTTGTAAAGTATTGTTTCAGTGAACTTTAAAGATCCTCCCAAAGTTTACATATCTTACTGAAGAAATATAAAACATTATTCCTGGTTTTATTAGAAGTAAAGTTCTGATTTTATTAGAAAATTCTAACTGAAAAATCTTACACAAAATAACAATTTTCATTCCAAACTTACATTTCCCCACTGGTATTAGTTAAATACCACCTGCTATTTTCCCAAAAATAATGAGCTTATTTTGTTTACTTTCAAAATATCTGCAAGAATTCCAAGTGTCAATAACCACAGTTAAAAGAAATAAAAAGTTGTTTTATGAAAAACTATCTAGCTTAGTTCACAACTCAGTTGTATAAGTGTTTTTACTCAAGGCAAATGTTGTATGCCAATCTGTGGCAAATATGTGTGTGTGTGTGTGTGTGTGCATGTGTGTGTGTGTGTGTGTGTGTGTGTGTGTGTTGTACATATATATATATATATATATATATATATATATATACTATTTTAATACTCAAAGATTTGTTAAGATTAATAAACACTACTATTCCATCAAGAATATTTTTCAGCAAAATTAGTTTTAAATGGAAAATGAACTGCAGCATTATTTGGTGCCACTGACTTGCTTCCTGTTATAGCTTCTCCAGTTTCAAACATTTCTTCCATCAAATGCACTATCTTACAAAACCAATGGAATTAAATGTGAAGATCTCTTAATGTTGCTATGGGATTGCTATGGCATAGTAGATCAACTTCCAAAATCTTGAAGACCTCCAAAGGTTAAATGATCTTTAAGAATTTTTCTCTTAGACCAAAAGTTCTAGTGTTCACACAGCCATAATCTAGACTTCAAATGTTGAATCAAGTATACAGACCCATAAAATCCAAATCCATAATAGAATGAGCTAGGAAGTCAGTTAGTTAATTTCTAACAAGAGACATTCTTTTGAGATATACAACCAGAAATGTGGTTGGTTACACATATGATGTCAATGCCACTATTGCACCAGTATATGTATCTTACCAGGAGAGTCATTGTTGTAACTTGCATGATTCACAGCTGGGTATATTGGTTATTATTTTTCTCCTTTTATAGTGTGCATCGCACATTCTAGCACTACAAAAATTAGATATTATTAATGAGGTTTCCAGACAAGACCACTTTTATTTGGTTGTGCTATATGATTCAGGCATGTGTTATCTTCAACAATCGTATCTTATTGTCAGGTTTGGAGGGTAAGCAAAAGCAATTACAATATCCTGAAATGTTTGGTGTATTTGGGACCTCATAGGATTCAGACAATCACTGAGGGACTACAGGCAGTGGATTTTAAGAGGAAATATAAAATATGCTGATATAAACGGATAAAAGGAAGTAATAGAACAGAAAAGGTTAAGTCCGAGTAAGGGAGCAAAAATCATGGTACAGGAGTGAGTATGGAAAGTAATAAATACTACTAAAATCTTTCAAAATAAACATTGGAAACCTAATATTGTATAAGTTCACACACACACACACACACACACACACACACACACACACACACACACAAAGAGTTACAATGGTGTTATCCTATATCAGGGCAACAACACCTCTACTGAACATTAGATGATAACAAATAATAATCCCAGTGACAAGAATGTGTTACTTATGTTGTTGGCCAGTTAGGCTACATTTCTCTTAACCTGTAAAATAAAAAAATTTTATCACAAAAAT
This sequence comes from Acomys russatus, assembly GCF_903995435.1. Taxonomy (NCBI): domain Eukaryota; kingdom Metazoa; phylum Chordata; class Mammalia; order Rodentia; family Muridae; genus Acomys; species Acomys russatus. The sequence goes on from NC_067153.1 coordinate 36,624,916, forward strand.
GAGACTACTGATCTTGATTCAAGGCATATTGATAAGTAATCTCAAGAAGTACCACTTTTTTCAAATTGTGTAAAAGCTTAGGTAACTGATGTCACTTGAGAGTCCATCTGTGCCTGGATTTGGCTGTGTCTGCAAAAATCAGTGCTAAAGCAAAGTGATTAGTTCCCTTGCCTGACCTTGGTTGGCAATAGAGACAATCTTCCATATGGTCAAGGTAAAACTTTTGCTTTTGAAAAAGTGCAAATGGTATATACTCACTTATATCTGCATACTAGCCCAAGGGGCATGTCCCACGAAAGCCTTCACTTACCAGGAAACTGGGACAGAGGGGAAGGCATCCTATTGGGACTCTAAATGAGAGACGCATGGGAGAATAGCAAAATAAAAGGATACAGAGGGTCCTAGAAATCTACAAGTAGAACAATATGATAGGCAGATTTGGGCCCAGGGGTCCCGCTCAAACTAAGGCACCAGCCAAGGACAATACAGGAGGTAAACTTTAAACCCCTACCCAGATCTAGCCAATGGTCAGAGTATTCTCCACAGTTGAGTGGAGAGTGTGATACGACTTTCTCACGTACTCTGGTGCCTCACATTTGACCATGTCCCCTGGAGGGGGAGACCTGGTGGCACTCAGAGGAAGGACAGCAAGTAGCCAAGAAGAGACTTGATACCCTATGAGAATATACAGGGGGACGTAATCCCCCTCAGGAACAGTCATAGGGGAGGGGAATAATGGGGTACTCTACTGGGAAACTAAACTAAATATTCAGATTTTGAATTGCCAGTGTTACTCAGTTCTTCAGTTAAGAATTAGTCTTATTTTGAGTCAAATTGGATAGCTGCATATAGAAGAGTGGTAAAAGATACATACATCTGACCCTTCACAAAACTCAGTTCTGACTAGATTGAGAACCTCAACATAACAGATGTCCAGAATTGTATTTGAAAGGAAGAAAAAGAAAGGAAGGAAGGAAGGAAGGAAGGAACAAGTAAATACACCTAAGTTCATTGACTTATGAAAGAACTTTTGAACAGGACATTTGTACTGTAGGCATAAAGGCCAACAATTAATAGATTGGACCTGATAGTGATAAAAAGCTTCTGAACAGCAAAGGATACCACCATTCTAACAAAGACAGCTGACCAAGTGATTTTAAAAAAAACTAACAATTATCCATTTCACAGAGAATTACTAAGATATTCAAAAGAGGGGAGGGCAGTAAGGGGAAAATGGGAGAAACGGAGGAATGGGTATATATAAGGGAGGAGATAACCATTGAGATGTAATAAGAATAAATTAATAAAATAAAATAAAGATATTCAAAAGACTAACAACAATTAAAAAAAAAGCTAAGTAACGAGGAAAGAGATAACCCAATAAAAATGGGATATAGAACTAAACAGAGAATTCTTAAATGATTGAATGAAGGAAAAATGGCTGACTGAGGAAAAATTTTTAAATATTAAACATCCTTAGATACCACAGAAATAAAAATTAAAACCAATTTGAAATTTCATTTTAATTCAGTCAGAATAGCCAGGATCAATAAACAAATGTTAGCAGATGCTGGCTGGGATGTGGAGAAAGAGGAATATTCACTCATTATTGTGTGAGTACAACCAATAAAGATACTATGAACTTAAATGTACAGGTTTCTCAGAAAACTGAAAATAGAGCTATGAAAAGACCCACCTATACCACTCTTCGGCATATAACTAAACGATTCTACATCTTACAGCAGAGATACCTGCTATGCATGTACATTGCTACTCTATTCAAAGCAAGCAGAAATTGGAAACAACCTAGAGGTCAATCACCTGACAAATGGATAATAAAAATGCATATTACTGTGCTTGCTTCCGCAGCACATATACTAAAATTGGAACGATACAGAGAAGATTAACATGGCCCCTGTGCAAGGATGACACGCAAATTCGTGAAGCGTTCCATATTTTAACTACTTTACCAAGAAAAACTATCAATAACCATTGATGGAGAAAACAAAATATTCTATGACAAAAACAAATTCAAACAGTACCTATCCACAAATCCAGCTTTACAGAAGGTAATAGAAGGAAAACTCCATCCCAAAGGGTCAAGCGACAACCAAAACTACCCAGGAAATACATAACTATCCCATGGCAAAAGCACAACTACACAAACGCTTGACTGGAACCAACATCAAAATTAAGACTCTTAACAGTCACTGGTCATTAATATCTCTCAACATCAATGGTCTCAATTCTCCAATAAAAAGACACAGACTAATTGAATGGGTGCATAAACAAGATCCAACATTCTTCTGCATTCAAGAAACACATCTCACCCATAATGATAGGCATTACCTCAGGGTAAAAGGTTGGAAAAAATATTCCAAGCAAATGGTCACAAGAAGCAAGCAGGCATAGCCATTTTAATATTGAACAAAATAGACTTTCAACCAAAATTAATCAAAAGGAATGAGGAAGGACACTTCATACTCATCAAAGGTAAAGTCAACCAAGATGACATCACAATTCTGAACATCTATGCTCCCAATACAAGGGCACCCACATTTGTAAAAGATCTCCTAAAAAAGCTTAAACCACACATCGATCCCCACACAATAATAGTGGGAGACTTCAACACCCCACTCTCACTGAAAGATAAGTCATTGAAACAGAAACTAAGCCGAGAAATAACATCATTAACCAATGCCATGGGTCAAATGGATCTAACAGATATCTATAGAACCTTTCACCCAAACAAGAAAGAATATACCTTCTTCTCTACACTCCATAGAACCTTCTCCAAAATTGATCACATCGTAGGTCACAAAGCAAGCCTCAACAGATACAAGAGGATAGAAATAATACCTTGTATCCTATCAGATCACCATGCTCTTAGGCTGCAATTCAACAACAACAGAAATAACAAAAAGCCTACATGTACGTGGAAACTAAACAACTCTCTGCTAAATGACACCTGGGTCAGGGAAGAAATAAAGAAAGAAATCAAGGAGTTTCTGAAATTCAATGAAAATGAAGGAACAACATACCCAAATTTGTGGGATACATTGAAAGCAGTGCTGAGAGGAAAATTCATAGCACTAAGTGCCTTTAAAAAGAAATTGGAAACATCGCACATAAGCATCTTAAGGACACAACTGGAAGCCCTAGGAAAAAAAGAAGCAGAAACGCCCAAAAGGAGTAGACGCCTGGAAATAATCAAACTCAGGGCTGAAATTAACAAATTAGAAACTAAGAAACCAGTCCAAAGAATCAACAAAACCAAGAGCTGGTTCTTTGAGAAAATCAACAAGATAGACAGACCATTAGCCAAACTAACTAAAAGGCAGAGAGACAGTATTGAAATCAACAAAATCCGAAAGGAAAAGGGAGACATAACAAAAGACACTGAAGAAATACAAAGAATCATAAGATCCTACTTTGAAGGCATATATGTCACAAAATTTGAAAATCTAAGGGAAATGGATGATTTTCTTGATCAATTTCACTTGCCAAAGTTGAGTGAAGAACAGATAAACAAGCTAAATAGTCCCATTTCCCCTACAGAAATAGAAGCAATCATTGATAGTCTACCAACCAAAAAAAGCCCAGGGCCAGATGGTTTCAGTGCAGAATTCTGCCAGACTTTCAAGGGTAAGCTAATATCGATAGTCTTCAAGCTACTCCAAAAGATAGAAATGGATGGAACATTACCAAATTCATTCTATGAGGCCATAGTCTCATGGATACCTAAACCTCACAAAGACTCAACAAAGAAAGAGAATTTCAGAGCAATTTCTCTTATGAACATCGATGCAAAAATACTAAATAAAATACTTGCAAAACGAACACAAGAACACATCAAAGATATCATTCATCATGACCAAGTAGGCTTCATTCCAGGCATGCAGGGATGGTTTAATATATGGAAATCCATCAATGTAATCCACCATATAAACAAACTGAAAATAAAAAACCACATGATCATCTCTCTAGATGCAGAGAAAGCATTTGATAAAATCCAACACCCATTCATGTTTAAAGTTTCAGAGAGATTAGGGATACAAGGCACTTTCTTCAACATAATAAAGGCTATATACTGCAAGCCAATAGCCAAAATCAAAGTAAATGGTGAGATACTCATGGAAATTCCTCTAAAATCGAGAACAAGGCAAGGCTGCCCACTCTCTCCATATCTCTTCAATATAGTACTGGAAGTTATAGCCAGAGCAATAAGACAACAAAAGGAGATCAAGGGTACCCAAATGGGAAAGAAGGAAGTCAAATTATCCCTATTTGCAGATGATATGATAGTGTACATAAGTGACCCTCAAAATTCCACCAGAGAACTCCTACAGCTGATAAACACCTTCAGCAAATTAGATGGATACAAAATTAACTCAAAAAAGTCTGTAGCCTTCCTATACACAAATGACAAGCTTGCAGAGGAAGAAATTACGATGGCCACACCCTTCACATTAGCCACAAGCAATATAAAATATTTAGGAGTTACTCTAACTAAGCAAGTGAAGGACTTGTTTGAAAAAAATTTCAAAACTCTGAAGAAAGAGATTGAAGATGACCTGAGAAGATGGAATGATCTTCCTTGCTCATGAATTGGGAAAATTAACATAGTAAAAATGACCATCCTGCCAAAAGCAATCTACAGATTCAATGTAATCCCTATCAAAATACCTACACAATTTTTTAAAGACATTGAAAGTTCAATTCTGAACTTCATATGGAAAAACAAAAAACCCAGAATAGCTAAAACAATCCTTGTACAATAAAAGGTGCTCCGGAGGAATCTCCATACGTGATCTCAAACTGTACTATACAGCAATAGTTATTAAAAACAGCATGGTACTGGCACAGCAGCAGGCTGGTGGATCAGTGGGATCGAATCGAAGACCCAGATATCAATCCACACACATATGGTCACTTGAGTTTTGACAAAGAAGCCAAATCCATTCAATGGAAAAAGGATAGCATCTTCAACAAATGGTGCTAGTCTAACTGGAGGTCTATGTGTAAAAAAATGAAACTGGACCCATATTTGTCACCTTGCACAAAACTCAAATCAAAGTGGATTAAAGACCTCAACATAAAACCAGAGACACTAAGTCACTTAGAAGAAAAGGGGGGAAGAGCCTGGAACATATTGGCACAGGAGACAACTTCCTGAACAGAACACCAACGGCCCAGGCCTTAATATCAACCATTAATAAATGGGACCTCATGAGGCTGAGAAGCTTCTGTAAGGCTGGAGACACTGTCAAGAGAAAAAAGCGACAGCCTACAGACTGTGAAAAAAGATATTCACCAACCCTACATCTGACAAAGGTCTAATATCCAAAATATATAAAGAACTCAAGAAATTAAACATTACCAAACAAAATAACCCAATTGAGAAATGGGGCTTGGAACTAAACAGAGAATTCTCAACAGAGGAATATCAAATGGCTGAGAAACACGTAAAGAAATTCTCAACCTCCTTAGTCATCAGGGAAATGCAAATCAAAACAACTCAGAGATTCCATCTTACACCCATCAGAATGGTTAAGATCAAAAATTCAAGTGACACCACATGCTGGCGAGGATGTGGGGAGAGAGGAACACTCCTTCATTGCTGGTGGGAATGCAAGATAGTACAGCCACTTTGGAAATCTCTCTGGTGCTATCTCAGAAAAATGGTAATAGGGCTTCCTCAATACCCAGCCATTCCACTCCTTGGAATATACCCAGCAGATGCTCCAGCACACAACAAGAAAATTTGCTCAACCATGTTCATAGCAGCCTTATTCATAATAGCCTGATCACGGAAACAGGCTAAGTGTCCCTCAGTAGAAGAATGGATAAAGAAACTGTGGTACATATACACTATGGAATACTACTCAGCTATTAAAAACAAAGAATTCCCGAAATTTTTGGATAAATGGATTGAGCTAGAAATGATCATAATGAGTGAGTTAACTCAGAAGCAGAAAGACTCAAATGTTATATACTCACTTATATCTGTATACTATCCCCAGGGGCATGTCCCACGAAAGCCTTCACTTACCAGGAAACTGGGACAGAGGGGAGGACATCCTATTGGGACTCTAAATGAGAGAAGCATGGGAGAATAGCAAAGTAGAAGGATCCAGAGGGTCCTAGAAACCTACAAGTAGAACATTATGATAGGCAGATTTGGGCCCAGGGGTCCCGCTTAAACTAAGGCACCAGCCAAGGACAATACAGGTGGTAAACTTTAAACCCCTTCCCAGATCTAGCCAATGGTCAGAACATTCTCCACAGTTGAGTGGAGAGTGGGATATGACTTTCTCACGTACTCTGGTGCCTCACATTTGACCATGTCCCCTGGAGGAGGAGACCTGGTGGCACTCAGAGGAAGGACAGCAGGTTACCAAGAAGAGACTTGATACCCTATGAGCATATATAGGGGGATGTAATCCCCCTCAGGAACAGTCATAGGGGAGGGGAAGAATGGGAAAATGGGAGGGAGGGAAGCATGGGAGGATGCAAGGGATGGGATAAACATTGAGATGTAACAAGAATAAATTACTAAAAAATGCATATTACCTTTACACAGTAGAATAATATTCAACTGTTAAAAATGAAAGTACAAAATTTTCAGATGCATAGATAGAGATAGAAACAATCATACTGAGTGAGGGAACCCGACACAGGAAAGCAAGCATTTCATATTCTCAATTAAATGTGGGTGTTAGCTTTTAAAATTGTACATATGTGTGTTCCATTCCAAATACACGCAGAAATTATGTAGCTTGAAATCCAAGGAAGGGTAATCCAAGGAAGGAGAGATATAGCATAGTGTTCTAAATGGATAAGGGAGTAAGTAGAGGAGGAGCTTAAGTGGCAAGGAGAATGTGTTGTCACAATGGAAGGTGGAATGTAGGGAGGGACAGCTAGCACCAATGATACCAACCTTTGTCTCCATAACTTTTCAATGCTTTGGTAAAACACCAAGACCAAGAAAAGTTACAAAAGAAATTTTTGGGGGTCGGGGGCTTACAGTTTTAGACTCTGAGGCTCCAACCATCATGGCAGAGCACATAGCAGCAGGCAGGCATGGCACTGGAGAAATGGCTGAGAGCTGCATCCTGATCCACAAGCATGAGGCAGAGCAAATTCTATGAGAATAGTATGGGCCTTTTTTTTTTTTTCACCTCAAAGCCTGCACACAATGATATATGCTGTACATCAAAGCCGTATCGCCTAACCATTTCCAAACAATACCAAATAGTCTAACATGTGAGCATATAGAAGCCATTCAACCACCATTATTTAAACTGCCAAAGGTGCATAGTCCACCATAGCAGGGCAAGTGTGACTGTACCACCAGGGCTAGCTAGATGCAGAGCTGACCTAGAATCCCTGGAATCCACCGCTATGGTTCTTTTTCTCTGTTCTAAGCCCCATACCCAACGGTTCCATACTTTCTCAAAATAGCACCATGAGAACCCAGGTGTTCAAACACTGAAAATGGGGAGTTTTACATTGAAACTGTAACAAGTGGGCAGACAGAAAAGAAGATATGTAGGAAAGGAATAAAGTAAGAAAGGAAGGAGGGAGAAAGTAAAGAGAGGGGAAAGGGGAGAGAGAAGGGTCAACAGTGAAGGGGAATGTTTGTCCCTTTAGAATGTTGCTATATTTATATTCATGAAGTACTTGTTCAGTAGAGGTGCTTAAACATGACAAAATTTTAATACAATAATAAAATATGTAGCATAAGTGATTTTGTGACAACAAAAAGAAATAAGCATAAAAGCAAATCTATGAAGCATGTAAGTTGCTTAATAATTACATTCCAATAGAGATTTTTAATTCAAAGAATTGTGTTAGCCACATATTTTCAGTATGTACAATGTGTATAAACTTAAACTAGATCTTCTGTTGTACAAATGTGATGCTTATATAAAATGATATTCTCATAAAGAAATTCCTTTTGGTTTTGAAATATTATTCTAAATCTGAAAAGTCTTGAGTATAATGTTATCTAAAAAAAACACCAGATGGTAACCATATCATGCTATAAAGGAATTTGCAAATGAAAATTGGAAAGGGAAATAATATCCCCAATGGTCGATGTGCTGAAATAATTGTTTCGTTAAAGAGACAAAAAATTAAATCAATCCATATGTTAAAACTAAAATTAATCATACAAATATGTTACAAAATAATAATCTGTTGCACTTATACTAAAAGGTTAATCTTAAAATGTAATTTACAGAAAACCGAATTGCCATACTAAGCGTAGGATACAATTTCAGACTATTAAACAGCAATACTAAGAGTAATCATTACTTTGAGAAAGACAGAATGGAAATAGCTATTTTCTTCTTTCATCTCTCTTTTCATAAAATTCAAACACTTAAAGTCATATTTAGTAATTTCTCAGTGCCGATGTATTTTTGTTTTGTTGTTATTATTTGTTTGTTTGTTCATTTGTTTCTCTAGAGCGATCACTACTATTTAAAGGGTCCAGTTACTATCTCAAATAGCCAACCATTTAAAAAATTCAATAGACTCCTCTTCACAAAATCAAACTCCTTACACATTAAAACAATAGAATGTTTTAGAATGGAAAGGCCTCAAAGATTTACTCCCATTAGCCTAATTTAAATGTGTTGTAAAATGGTAGCTTTCACAGCTTATCATATAACAAAAGTTAATATGATAATTGTAGATGTAATATGTAATATGATAATGTATAAGAACAGATGTAGAACTTTTAGTTTTAAAAATCACATGAAATCCTTTCACATAAAATTTCATCAAAGCATTATAAAAGGAATACGAGCATCACTGCCATCCACCTGAACAACACATTCCCCGAATTTATCAATAAATATTTGAAAGTAATCTCAGTGAATATGTCCTAGAAAGGTTGGCTCACAGTCTGAAAAATGTATGTTTAGTGTGTGGATCACTGACGTTAACTCCTTTTGTATTTTTTTTCACTAAGCATGATATCAACTCTTCATAATAATTTCAATGGAGTTTTCAATAAATGTATGCCATGGCTAGTATTTGTGTCAACGTGACATAAGCTAGAGTCACCTGAAAGGAGGGAACATCAATTGAGAAAATCCCTCTGTAAGATGCAGCTGTAGGACATTTTCTTAATTAGTGGTTAATGGGGGAGGATCCAGCCCATTACAGGCTGTGCTATCCTGGGGGTTGTAGTCCTGGCTTCTATAAGAAAGCAGACTGAGCAAGCCATGATGAGCAGTATAGTAAGCAACGCCCCTCCACGACTTCTGCATCAGGTCCTGCCATTAGGTTCCTGCTTTTCCTTCCTTTGATGATAAACATTGATAATATAAGATAAATAAACCCTTTCTTCCCAACTGTTTTTCCGGTTATGGTTTTTTATCACAGCAACAGAAACCCTAACTAAGACAATGCATCTGCTGAAATTACACACTTAAATATGCCCTTTCATCATATCATTTATACCTATGAGAATTTACTTGCTCCTTCCTAATTTTAATAGACTTGTATTATGATAATAAATTTAACTTAACACTTACTTGCTTCACATTGGAATGTATGTTACTAAGATTTTATTCAACTCATCTGGAACAAAATTTGCCTTCAAATTATGGAGCTCCGCCCACTAACGAATGCTACTGTTTTATTTATAGTATAAAAGTGCTCTCAACACTAAAGTGCCTTGTATTGGATGAGAAGGGAGTTATATCTTCCTATGCTGGTCGGGTCCTGAGCAGGACGGCAGAAGATCCTCATATATAGTCAGACCTGTGAGACGTATTTGTAGTTATAGGTAAAATTTAGCTTTTCTGGCAACCATATGATCTACAGGCCCCATTCATCTCTAGCTTAACTGCTATTGATTTTATCTGGACAGTTGAGCTGGGTTTTTTTTTCCATTGAACATTAAAGAGTTTCTTTTTTTTTTTAATTTTTTATCAATTTATTCTTGTTACATCTCAATGGTTATCCCCTCCCTTGTATCCTCCCATTCTTCCCTCCCTCCCATTTTCCCCTTATTCCCCTCCCCTATGACTGTTCCTGAGGGGGATTACCTCCCCCTGTATATGCTCATGGGGTATCAAGTCTCTTCTTGGTAACCTGCAGATTACCAAGGAGTTTCTTACTCTCCCATAACATTATAAATATCACCAATATAGTCTTGACCTTTCATGAGATCACAGACCAAAGTAAAACAAAATAAACACTACAGAAATGATGTGCTGTTGAGAGTTGCTTTTGTTGTTTTTTTGTTTGTTTGTTTGTTTGTTTGTCAACTTGAAACAAGCTGAAATGAATGAATGTAAGTTGAAAAACTGCCTCCATCAGATTGGCATGTAGGCAAGTCTGTGGGGCATTTTACTGATTGACATAGGAAGGCTAAGACAACTATAGGCAATGCTATCCCTAGGCAGGTGGACCTGGATTGTCTAAGAAAACGTTTGGCAAACCAGTAAGTGGCATGCTTCCTTTCATGATCTCTGCTTCAATTGCTGAGTCTGTGTTCCTGCCTTGATTTCCTTGTCTGACTTCCTTTCATGATGGGCTATAGATTATGAGATTAAACAGAAAACAAAAACAACAACAGACACTTTTCCCTCCAAGTTGTTTTTGGTCATCATGTTCATGACAGTGGTAAAAAGCAAACTAGAACAAATGCTGGGAATTGCCAGCTTTTAAAAAAAAAAAAAAAAAGTTCAAATCAACTGAAAATTGTGTCATTTATGCCGTATTAACCAACCTGTCATACCACTCTGTTGTCTCCGTTTCCTCTGCCAGTAAGCTCTGCAACATCCTCTAGCACCTCCAGCTGGTGATGCCTAGAAGAGACCCGACTGTCAAGAAGCAATAAGTAGACTACAGAGTTATTAAGTGGCACTCAAACATCTTTCTTTTAAGGTGGAATATCCAATATCAAGATAATCACCTGACCCTCTAAAACAATCGTGTCTAAATCAAACTTGACATTGAAAATAAAAGCTGTTCTGATTTTTGCCTCCTGTGTCTCCTATACTCACATCTTCATACAGCGCATTTCTCTATCTGCATAAACTAGTTAGTAAACAGTGGCTCTTTTTGAGGCTGGCATATACTTCCCTTTTTAATATATTAGAAATCATTGATACTTTGAGATATTAGAAGGTTTTAAGCCTTTAATTTAAAGGAGTTCAAAATTCAATATACCTTTTGTAGGCTGAGAAAATGGAATAATAGTCATAAAAAATAATGGTCATGCATAATAATGAAGAAACAGTGCCAATGTAGGAGTACTCTAAAATATATGATTGGGACTGGAAATGATATAAAACTAAGTTGAATGGTTAATGGAAGTTGGTTCAGAAAAACAGTGGCTTATCTTAGGGTTTGGGGGATTCTTATCAAACAAATATGAATTCTTTTTTAGGTTAAAAAAACATATAAATCATAGTAATAAGAGTGTTACTGATTATCTTATATTCTTGCAACCTAAATTAATATGAAAATAAGTCTCTTTAAAGTATCTATAAATACATTGTTCATGTAATAATAAAAGGCAACTTATCAAGGTAAAAACTATTTTACCTATTGTGGTGTTCCGTCCTGATCGTCAACTTGAAGAGAGTTGGAGACACACCTCTGGGTATGTATATGAGTGTGTTTCCCAGGAAGATTAACCGAAGATGACGACCTGCTCTCAAAGTGGACATCCAAAGGGCATCCCAAATGTAAACGCATTTGAGAAGGGTATGTCATCTGCAGCCATACCCTCTTCCTGAGTGCATCTCTTGCTCATGGCATTGCCAGCCTCTACTAAGCTGAGACTCCAGATTCTTCTGTGTCCTCCTCTGCAGGGAATTGAGGCAGCTCTCCAGGGATCTTCTAGACTTCCAGCGTCAGACTGAGACTGTTGAGGCATCCGGCTTTGTTGACTCAGAATCCACCAGAATCTCTGCCTTTCTTGCATGTAGCTAGTCATAGTCATTGTAAATCTACCCAACCTGTGTAACACAACTAGTAAATACAATTTTTATAACATATATACATTACATTAGGTTTTGTTTTCCTCTTAGAAATCCTGCCTAATCCAACTATTCTACCACACAACAATTTAACTTAATAGAAATTATATTTAATATCAAAATTACTAATAACTGCTATTATTTATACTGAAAGAAGTGACAACCAGCACAATTAGACATATCCCATGCATAAAATGTCAATGAGTTCATGAGTGGGTATCCATAATGAGACCTGTAGAAATAATCATAGTGATACAAACAATAAAGTGGATAAACACTTGTCTAGCACTTACTTCTGTGTTTGATGCACTCTTGTAGTCTATCGTGTTTACTTCTCACAAGTATTTTTTTCTAATTATTAAAATGTACATTTAGAGACCCAGGTTATGTTAAGCATGGTGGCGTATACCTATAAACTTATCACTCAGGAGGCTGAGGCAGAAGACTTGCAAGGGAGTCAAAGCTTGCAATGTGAGATCATTAATAATAATAATAATAATAATAATAATAATAATAATAATAATAATAAATAGGAGGAAGAGGAGAAGAAACTAAAACAACAATATTAACATGAAACCCAGGATAAGAAATAAGCAAAGCTCACAAAATTAAATGGTGTGTGGCTTATATGTGAGAGGACCTATCCAATTCTCAACTCATCTGTGTTCCTTCTCCTCTTTCTGCCTGATGATCTTAATTATAATGAGGAGAGAATGTATTCTCGCAATAGTTCTTGCATCCAAATAGTCTAGCCACACCTTCTAAGTCTTGAGTTTTGATATGTTATTACAATAGTCACAACCACTCTGTTGTATCATTACCTAGTTTTTCTCAGTTTCATTTTTAATTAATCAGATTAACTTGTTCAGAGATATTTTATTACAGACATGATATAATCTGAGAATTTTCATAGTTGCTGTTTATAATTACACTTCCTTAATTCAACCTCTTATACAGTTTTCAACCTCCTTGTACACCAGTAAAATTTGCAATCATATCAAGTGTAGATGAGTTTCACACCAAGCTCTCATACTTGGTTTACGGTATAACCTGAAATTTTATTAAAAACAAAGATACTCTAGTTCTTTGAAATATGAGGTTTTAATATTTTAAAAAGCCACAGATAAATGAGCATGGTGTTGTATGCTTGTGATTCCTTAAGTGCTTAAGAAGCTGAGACAGGAAAGTTGTAAATTAGAGGTGAGCCTGAGGTATGTAGTGAGACCCTCTCTCAAAAAGCGAAAGTTCTGTAACTTATAAAATCAACAAATAATTAAAAAATAAAATGAGAAATGCTGTGAAGAATAATTTCTAGAATAATTATATTTATTAATCTTGTAAACAAAATACTTGTTGATTTTACTTATGTTCTTCTATTTGTATAATATCTTTATTCTGTTGTTTTAAAATCATTTGAAATTGCCTATTATGTATTTTCTATGAGCCCCTGTATTGGTTGTACAGTGCAGAGCAATCATCCCTGAAACCATATTCACACAAACAACAAAATTAGACTCAGCACGTTACATTTATATCTATTTGTACATACATGCATATATGTCTATAAATGCATACACATATCAATGTATGTAACAATAACTAATAAAAAGAGGCTATCAACTTAGGTCAGTGGAGAAGAGCTGGAGAAAGTGATATAATTATATTTCAACTAAAAGTATATTTTCTGAAAATTGCCTCATGCCTTCCTTTATTCCTAATATTTATTTGTACTAGTAAATTTTTGCTTATCACTGTATATTTTATACCATTCCATTCATGTTCACTCACAGATATATTACATTTTTATTTAGAAATGGTATTCATTTGGTTATTCTCTTTTACTAAAAGTTATTTTATAATTTTTTAATTTCCTTTATTTATTTATTACAATTTATTCACATTACATGACAACTGTTATCCCTTGGCTCTTATATTGCCATTACCACCCTTGCCTCCTCTTCTGCCCTATTCCCCTCCCCTAGATATAGGGCCCTCATTCCCCATCTTCTGACAGCCTATCCAGTTTCTTCAGGATAGCCTGCTTTCCTTTCGTCTGTGTCCCTTGAAGGCTGCCCCTTTCAAGGGGCAGTGATGAAATCACAGGCACCAGAGTTCCTGTCAGAGGCAGTCCACACTTACCCCACAAGCCCCGCCCCCATGTGGAGAATGAGCTGTCCATCGGCCAAGTCTGAACAGAGTCTCTAGATTCCCTCCTTGCATAGATCTTGGTAGATTCATCAGATTGTGTAGGCCTCCCTGGGTCCAAATCCATCAGGCTTGATGGTCTCCTTGGGGAGCTCCTGACCACTCCCTATCCTTCCATCCCCCAACTCTTCCATACAACTCTCAAAGCTTTGCCAGAGACCAGATGCAAGTCCCAGTATCTATCCCAATGCCCAGATGGATGGAGTCTCTCAGAGGACATCTATCTTGGGCTAATATCAACTTATAAGTGAGTTTATCCCATGTGTGTTTTTCTGGGTCTGGGCTACCTCACTCGGAATGATCATTTCTAGTTCCGTCTATTTGCATGCAAACTTCAAGAGTCCCTTGTTTTTGATAGATGAATAGTATTCCATTGTGTAAATGTACCACAATTTCTTTATCCATTTTCCCATTGATAGACAACTAGGTAGTTTCCAGATTCTGGCTATTATGGAAAAAACTGCTATGAACATAGTTGAGCAAATGTCCTTGTATGGTGGAGCATCTTTTGAGTATATGCCCAGTAGTCTTGAGGTAGCCTTATCCCAACTTTCTCAGAAAGAGACACATTGATATCCAAAGTGGTTGTACAAGTTTGCACAACCACAAGCAATGGAGGGGTGTTCCCTTTTCTCCACATCCTCACCAGCATGTGCTGTCACTTGGGTTTTTGGTCTTGGCCATTCTGAAAAGTGTAATAGAATCTCAGAGTTGGTTTTATTTGCATTTCCCTAAGGACTAAAAGCATTGGG